>NC_071472.1:49033188-49338415 GCF_028500815.1 Rissa tridactyla
GACCTGGTGAAATAGATTTTAATAAGCTTGATGTAACACAGCATATAAAGACAAAGGGAAACGCTTAATGGGGCTGTCACAATAAAGGACTCCGAGCAGGCTGGGAGATGCTAAAAGTGTTAATAGAATTGATCGAAAGCTTAGGGAAGAAACTCTCCCTCTCCGGGGCGGTCTGCCCTGCGCCTTGCTGGGTGCCTCCTCTTGGCTGTCGTGGGGACGGTGCTCTCCCCGTTCTTTAAAGGCATCCCAGGGGCACTGGTGGGAAACGCGAGACGTTTCAAGCAGGGCTTGTGGCTGCCTCCACGTTCGCTTCCCACAGACTTCGGGAGAGCTTCGGTAGAGTCTTCGGTCAAATCCCACAAAGAGTTCATTGCTGCTAAACAATGATACTGTGTTGTGAATGATTTGATAGAATCCCAATTTGCTAGAATCACCAATTCTAGATAATATTTGATTTCTCTGGGTATATATTCTTCTCTAAATGTTGAGCATTTAGTTGTTAACCTAAAGCTCGAAATGGGTAGCAGGTTTTTTTCTTTCTCATTCTTGTTTTCTTACAGAAAGGGAGGGGGAGTCTGAGACAGAGAAGTCTGAAAGATGAAGGTTTTAAACATAAAGGGATTGTTTTGGGATGGAGCTTTCCCTTGTGCGTGCTCACCATTAAAGACTACATTTTTGTCCAGTAAATTGGACCCACGCCTGCCTGCCTTCAAGAATAAAAAAAAAAAGGCTACCAGGCCCTTCTGCTTCATGGTTTTGAGTCTCTGATACTTTTGAAATGAAGCCTAAAGATCCTACAAAGAGGATAACACTGCCTAATGGAAAGAATAATGCAAGCGAGAACCCATTTGAAATGACAGCTGTGAGCCTCGCGAAGCTTTTCTGTGCTGATCAAAGCTGCTGGTAACATTGTTTGAAAAGAGGATATCAGTTTCCCCCTCTCCTTTTCCCACTCAACCTGCAGACGATTTTATATTCCAGACTTGGCTTTTTTCCTGGGAGATCAAGTGAACCTCCTGAACGACCGGTGTTCAGGTCAGCGCGCTGGGGAGCACCATCGGTGTAAGAGGCGAAGTGTTTTTTGGGGGGGAAACAGCCTCCGAGCTCCATCCCCTCCTGCGCAGGGCCCTCCGAAACGCCTCGCGGAGACACGGGGAATTTGTGAGACTGAGCTGCTGCGTTCAGTCTGCAAATACTCCAAGCACTCTGTAAACGGAGAGCCAGGATTTTGTTTGTCAGGCAGTTTTATGGTGGCTTTTATTTTATTCTCCATACGTGTCCCATAATTTTGGTTATTTTCTAAAGTCTGGTGCTGGAGCCAGATAATGATTTGAGCATCTCAGCTTCCGTTTTTATTCTCGTTTTAAATCCGTGTGCCTATTGCTAAAGTCTAAACGTACGACCTCGTGTGCCCCAAGAGCTTTAGCTATTAGAAGCAGAGAAATTCTTTGCATAATATATTTTGATGTAAGAAGTAATTTCATGATCTTTGTCACTTCTCTTTTGTTTGATTCCTGTTGTCTGGCTCTTTGTAGAGGACAGGGTCTTGTGTTCCTTCGGGGCACAAGATACTTGGGGTCTTCAGGTGCTGAGCAGAGCCGAGCAGGCCTGAAGCAGTCAATGATTTCTCGCAGAGGAACCCTGGGCTGTGCGTGAGGGCGTCCTGGCAGCACGTGTGGAGCAAGGGGGTGTAAAATGGTACTTGTGTTTTCCACTCACTCCTGGGTTGCCTTGTAACCAGCTTCAGGCTGGGGGAAAGGAGAAATTGGAGGTTTGAGAAGGGAACAATGCTGCTGGAGTGGGAGATGGAGCAGGGCAGGGACCTGTGGAGGGAGCGCGCCCTTCGCCGGGAGCCCTTGAGCCCCTCGAGTCCCCCGTAGGGACTGACCCTGCTCAGGCAGTGTAGCTCTCGCCAGATTTGTTCACAACGTCCTTGGGAGATACGCTAAATCCTGGGTCCTCGGCGTTCTCTGCTGGGTAATGCCGAGTGCGAGACGGCAGGGCTGGGCGCTGCCTGCCCAAAGGTGTGCCACCCCGCCATGCCCCCTCTCCCAAACTCATCCGTGCTTGCAGCCGGCAGTTGCTTGCAGCCAGCCGTTGGCTAAGTCTGTGACCTTAGCGCAAAGCATTTAAAGCCAGATGTGTCCACCTCCCCTCACACAGGGCTGCTTCGGTATTTAAAGTGAAACTGTTGATGCAGGAAGCAGAAAAATTTATCTGTGAAAAATTGAACTCCAAATACTGGCTTTAGCTCGTTTGGAGCAATGAGAGAGCGTGAAATTGATGTGAATCCTCAGGGCTTTCCTGGACAGTGTGTGAGCCCATTGCAAAACATTCATTGTAAAATATCTTCTAATTGCAATGCCTAAAGTGGGCACTTTTGTCCTTTTGAGCAGCTTTGGTATCTTGTTTTCTCTAGGCAATTATAAGCAGCGGATACACAAAGAAGGACAGGGATCGTTTCAGCAGGAATCGGAGCGCCTTAAACAAACTCAATGAATGAATCGATCTCTCCCTCCACCCCTTTTGATTTCCCAGTTGACTTCAGAGAGCAGAGGGCTCGGAGGAAGCTGGGCTGGCGCCGGCTGCGCTCCCTGCCTGGCCGTCAGCGGGATCATCGCTGGGGTGGGATCCAGAGCACGCTGCGGTCGCTGCTCCCCTTGACTTCAAGGTGCTCTGGTCCAGGCGCCCGTTCCTGGCACCTGGTTGCATCCAAGCTGCCTGTTAAAAATGAACCGGGAGTGTGCAAGCCCCTCGGTGGCTGGCTACAGGGTGCAAAGAGCCTGCTGATACCCCACAGCCCTCGGTGGCCCCTGGGTTTCCCCTACGGCCAGCAGTCCAGCATGCCCAAAGCCACCGCTCTGTTTCCCAGAGAAGCCTGCACTTCCCAGGCATGCTAAGGGAAAATGGTGGCACTGGCACGTCACACGCTGGGTTCTGCCAGCTCACACTTCTCCTTGCTCCATGCTCCAGCCCTTGGAGGCGTCCCAGGTGCCCCATGCCAGGGGTCCCCCTCAGTCAGAGCAGGATGGATGGCATCCCCCTCTGCCCGCTGCCTGGGGAGCAGCACTCGGGAAGGTGCCGCTGGGACTCGGCAGCTGCATTTCACCCTGTTTTAAACCCTGATGCCAGGGGAGGGGATTGCGTGCAGGCACACGGCCTCGCCAAAGCATCGCTGGTCTGGGGGACCAGCAAGAGGCTCCATGGACAAGCAGGTTCCTTCTGGGGGCCTGGAAATCGGTTAATGCTTTCCCCTTCACTAAAGAGCTGCAGATACCTCAGCTCTCAAATTTTAATACAGTGGTGTGACAACACAGGCAGAAGGATGCTAGAGCCAGAAGTTTCTTGCCGTACACAAAATAGGCTCAGTATTAATTGCACTGTCACTGTAAGTGCTATTCTTTAGTGTAGAAGTTTAAAAACAAGGGCAGGGAATAATACAGTGTGACCAAAGTGCTTAAATAATTCTATAGGGCTGGTACGAGGAGAATTACAGAGCTTAGTGGTGGAGCTTGATCGGAAAGTGCAAGAGCCCGGCTGCACCCTTGGCTCTCTGCAAATGTCTTTCTCAAGTCATTTTGCTTCTTTGTGCCTCATTTTATCCTGTCTGTGACATGGGGACAGCGTTGGCTGCCGATCAATGGTGAGAGGTTTGGGGGAAACAACCACTTCAGTGCAAAAGTAAGTTAGCCCAGTTGTGAGACGCCGCACAGCATTAATGCGCTCAACAGTGTGATGACGGGGAAATTTGTTTTCAGCTGAACGAGCTGATTAATGCAGTGCCTGGCAAATGTAATTCCAGCGTGGGGGATTGATTACTTTCAGTACGTTGGATTGATTTAGGGATCCTCCAGTGATGGAGCCAGCCTGTGAGTCTGTATCAGTAAGCAGGTTTTTGCCAATCTTGATAATCAATCCCTGTTTCCATCTCCTGCTTCTGGAACCGTAAGGGCTGTGCAGCCGTGCCGCTGCCGCTCCGCCTCCGCCCGGCCGACCACAGCGTTCCCGGGCAGAGCGCGATCACACTTGAATTGTTTGGAGTGCCATGTCGCGCAGATGCTTTTGTCTCAGAATTGGGATAAGAGCTTTATTTTGGGGGTGGAGGCATTAATTTTTCACACATCTGTCCACTGGAATGCAATAACAGATCCTTTGTTCAGGCTCTTTCTGTGGAGCGCCTTCTCCACCCTTGTTATTTCGTTCTTCTTTTGCATGGCAAAACTTTTTGTCCTGCATTTCAAATAGATACTGAGCGTCCCTGGCAGTTGAACAAGAGAAACAAACTTTCCAGCCCTGTTATTTATGCCGCTTTCAGGGGATGCTTGGTGATTTGAAGGGTATTTGATTGGTTTTGGCAGAGGCATTTTATTCCGTGGAAAATCCACAGCTCCTCTGATCCCTTATGGATGGCTTAGGGAGCCCCTGGAGCCTGCAAATGAGAGATTTGCTGTTGGCCAGCTGGTCCTGGAGGTGCCATGGGAACGCTGAGGACGCTGCTCTCGGGACACGCGCTGTGGTGGGCAGGGAGCGGAGGAGGAGAGGCTGTAGGGACGGTGCCAGCTCTGCTCCCTCCTCACCCGCAGCGGGAGGGCTTGGGGCTTGGCCGAGGCATGGCTCTGCATGAAAACGAAGCCCCAGAGCCTCAGCCCTTGTCCTCCTGCTGTTTGAAGGTTGGTTTGACTCTAACACCAAGGTCTTCTCGCTCCAGCATATCGCAGCGCCAGCCCTAAATGTATAGGGGGACCCAACCAGGGTCGATGGCTCCATCACCAGCAAGAGGGAATTTAGCGCTTGGGCATTTGGTTATAATATCCCCTGGTCCAGATGGGCTTCCTCCTGCATCCCACTGCACAGAGATTGTAGCAGTTCATCAACATAAAACCAAACAGATTCACGTGGGCATTAAGGAGCAGGATTTGCTGTGCGGTGCGTGGGCTCTGTGCACGGGGAGCAGCAGCAGACACCAGCCTGGGGTAGCTGTGCATACATTTACCTATACTATTCTTTTTTCCCCCAACAGCCCTATTACCATATTTAAATGCAAGTATGTCTTTTTTTAATTGATGTTTTCTGTAGCTTCAGGTCACTCTAGCCTAGTTGTTCTCTGCTTCTTTCCCCCTGGTAGATTACCTGTAGCTGAGACGATAGTGCTAGAGGTAGCGGGCTTGTAGTCTGCTGATTTCTCTGGGTCTCGCTCTCTCCGTTCCTCAAGCTCGCTGTCCTCTTGTGCTGTTGCCTCGGTTGTTTTTCTGTGGTTCTTCAGCATTGCAAAGCAGCTGTGATCAAAGTCCTGGAGCCTGCTGGAGAGGCAGGTCCCGTGGTGGTGACTACCCCAGGGTTGTCCCGGCGGGCATCAGGAGCCGTCGGAGCTCCCCAGAGACCAGGAACCTCCGAGGTTTTGGTTGACTTGGCAGCAAGGGGGTTTGGGGTCCTTGCTGATCACCTGGGCCTTGCCATTGCCCTCTTAAAAGACGTGTATTTAAAGTCAGAGCCTCTGGCAGGTCTTTTGAATATTAATTAAGTAAAGAAACTAAATCTGCAATCTTGCTAGCAGCATTTCATTCATCTGTAAGGGCTCGGTCCCCCTGTAGCAGGGTGTATGTCTTAGAGCTCCTTGATCTGCGGCTGTTTTGCTTTCAAAAGCTTTTTTTCTTTTTCTTTCTTTCTTTCTTTCCTTCTTTCTTTCTTTCTTTTTAAAATTACATTCCGGTGAATTTTTTCTGCTTGATCCCAGCAAATCTGTGATCTTGACATGAGGACCTCCTCATATTTTCCATTACTGCTATGTCTGTAGATCAGCACGTTATTATCACTTGCAAATAAGCAAAGAAGAGAATTCCCTCGTTGTTTTGCGAAGCGGTCTGACCCTGGCCGTTTGAGAGTTTGGAGACGTAAGCTGAGCGCTGCAGGCTCTGCCACCAGCCTGTCCGCCCCGGCACCTCGGCTTTCACGGTGTGCCGTGGCCAGGCGCCCCATCAGCGGCACATGCCACCATGTTCCTCTTCTGCCAAGGGGATTTGGGCCACCGTTGTGCCAGCAGCGGGCACCTGGCGAAGGCTTGGCTCTTTCTAAAGACGGTGCCGGTTGATGGTGCGGAGAGCCGGGATGGCGACCTCTGGAAACGCCGTGCCCTCGGTGGCCACCCCGCGCCCTGCAGAGACTCGCGGTACCCGCTGGCTTCTTTCTTTACCCTTCTCCTTTTCTCCACGGCCAGGTTTTCCGGCAGCGGCTTATGGACCAGTAGCAGCAGCAGCCGTGGCGGCAGCAAGAGGATCAGGTAGGGGGGCCCGTGGAAGAGCAAACCCTCAGAGTGCAGGGTCAGGTAAAAGCTCTGTCGGTATTCTGTGTGGCTGCAGCTCTCCATCATTTCTCTGATTTTCCTCACACTTATCCTGGGGACCTGAAAACAAACGATCAAAAGAAAAAAAAAAAATTATATAAGAAATAAGTAGTCAATCCCAAACCAAACCCAAACTACAAGCAGAGGCCACGGGGCCTGGAGCACCTTGCAGGAGGTTGGCATAAGAACTGCCAAAACCAGGGTAGATATTCTTTGTTTCTTTATTTATTCCTTTATTATGTTGGTTTCTTTATTTCTTTGGTTTAAATTCGAGGTTATAAAGGACACCCCCCAAAAAAAAAAAAATTGATTTGTGTTGTTGAAAAAAAGGTTTCGTTACTCATGGAAAGCTGGCGCTGAGGTGAGGCGGCAGCGGCGGCCCCGGGTGCTCCCGCCATGCCCGGAGCCGCTCTTGCCTCCTCAGCCGCCGCCGGCACAAGGGTCGGCCTTCGCGGGTCACTGGGCGGCGAGGGGACGTGTCCCCTCGGGGATGGCATCCCTGGCCCATGCAGGGCGAACGCTGCCCCTCGTGCTGCCGGCACCGAAGCGCGGCCGGCAGCTTGCCAGCCCTGCCCGCTTCACACCCCAGCCTGCCTTCATGGGGAACGCCAAAGCTTTTCTTCCTGTCCTTCTGAAAACTTTTTTTCCCCTTAAGGGAAATAAATAAATCGTTGCCAATTACCGTTACTACCTTAGGTTTTAAATTTATCCCAACACGTGAATTAGTGCTTTGCGCAGGTAATTAAGTGTTCAGTAGAGCCATCAGTGAGCTGTTGGCTTGGGGCTGCCATCTTGGCTACCCAACCTGCCCAAATCAATCCGGGACGGAGACGCTGACGTCCCCGTGCCTCCTGCCCCAGTCCTGTGGCTGCCAGCCCCTCACTGGGCCCGGCTCACCGAGGTGCCGGAGCAGGGGACACGGCGGTGGCAGCGGTTCCCAGCTCACTCATGGCGCAGTCCTGAAGTGGAGGTTTCTCGGTGGCTTTTCTGGCAGTCCCGGTGGGCTCACCGGGCTCTTCCCGAAAAGACCCGACCAAACCGCTGCCTGAGGGGCTACGAGGAGGGCGCAGGCCCAGGTATGTCTCGAGTGTGAGCCTGATGCCATGGAGGCCAAAGAAAGACACCAGGAGAACTCCGTTCCATGCAAACTGGCACTGCTTGCAGGCTACAAAGGATTATCTGTACCAGTTTCATCTTGTGGCATGTAGAGAACGCCTAAGGGGTGACTTGCCAGACTGGTTGTGGGGATTCCCCATCTCCCGGCTTTTCCTACTGCCCCTTCATGGAGGGGGGGGGAAAAAAATAGTTGGTTTTTTTTTTTTTTTTAAAAAAGAGATTGATTTTGCATATGATTTCGGGAAAACAGACTTCATTGTTTCTGCCTCTTCCTCATGTTTTGCCCTTCAGGTTTTGTTTTACGTGCAAACAGAGCTGGTGAGTTGCCCCTTAGCAAGGCACAGAGGGTTTGGCTGCATTAACGTTGCTTCCCTGATTATTATTATTTTTTTTAATCGGAGTGCTTTTGGTGCCCATTACAACTGAACTGAGCATTGATCAATTCTGTGCCTGAAAATCATTTGTCTTTAATTTGAGTGTTTTTTGGTTTTTCTTCTGTTGGGTTTTCTGTTTCGTTTTGTTCTTTCGTTTTTGTTTTTTATTTGAACTTGCAATACGAAACTAAATCTAACCCTAAATTAACAACTCCCTTTCTGGCAAGTTTAAAGAGCAGTATGGTGTTTGGAAATGTCTTTCAAGTCTCAAAATTGCCTGTGTGCACAAAACTGGCAAAACCCCAAAACTGAATCAAAAGGCACCCCCCTCCCCCAGCCCCGAGATCTCAAGGAGGAACATGGGTTTGTCACCGGCCCGGCCCCAGGGCCGCGCACATTTGCAGTGAAACGTGCTCTGGGAACAGCGGTGTTTTACGTAGAGTCATCTCCATCCAAAGACGGTTTTCGGTAGGGACATCCTAGGTTCGCCACTTCCATCCAGCAATGGTAGTGAATTGTATTCAGGAGCAGTAGAGTACGATCGATCTTGCTTTACAGTGTATGGGCCCGATTCATTACAAGAAAAATGGTTGGGGTTTGGTTTTTTTCTTCTTCTTTTCCGTTGGGTTTTTTCTTTTTCCTTTGCAAATTCGCACAGCCCTCCTTCACGCGTGCCTAATCCAAAAGCACAGAGTGCAGCACAGTTGGCCTTTAGTGGCCCCTTTCTGCCAGTAAATGGAAAAAAGACGGAAAACGCCCGGGCGGGTGCATCGCACCACCCCTCCGCTCGCTGGGGAGGGCTTTGCCCAGAGGCTGTTGGAGATGTCCCCATCGCTGCTGCCCCTTCTGCAGCGCTCTGGCCCCACCACCTCACTCCAAATTGACCTCCTCTGCTCTCCAGCCTCGTCCTGCCGGCTCTTCCCCACCGTCCTGGCGTCCCTGCCGGCGCGGTGGCTCTGCCGCCCTGGAGTTCAGCCCGGGCGCCGGTGCCTGCCGGCGTGCATCTTGGTCTTCCAAGGAGGCTGCAGCCCCTTCGCTCCAGCCCCCCGGGCTGCGGTGCGTGGGCACTGACCACCTCGGTTTCTCCCCGGGGGTGATGTTCCTCCTCGTAGTAAAGCTGGATGTTTGCTTGACAGCGAAAGCAGCCCGGCCCCGGTTCTGCGCTGCCTGGTCTTCCCTGCCCTCGCCCCTTTCTTTTTCTGTGGCAGTGTGTGAGGATGCGGTCACCAGTTTCCCTTGCTAGAGAAACAAGTTCTCTTCTCTGTCACAGCAGAAAGGGACGTTTCCCCCTGCTCGTGCTCAGTGCCACTCAGAAATTCATGTCTAGCTTAGGGTGAACACAGCGATGCTTCTCTTTATAAATCACGTGCCCACTCGACATCCCAGGGATGAGGCGATAGCTGAGGTCCCTCGAGCAGACGGTGGGGTTTGCCCACATCCGCTCACGCCGGATGGGACTGTGCCGCCCAATCCCTCAGCTGGTTTGGACAACCTCATCCATTCTTGTATTTTTTTTTAATGAATTGGGACCTGAGCCATGGAAAACAAGCAAACTTAAAAGTCTGAATGCTGCAAACTCCTCCTAGACAACTTCACTATCAATGTCACGTTTCTTTTGAATCCACCTGACATATTTTACGTGTAAAACATTTTTGTCGTGTAAATGCCTTTTTTTAAAATACAGTCATGGGGGGGACATATTTTTCTTGCATTTGACATGGGAGGGATCCATTTGGCAGGAGAGCGAGACAAGGAAAATTTGGGAGGAGAGGGTTTTCGCTCCTTCCCCTTTGGTTCATTGACAAGTCTGAGATTTTTCCAGTTCCCAACCTGTTGCCACCAACTATTCCTCCCTGAGGACTGGAGACAAAACCGATAAGGCCATCCGTAATCCAGCCCGACCCCCGCTGCTCGGCACCGGGAGGAGCCGTGCGTGCCTGTCCCAGGTGAGCGGCGCAGGCTCCCTCGTGCACGCTTTGCCCGCTGAGACGGCCGGCGGTGCGCAGCGCGGCGGGACAGCGCGGTGCCGCGGCACCAGGAGCTGCTTTCCCCCCTCCCCTGACCCCCGGCACATCTGGATTTTGGGCGCCAGTCCCGGCTTGCCAGTGCTGCCTTTGAGCCCTGCGCCCCGACAACCCCTTACTGTACTTTATACTTGCCAGCTATAACAAATCTCGTAACGTGAGCTACTGACCTTGATGGTGAGTGTGAGCAGTTATGTTTTTGTTGTTTTCTCTCTTGCTTGGTTGGGGCTGCTGTGAGAGAGGGTGTCTCTGAGGCATACTTTCCGGCCTCTCTTACACTCGGACGTGCACACCTCCTCTCAAACACTCTTCTGAGCGCTCTCAGCGGGAAGGTTTGTCCACAACTATTAATCCTCTCTCAGTGTCCAGCTTCTTGTTAGTAGCAGCTGGTTGCATGTTTTTTGCTTGTTCGGACGAAACGGTTCAAGAAACAACTCATATCAACTCTTGAGAAATGTCTCTATTTTTTTGTACACTTTCTTTCTTTTGATGTTTTTATTAATTTCCCTTACTTAAAAAACAAAACACCTGTCGTCCCGTAAAACATTTCACATCTCCCCTTGCCTGTTCTTAGAGTGTATGTATCTGTGGGACTGAACTAAATGCATGCACTGTAGTAGTCGTACTGGTAGCAGTAGATGTAGTTGTAGAACATGCATTGTTGAGTTGATATTATAGGTATCATCAACGTGAACTAGCGTGGCAGTTAAAAGCATAGCCTTGGTCTGATTGAAAGGGTAGGGCTATCAATACAGCAGAGAGCTGCTAACGGCTTGGATCCATAGTACCGTATTTGTTAAACCCCATTATCTGGAAGTTTAAATTGAACCCGGCTGTAGGCAACCTACACCCTCTGTACAAGAACCCGCACATGGCTGTTATGTTGATAGTAAATTTGCCATTTTTTTTAATTCAAATTAAACCCCCTAGGAATTAAAACGCTGACTATAGCTATATTCTCTTATTTTTATTTTATAAAAAAGAACTTACGATATTTTAAAAATCATTTTACAATCATGGTTTCTTCATCAGCCTGTTACTCGTCCATATTAGCCCATAGAATCATTTGTTGGCAGTCGTAGACCAGATGTGCCAAACGCAAGTCACTCCATTTGGGTAGCTAAATAATACCGTGTGTGCGAAGCAGCTTCCCGCAGACTGTCCTGAGACACGAAGCGATTGTTTTTAGGTCATAAACCTTAAATCTTGTTATGCAACAGAGCCTTTGAGCTAGTGGCGGGTCGTACTCATTGCCATGTCACCCAGCTTAAGGGAGCATTTTTAAAATGAAGATTTAACATTTCATAAATACCAGCATGAGGAGTTCGAGGCAAGTTCATCCTCTTTGCCACTGAGCCAGCAAGTGTCTTTGCTTCTTGTGCCCGGGTTTCTCTGCTAAACTTTTAAAATTCTGTCACAGATGAAGCTGCAGCCAGTAAATTTAACAGATGGCAATTGAGATCCCAAATTAGGCTTTTGTTTATTTGTTTAGTTTGTTGCTTGTCAGAAAGCGTCCTGCTGGGATGTAGAAAAGCTACTGTACGGCACGGTCACGCCTTCCCTCCTCGCCGTGCCCCCGACCGTCCCCGCAAACCAGAGGTGCTGAGTTGGAGCATCTTCCTGCTCCGCTGGGGATAGGCAAGGCAGTCTTTAGTGCACTTCTTCCAGCAAGCGCTTTCAAAGGAAATAAAATATCCAGAATGGGCTTTCTAAACATAATTAAGGATTTGTATCCGCTCCTTACCTCTAATAGAACATAAAGTAAATCAACCAAACAACCGCTTGGATGGGGCTGACGCAACGCCAGCCTGCGCGAGGCAATCTGAGCCACCCCTATTGCTCTCCTTATTGCTACCGGGGAGCCGAAACGCTTGTGCATCACGAGGGAGAATAATTTCCCCCTTAGATCTCAATCTGCCAGGGAGACGGGAGGACCCACTGTTTAACGTGCCAGGCGTATGATGAAGCGAGGAGTGTATCTAAAAGTCAGCAGAGCGACAAATTGCATGGGGTTTAGGAAGCCTTGTCTTACACTTAAAGAAGGTGCTCTAAAAATTTAATCTTGTCATTAGGCACCCATAGTGTTAGCAAATTACGGCCGTAAAAAGTGGGACAATGGTCGGTCTGTGTGTGTGGAGGGAGAGAAGCCGCCACCAGCTCACAGAAATGTCATAAGGAGCGTTTCGGAGATCCAGCGATGAACCAATTTGGGATTTATACGGCCCGTTGAGAGGACTCCCTTGTGGCACGGCGGCTCTGATGGAACTGCTCTCCCTCTTTTATTCTACTATATAAAAGTACATAAAGTTTAATCCGAGCTATGTAATCTCAAAAGCCAGAACCTAACAAGTGGACCACTTGGGAGCAGCAAGCGGGCTGAAATTTCTCACTCCGCTGGAACCACCGGTAATTATGTGACAGAGCCTGGCGGCTGATGCATCGCAAAATTAATGGCTGCATCAGATTTTATCTTTTGCTTATGTTCATCGCGGAGGCAGTCTGTGCGGGAGAGCATCACAGGCGGCCCAGTGGGGGGATGAGGCACGGGGACCCCACGGCCCGTGGGGCTTCGTTGGGGGGCGGACAAGGGGACAAACGTGGCGTGTTGAACAGACACAGCCGCAGCCGGGTCCGCACGGAGCCCTCCCACTGCCCCGCGCCCCCAGCTAGTGTGGTGCGGCACTGGAGGAGGCCACTTGGCATTTCTGTGGGTGATTTTGGCCTCATCACTGACAGTATCCTCTTACTCTTTTGTGAGCACCATGGTTACTTTTCTGACTACTACCCCAAACTGAAAAAAAAAAGGGGGGGAGTAATTTCTGTTTTGGTTCAGAAGTGCTGTGCTGGTCCAGGGTGGAAATTGCGCAGGTCCTTTGCAGAATGCAGGCTACACACGAAAATGGCTTGGTTTATTTTGCCCTAGGATGCCACTTTTTGGTTGTTTTGGTCCACGAGGGACTGAGGGAGTGTGGTGATGGGACGAGGGGGAACGGTTTTGAGCTGAAAGAGGGGAGGTTTAGATGAGATATTAGGAAGAAATTCTTTGCTGTGAGGGCGGTGAGCCCCTGGCCCAGGTTGCCCAGAGCAGCTGTGGCTGCCCCATCCCTTGGAGGGGTTCAAGGCCAGGTTGGACGGGGCTTGGAGCAACCTGGGCTGGTGGGAGGTGTCCCTGCCCAGGGCAGGGGGTGGCACTGCATGGGCTTTAAGGTCCCTTCCAACCCAAACCAGTCTGTGATTCCTATGGTGCTGAGTAGAAAATTCAGTAGATCTAAAACAATTTGGTGCTGCTGCTGTTAGGCCTTGACCACAGCGGCAGTCGTTTCACAGGACTCCACAAGTCTATTGTGGTTAAAATACATCAGCTTTAATCGATAATTTTGTAATAGAAAATCTTGTGCACTTGATAAATCATCTCCAGTGCAATTAGTGACCACCTCTGAAGTGCAGACTTAAGTACAGTGGAAGTTAATCTTTAACGAATTTAGCGGCTAACTTTTAATAGTCTTTTCAATCAGGAGAATTATTTTCAATGGGAAAACACTCCTCAGCAGAGCTCATCTTGCCGTCCCGGCTGCCGCTCTTGACACATGGCAAGCGGTGATGGCGTGGACATGCCGCTGCCTTGTGCCACGGGCAGGGACCGGCTCTCTGGTGCCCAGGACCATGCCACCCACACGGGGCCGCCGTGCTCCAGCCCCACAAAGCCCCGCAACCGCCAGTTATCGCTGTTTGGTTTCCTTTCTCCCAGCGGAAGCGGAGGGATGGAGCTCTTGGCCGTTGTAATTAGACTTTGTTCCATGCATGATGCAGACGAGTCGTTGTGAAGTTTGAAACGGGGGCCTTCAGCGAGAGCTCTACAGGGCAATGAGATACTTGAGCACATGAGCACGTCTCATGCATTTTAATCACTAAACGTGTAAAGTACTCCCTGA
Organism: Rissa tridactyla; assembly: GCF_028500815.1. Taxonomy (NCBI): domain Eukaryota; kingdom Metazoa; phylum Chordata; class Aves; order Charadriiformes; family Laridae; genus Rissa; species Rissa tridactyla. The sequence continues at coordinate 49,046,975 of NC_071472.1, forward strand.
GCTGAGGGGTAACTTGCCTGTCTGGCAGCAGTCGCAGGCTGTTACCCATTAGTGGAACAACTACTAAATGTGACGCGGCGCACATTTTACTGACATACTATTGTGAGTATTTTCATGCTGACGCTCTCCCCAAATGCTTTAAAAGTAAATACATAATTACAGTTATTTTTTTCTCTCGCTCTCCTTTCTGAAATAGAAAACTGAGAAAGAAGCAGTGGAGTTTTTCCTTGCAGCAGATGTTAGCATGCATCTGGCTCTGGATTAGCTTGAGGAGCGTGGTGGATTAGTAATTGCCAGAGAATGCAAAATTGGTCTGCAGGTATATAAAGTTGAGCTATTTAAAAACAATAAATTCACACAGCTGGGTCTTTTTAAGGATATTTCCTGCTAGTTAAAGCAAGAGCCCAGAGCTTTGTGCCATGAGGACTCTCAGGTGTCTGTGCCCAAATCCTCCCCTGCCAAGGGGCTGGGGTATCAGCTGCCGACAGCGGAGCTGGTGCCACCGGCTCTCCCCCAGGCACCGCGTGGTGGGCAGCAGCTTGTCGCGGTGTTTCCTCGTCGATGGGCTCAGGTTTTCCGTTGAGGGGGTGTTGGAGGCAGGTCTGCTCACGGTGCCCAGCACCCCTCTCCGTGCAGGCGCTGGGGGCAGGCTCTCCGGCAGGAGAGGATCACTGCGCAGGAAGCACCGGGGGCTGTGGGCTGGAGTTCTCTTCTCTTAACCTGGATAAACCCCTGTGCTCCCAAGCATCCGCTCAGCCCCTGGGAGTCCATCAGCAGAGGGAAGGTGCCCTCGGGCAATGCCCTCCTGCTACGACAGCTTAAAATATGCAGCAAAACAAAGACTCATTTTTGTTTTCATTTTCCTCCTGTACAGTCTGTTATTGTACAAAAGGCTCCAATTTAAAATTAACAGGAGTGATAGCCAGTTAATGTGGTACAGTGGGAGGCCGGAGTTTCTGTTGCTATGGCAATGGAGTTCGGCTCATTTGTTTTGTAGATGAGTAATTACTACGCAATTAGAGTAGGCTAAAAATAAAGGGGCCTTTTGTTCCCTGTTACTCATTAATATTAATAAAAGACCTGTCCAGGCTGTGGTAAACAATTAATACAGATGTGGTTGCCCATGGTAAAAGTAGCAACAGCTTTCGTGTTGCCCAGCACGAGGTGAAAGCGCCGGCGTCGCCTGGCTGGGCTCTTCTTCATTTTAAATAGAAAAATTATTAGAGAGAGGTCTGCGTTAGCACAGCATCACCAGCTTTAGCCCTTATTTGCCAGTTGGGTGGATGGTAATAAGTGTTACAGCTTAATGTGCAGACACAGACAGCAGGTACAGCGCTGGGGTCAGATCCTGCGAAACAACCAGCAGCCGCAGCCCTCCGAGTTGTGTGCAGGAGAAACGCAATGGCAGCAGTTCCCTGGTGCAGGAATCTCGTCGTTTATCCCTCCTAGCCCAGCGTTGGCCGATGGAGGGCACAGGGCCTTGCCGGTGGGCAGGATGCCCCAGTGCAGGGGCTGCTCCGCTGCAGAGCCGGGGCTGGAGCGAAGAGCTTGCCCCAGAACCCGAGCACGTGAGAGCGGGAGTGTGGTGCTGCTGAAGTGGCTCCGGTGCAGCACCTTACAAACACCGAGCGCCAAAAAAGGGTGGAAGAAAACAGTCCCAAGCATTTGATGTGAAGTATGTAAACATGAAAGCACACCAGATTTTAAATTAACTGTAAAACCAGTTAAATTGAGAGAGAAAACTGTTAGGGAGATGACTAACGGGACAGAGTTTACCTCTCTTGTGTTTGCTTGTCTCAACGCAGCCGGTGAGCATCCCTCGCTGGTGGGGAAGGACAGTGGAGCTGGGCCATGGCCGGCCTGGTCACCCCCCTCCCCACAGCCCTGGGGTGCTCGGCACCCCTCAAGAACGCCACTGGTGAGGTGGAATGTCTGCAATGGGCAGCAGAGGCACCCGAGTGCCCCCAGCCCCAAACCCTCCAGCGCCGTGGTGGGGGGCGGGTTGCAGGCGAACGGGAACCGCATCCCTCCCAAACTGTTTAACTAATGGAGGGAAACGTAGCACAGCCTTTGTAAGGTCGACATTTGTTTGTTGTTAAGGATCTAATTAGAAACATGAGAGGGAGCTGAATGGCTGCTTGCTCGGCTAATTAGCGACATGCACGAAGACCACTTTGAACTTCAAGGACACAAAGCTATTAGCGCTAACATCAAAAATGGATTAAACTTCTGTGCTTTTATAATGATTAAAGATGAGCCGCTCAAGAGGAAATCCTTTTGTAAGGCTGTGACAAGAGCTGGCTCCCTGATTGCAGCTTCTACAAGTGAAGCTTTGTGTGGCCTCCGTGTAGCACTCGGCCCGGCGCAAGAGTGACACTGCTAACTTGCAATATGGAAAATGTGATTAGGCAATAAATATTGATCGTTCGCAAAAAATTACAGCCAAGCTGGAAAGTGCATTTATCTGTCCTGCTCTATAACCGCAGGACTTAGAAAAGCTGGGCTTGAATACGCTGGTTTTCCTGTCTTTTCTTCTGCAAATTGGTGCACGCCACCAGCTTCCAGACGTGGCTGGGACTTCAGGTGCGTTGACCGCAGGACTGAGCAGAAGCAGGTGCTGCTGACGTGCACGAGAGGGACGGGGCTGGGTTTTTAAAACACCTGCACCGGTTGAATTTTTAGCTTGCCCGAGCTTGTGGAACCCGCCCGGCTCTGTCTCTCTGCTCATCTAAGGCAGCTTAGACGTTGTTTTTTGTGTCCATGGCTCAGCATCCGCGCTGGTGTCGGAACAGAAGTCTCCATGCTGGGACGGTGTCAGGAGCAGTTGCCACAAGATCCCAATGGCCATTATCGCACCGCCGTGTCCAGCTCGGTTCCTAACAGCCCGGGCTGCCGCGGGCGCGGGTCCGAGGGTGTGAATTGTGGTGGCAGCCCCGCGCAGGGCTGGGTGCCGGCGGCAGCGCTCCCTCCCCGGGCTCTGCTCACTTCCAGCGGTAATTGCTGAGCCGGGAACCTGCTCACCACCCACTGCTTTCTGTCGTTATCCCTGCGATATTTTGATGTGTGAAGCCGTTTCCAAAGGGGCTGCAGAGGCAGAGCAACCTTTTAAAGTGTGACTGCAGATAGAAAATAACGTACAAATAGGACCTTGTTACAGCAGATAGCTGCTCTCAGTGTCTCTTGGCCTCATCACCACTTATTTTGCTGATGAGCCCGACAGTTGTTTTATTTTATTTTTTTCCCTGCAGGGCCAATATAGCTGCAGGGGAGGGACAACGGCTGCCGCTAACCCGGCGCTGCCTGCCTGCTCCCCGTTACAGAGCCGTGGCAGGGACGGCAGGGAAGGCACAAAGCTCGCCGTTTGATTTTCCAGCGTCAGGACTGAACTGACTGTCATAAGCACAACGTCTAGGGCTCGTAAGACTTGCAGAGGAGCTCTGTCTGCCGCAGGCTTCTTACAGAGAGGTGTTTGCTTTTCAAGTCTGCTTGGGAAGAGCCTGAGCGAAGTGCTGTGCCGTGCGGGTCCCCAAGAGAGTTGTACTAAATGGCACCTCTAATTGTAACGCTGGGGTTATTTGTTTTTCTGGTTTGTCTCCCACTTTCTGTTTCAGCTAGTTGGGAGCTGGTTTTACGGTGTTGCTCTCCAGAATATCTGTGTGTTTCCAGCTCATTATTTCTGAGACATTTTTGAGTTTGAGCGTTGATCGGAATTTGAGGTGTGCCGCGTGCTGCCTCAGACATAAGACAAGGTTGTATGTAAAAGCGCAGAGACAAGAAAGTGATGTGTCGTGGCTTCCCATAGTTCAGCCTGACCACAAACGTGTTTGTGCCTCGAGCTGGAGCTGTGTGCAGTGATTGGTACGGGAAAAAAGAGCCTGAATGTGAGCGTTTAATTCTGAGTGCTGTGCCTGTGCACTCCTGCAGCCTGAATAGGCAACCGAGAACGAGGAGCACCGACCTCTGATTTCAGACTGGCATTAATTTGTACATCCAGTCTCGGGTAAATCGCATCTTGGTTGTTAGCATCTCTGAAAAGCAAGGGACGGGCTCCCATTAACTTCAGCCGTGGATGCACAAAGAATTGGCTTTGGCCAAGCTATCTATATCATGTGTGCAGTGCTAGCTAATGATATTTATAAGGCTCTAAGCGCTAATGATGTAAGATTTGCATGCGGTGCTGAAGTTTTCCCGCAGTCCATACCATGGCTGGTTATTTAAAGTATCAGCGTCACACTGTGACTGCTGGGCCGTTCGTCACGCACGCGACAACGTGGCCATTAGCGCTCGTGCTCCAGGACACATGGGCTCCCCAAGGAAGGGGGCGATCTTCCCTGCTCCAGTCGCCGCGGTTTTACTGCAATGTCCTCTGCAGCGCTTGCGCTTGGGTTGTTGCAAAGGCAGCACAGCAGGCTTGGATGCTTGGGTAACAGGGGATAGTCCTTCCATGAAAATCATCTCTTAAAATCCAGCGGTAAATCCTAAGTGCGTTGAATTAAATGCCTCCAGACTGTGGTGTAGTTCCCTGTCCCAGCTGGGCTGCTTGGGACCCTGCTTTGCTGCTCTGCTGAACCCATGGTGGGCAGAGGAACAGGCAGCAGTGCGCGCAGGTAAATACCATCCGCTTGCTGCCGACGGGACCGCGGTGCCTGCTCTCCATGGGCTCATCCCGCCGGGCCGCTGCCAAACGGCACCTCCCTGCCCTGTGCCCCCCACCCCTGCCCCTTTCCATCCCTGTCGGCAGCGTTCAGTGTTGTTTTATGGCTTACTCCTTCGAGCTGGAAGATGATGTTTGCAGCATGTTGTATGAATTTTTCATAAAGATAGAAAACCAGCCTAATCTTGTGAGCTTTGAGTCTTGGTAGTGGGTAATGGCTTTGATTTAAAGCATTTTGTCTTAATGATAGTTATATTGAAAATTTCCTGCTGCTTTCAAGCACGTGTAGTTATTATCATAAACACTGATGGTAGAAATGCCTGCCAAATTGTGCATGGCTGTTTATGGTAGATGAGAGAGTCATCCAGAAATTAGAGTGCTGGATCAACAAGTTGTCAAGAAGCCCGGTTGTACAGAAAGCCACCCTGCGGCCGGTGGGACAAGGCAGGAGCAAGGAGGGCCTTGGAGGAAAGAAGCGCTGGAGATGACCAGCACTGGGTGTAGAAAATGCTTGGCAGGAGATCAAAAGCGAATTTCTGACGAGAAGGAGCTGCTTGAGAAGAAGGTGAGGAGTACGGAGGGAGATCAGCCCCTCCCCAGGCAGAGCACTCGGGACGAGGAGCCCTCTCCGGGAGGTGCAGGCGGCCATCAAGTGCCGTTAGATGGGTCTCTGGGGGTGTTGGTTTAGTACTGGCCAAGGCACACTTGCAGCCGTGGGGTCCCAGCGTTACCGCAGCTGCGTCGCTGTGGGGCGCAGGCAGGGGACACGGGTGCCTGCCGATGGGGAGGAGCTGGGGCGGCTCCAGCCGGCTCCGTTCTGCTCTCAGCTGTTCTCTCAAGTGCAAAACGTATTTCTGGCTGTGGTAAAGGGGTACTGTATCTCATCCTGAATTACCCTGCCTCTTCCCAAAGAGGAAATCCAGTAAATCGTGTGGTGGTTTCTTGCAAATGTGAGGTTTTTCTTGCCTGTGCACCACGGCTGGGAAGGCAGCCACGAGCTTCTCTAACCGCGTTTTGCACCGGTCTTCACCTTTCTTTTTTTTTATATCCGTATTTGTTATGTGTTTAAAAAAAAAGCAAAACCACAGTAGTTACCGGTGAAGAGACTGCTGTAGGAGCCAGTCTTCCCTCTGCGATGGTGGTTAAGTCTTTGGGGTTTGGTGCTGTGGGAGAGGGAACAGTGTTGTCACCGAAGGCTCCGTGTGGGCTGCCTGCGGGGGACAGCGGTCCCCATGCAGTGCCTGTCTTACACCTCTGTACGGATTTCACCTGGTTTATTTCCTTTGAAATACAACGTACTTTAGCGAGGCTTAGAAGTGTTGCTTTGTCATCATGTCTGATTTACTAGGTCCTAAGGGACTGCCCATCAGCCCGGTACCACGCAAGTTCTCTTTGTAGGACGGTAATGTCAAAATCCTTACATTTCTTCTCACTTTCCCTCCCTTTCCCTTTTTCATTCATGGCTGAATTGAGTTTATTTGGGTGGGATTCCAGCATCTGATTTGTTGTGCTTTACCCAGCTGCCCTCTCCGCCCCTGCAGCGAGGCGTTTGGATCCTCGTTAGTGTAATACGCCGTTCGCTAAGGCAAATGTCATAACGAATCCTGACTTAAGAAATTTCTCAAGAGTTCATCGAGAGAGAGTTTATCTTTCAATGGTGACCTTTCTTGTTGAACGCGGATTAATGTATGAGCGGGATCTGTGTTAACATGGCAGTTTGCAGGAGAAGGCACTTGATAAGTGAGCTCCAGCGAGCTCCGTCCCTGCTCCACGCAGAGCATTCCGTAGCACCGAGCCTCCTGCCTCCGCATGAACCCGGGCTGCCAGCTGCCCCTCGGGCTCCAGCTCTCGCCTCCTTGACATAAACCACTTGCTGGCTGAACGTTGCGTTGAGAAGCGTCTTCCACGCCTGTTAAATGTGGGTAAAGACGGCTCTGCTAAAGGACGCCAAGATGAGCGAGTAATAAAATAGCCTTGCTCCTTGAAGCACTGTCTCGAGGTTATGGATGCATTTTAAAATTCTCTCCAAATTCCTATTTATTTTAGCAGAAAGACTTTCAGTAGATTCTCCGGTGAGGAGATGCAGCTTGGGCAGAGGAGAGGGTGCAGTGAGCAGGCATGGTTGCACCAAACATGTTCCCGAGACGAGACCCCCGTGCGGGTGCGTGCTGCAGTAGGGAATTACAGTAAACCCTGGCTTTTGCTGTAGCAAAACCTGGTGCTGTAAATACTAAACGCTCTCAGCGGTTTGTGGCACGGCACCGAGTCTAAGCTCCTTTTATCCATTTCCAGCCCTGTCAGGAAGGGCATTTCTCTGTCTCTTCCCATCACCTCTGGAAGATGGAGGCAGTACCAGTGTTTGCCGTGGCTCTCCCAGCCACCCCTTCAGACAAGGTCCACCTCTTGCTGTGCCAGCCATACACAGCATATCCCAACTCCTCCATCGCCGACACTTTGCATTTAAAAAAGCCTGTTCTGGGGCTGTTTTATGAACCCACATTTGCTTCAACATCTCGTGCCCCATCTCACTTTCCCTCGCTGCTTTTCAGTGCTCCCCAAGCCACCGTGGCACTGGGCAGGGTAGAGCCTGAGGCTCCCCAAAGCCTGTCCCTCTGGCCTGCTGGCAAACGTTCACTTACTGATCAAAATTTACAGGCTCAGAGCCTTTTCCGTAAGAAAAACCACAGCAAATTCAAAGTGAAGCAAACAAGTCTTTAAACTTCGTGGTTCGCATCACTGCCACATCTCTTGGCTGCTGTCTCCTGATCTCCATAGGTGTAGGAAGGAGCTTCTGTATCCCAGAGGGTTGTTTTGGGGCTGAAGAAGACAAAAGTTGGTTAGCTGTGACTTACAGACATATCTAATCTTTTCCTTATCTCTCCTGATCTTGAACTATCACAGGGCTTCCTGGTGACACTGGGGATTGTGAATTATGTGCAGGGGAAACCCTTGAGTTGGAGGCACTTGGCCGCAGTCTCAGAGCTGTGAGAACGTCCGGTGCAGGATGGTTTCCTGTGCAATTGGTCGGTAAATTGGACCTGAACCTTTCAGAGCATGTTGGAAATGGGCACTTTGACTACCAGGACTTCCTGGGTGCTGGCAGTCTTTGGAAGGAGAGGAGATGGTCCTGCCAACCCCCAGGCAATGCTCAGTCAGTCTGATGAGTCCTGCCAGCAAACCAAAGTCAGGAAATCTTTGGTCAGCTTGGCCAGTACCTCTGGTGGGACCAGGCAACAGGTTGGGCTTTGCTGCTGGTCCCCATTGACTGGCATCAAGACATGGTCAGTGATTCCCTCCCCTCTGCTGGGACAGCGCAATCCCCTGGCGGTTTTTCAGCAATGTGCTCCCGAGCTTCTGCCCTTAATTATTTCCCATTCTGACCGCAGGGTGTCAGTGGCCGGGGGAAGCTCTCAGATTCCTTCCAGCCTGCAGGGCATCCATCTTAACGCTCTGCGATTCCCGCAGCTCGCAGCAGCCGTGGCTCTTGGACAGCTTCTGCCTCCTCCGGCGACTGAGCCAACATCGGGAACTTGGTCATAAAGATACATCTCCAAAGAGTCTTAAATTTTCTTGGAGGACTGAAACAGTATCTGGAGCCTGGAGGATTTGGGGGGGACTTGGGGGTAGGTGTCGTGTTCTTCATTTTAGTCTTGGATTATTCCAGGTTTGTGTAAAACAAATCTGTTTCCAGGTATTTCTTTCCAGAAGGCATCACATTTTGCATGTTGGGAAAGTCATTCAAGGTCCCTTTGCTGTTGTTCCAAAGCGATGCTAAAAGTGCTTCTGGCTCCAGGTGAGCTTATGTGCAGCTATTGTAGGGAGACAAATATTTAGCAACTCACCATGGCTGAGTGAATCGTTAAAATATGGCTTTCTGAGGAGCGCTTAGCCTCCTAGTAATTATGAGAGCTGTTCTGTTTCATTTATTGGGTCTGGAGCAAAGTGTCGGCTCTGTGAAAGCTTCCAGCCCTCTCTGCGCTGGTTTGCAGGCAGCCGTTCCGCAGGCGTGCAGAGCGGTGCGTCCCAGTCTCCGAGCGGCAATTCCCGGGCGATGGAGCGGCGGGCGGGCTTTTGGGGTGCTCCTTTTTCTGCAGGTGCTCCTGTGAGTGGTGTGTGAGTTCAACTGGTGTTCAGTGGACCGAAAATTGTCTTTTTCTTACATTAGATACCCAGAATCAGAAGGACTTTTGAATAACCGGTTGCCAGCTCTTTCTGCATGTATGAATGCCGGTGTTTCCAGTCTTCTTAGAGACATTAATGACAGTGGCCAGGGTGGGATGTTTTGGGGGACAGAGCCTCTCTCCATGGCTCCTCGGTCTCCATTTGTGAGGTTTCAGGACACGGCAAAGCATGTCCCCTTGTCCCTCATGCACGGTTCTGTGGTTGCGGGTTAATGATGCAAAACTCTCCCGCGGGGTGGATGTCTGTCTGTGTGTCTGTCCTGGTAGCCACGGCATGGCCACAGCCTGTCAGCGCGCAGTGCGCGCTGCTCCTCCCCGTGATGGCCACGGCAGCAGGTGGCTCCGGGCATCGCACGGGCAGTTGCCTGGGGCTGAGGCTCTTCCCTGCTCCTGGCCCCAAGGCTGTGGGGCACGACGGGCTCCCTGGCCCCGCCGCCGTGGGGTGCAGGAGTATTTTAGTAGCAGGATCCCCCCTTGCCTTGCCCTGTCCCTCTGCCGCGCTCCTGCCTTTGCTCCGAGCGGCCAACTGGGTTTTCTGTGTGAGACTTGGCAGTAAAACTCGCATCCGCTTTATTGAACCAGAAGGAAGAAAAGGGAAAAAAAGTGCTAGCTTATAGTAATAAAGGGCTTTTGAACATCTCAGCTGGATATTTTTCTTCATGAGTGAGAAGGCCAAATGTTATCTTGACATTTAATCTTTAATAATAAAAAAGGCGCTTTGTTTGCCAGTGAATTCCAAAATCTGTTTACTCTCTCATGCCTTATTTCTTTTAACTTGCTAGCTTAGATGTCCTACTTACTTTCCCCTGCTACCCGTTCAGAGCCGCATTAAATAGTTTATTTTGTAAAATTTACTTTCCTGTCATTGCAGAGCCGACGGCTACCGGGTTGACTTTTTTTTTGACCGGTTCATTCATTCATTTGAAAAATGGAGGGGGGACACACCTCTCGGTGCAGGGGGAAGGGGCCAGGGCAGGAGAGGTGGTAGCCCAGCAGCAAGCCCAGGCTGAGCCCAGCGCAGCCCACATAAGGTGCTGCCAAAGCCTTCCCTGGGGCTGCCCGCGGCGAGCGAGCAGGGCTTTCTCCAGGGCTGGTCTCCATCCCTGCGGTGGGTCAGCACGGCTCTGACCTGTGGCTAGCGGCCGAGGGTTACTGCAGGCTGTCAAACTTTATAAACCCTTTTTAGTGCTTAATGAAGATACGCGGGAAGTCGCAGCCAGAGGAAAAGGCTGAAGAAATCTTGGCGCAGCCTCGAACGCGGAGGTGATGGGCTCTGCCGTGGGCCGGGTGCCTGGTGGTACCAATACCTGCAGCTGAGGCGCCCGGGGCGGCTGCGGTGTTTGTCACCGCTGCTGGACTTGTCCCCTCCCCAGGCGCGTGTGCAGCAGCGTGCACAGCCCTGGTGACCGGGAGGTCGGCCCTGGTGACCGGGAGATCGGCCGTTAGCCGTTTGCAGCGAGTGTCTCGGCGCTGCCGGTAGCTGCCCGCGGCGCGGATGCGGTGAGGCTGCGGTGAGGCAGTAGTGGGTGCGGGCAGGAGGGTCCCCGCGTGCTCCCCAAGGACCCCGCGAGTTCCGCTCAGGTGTAGCTCCAGCTTCCCGCAAGCCATTTCCATCCAGCTCCTCCTAGTCCGCTAACTTTTCTTTTGCATTGAAACTTTTTACTCATAAATTCTACATCCAAGAGCAAATGTGAGAAATGCCAGAAGCCTGATCATCTAACATGCTTTAATATCTAAATTTATTCTTTAGTATCATTCTTATTTACATTGTTTTTCTGTCTCAAAAAAAAAAATAAAGGGAGGAAAAAAATAAAATTTTCTTTTACTTCCACATTAGGAGGTGAGTTGTCATACACCCTCTGGAATTCTTTTTTGCTTTTGATCTTTATTTATTTGTTTAATTTTGGTTGATGTCCCAAGCATGGTTTTGGAGACGAAGGTAGGTCTTCGCTCTCCAAATCAAAAGGAAAAAAATTAAATAAAACAACACTCTCCTTGGTCATATTAAAAAAAAAAAAAATCCAAACTGTTCCATTCCATACCATTTAAAGAAAATTTAAAAATCTACTATTGAACTATTTCTACAGCTTACTGATTTAAAAGGGCGGGTTTGTTTTTTTTCAAAAGTATCGAATGGATCCAAAAACGATTTTCCTAGACGCGATTGAAGTTATTTGCTGTCAACATTTTAATATCAATATTACCACAATGTGTAGTCTCAAACTAGTTCCTTTGTAGTTTGCATGGGATGTGAATGCTGTCTCGGCGTGCCCAGACCTAGAGAACTTGTTACTACTGCATGAGCATCAAGTCAGATGTTGAAAAATATCTATTATATTTTGTGATAATTTGGTGAAAATGAGCACCTCCAGTCTCTGGTTGCAGTAGTGTGTTGAATGATTGTTCTTTTTTTTTTATATATATCCATATATATATTTTTGGAGCTCTAAGCTTCGTAGTAGTACGGGCTGACTCTTATCCAGTACTTGCTCTCCTATCGCATGGCCTTGGTTAAGTGTTAGAAGTTGGGCCTAGGCTGTTTATTCTGGTGTTTGGCTTTGTAATAACGGTGCATGCCCGGCGTCTGGCCTCATACCCAGCTTTATTCTCTGCACACCAGTCTTGAATAGCTACAGTGCTCAACCGAATTTTGGCGCACCCGCTTCCCCGGCAGGCTCCAACCCAGCCCGACCCGGAGGCTTCCCCGGGGCCAACAGCCCAGGGCCCGTCGCGGACCTCTACGGCACGGCCAGCCAGGACTCCGGCGTGGGTAACTACATAAGCGCCGCCAGCCCGCAGCCGGGCTCCGGCTTCGGCCACGGCATCGCCGTAAGTACCGACCAGAGCTGCCGCCCCGGCGTCTCGGTCCAGGGTGGCGGGGGTGTTTCGTTGTTTAATGATGATTGGGAGGGGGGTTGCGTTGGGTTTTTTTTGTTAATTGTGACCTGACGGCGAGCGTGGCGCCTTGCTGCCGTAGCCTGCTAGAGCTGTGCCCGACCCGCTGGAGCTGCCAATGGGCTGCGCCGCTCCAGTTCCCAACTCAGCCAGGAGTGCTCATCTGACGCCTTCTGCCCTCCAGACTCGACAATTTCCAAAAGGAAATATTTAATAATTATGGGCTTTAAAGTTTCTGCTCATCTATACGGGCTTTTTATTAGCCCAACCGCCCATCCCGGCTGATGCGCCCATTTGCAGACAACGCACCAGTCCCTGCTTCCACCTAAATGGTGGAGGTGAGGTGGTGGAGGCCCCATGGCTGGAGACATTCAGGGCCAGGCTGGATGAGGTTCTGAGCAACCTGATCTAGTTGAAGATGTCCCTGCTGGCTGCAGGGGGGTTGGACTAGATGGCCTTTAAGGGTCCCTTCCAACCCAACACATTCTGTGATTCTATGAAATGAGCAAAAAGCAGCTCATTAATTCAATCATTGGGACCCCAGGGCTGCCCACAGCCATCCCACCATGGGGCTGTCCCACTCCCCACCGCCCATCCCTCCAACTGCAGCATCCCTGCGAACCGGGGTGGACGCTGGCATTTGCTGACCTCCTGGGTGACTTCCAGCTGGTCACAGCATCGCTAAAAGTCCTTAAAATCTGCAGGTTACCAGTAAGACGCTTCCGGTCCGTTGTCAAGTCATTGGAAAAGTGCCTCTTTAACGCGGCGCGGGTCTGCAGTCTCACTAATGATGGGCGATGGAGATTTGCTTAACAAAGCTGCATGCTGGTTTTCCGATCGCGCTGTTTTACCTGTGTGTGTTAGCATGAATGTGGTTGGGCCTCGTTGGTGGCTGTCACTCTCCCAAGCAGAAAAACTGCGACCGAAGTCGTTTCCCTTTTTGTAGTAAAACGATGAGATTGGTTATTTTTTCCCTCTCGTACGATAAAGGTGGCGAAGTACAGAGGGCTCCCCCAAGACCCCGCAAACCGAGCGGAGAATTTCACTCTCTGACCGAATGGGATGGGTGGGGGGAGCGGGAGCGTAGTGCAGACAACGTTCCTGAAATTCTGTTATTTTAATTGCATAAACAACCAGTCCCCAAAAAGACAAAAAAAGCCCCGCTACCTCCGTTTGTGCCCTTGTGCTCAACTCCCGTCCCGGTCCTGCCCCTCCCGTGGTCACGCCAGGGACTTGACAATCCCTTTGGATCAATTCTAGTACCAAACACGGAATATTATTGCTCTGCTAAGAGCTACATCAATTTAAACTGCCATCTCTCACCACTTACAACACCTCTTATTTTCCATTTTTCACCTGAAGAAAAAGACCTGTTTGTTCTTGAAAACTTGGGCACTTTGGCCTCGGCGACAACCTGATTTTTTCAAGTAATTGTGTCCGAGGTACGAGCCTGGGGATCCAGATTTGTCTGCACTAACGCTTCTCCAAAGGACGATTTGTATTTGACTTGCAGATTGGCAGCCTCTTATTTTCCCCCAATAACTGCAAAGAACCCCGTAGCTTTTTTTTTTTTACATATATATTTACTTAACACTCTCCATTTACTAACCCTGGTTTAAAAATAAAGAAGGGAAAACCCCAAGCTTATTTTTGCAGCTGGGGGAATGAGAAGATTACGGTCTTGGAAAGGTAACGGCAGGGTCCAGCGCACCCGGGTCACTGGTGACCAGAACAGCTCTCGGAAATACCTATTCATGCTGGCAACACAGTCTTTCAAGTCCTTTGATAATTTCTTGCCAAAATTAATAATCATCTGTTCCCATGTATAGAGCACTGATGAACTTAACAATTGTACAATTTTAGGGACCTTTGATTGCAACGGCTTTTACAAATGGATACCATTGAAACGTTACACATGGTTGGTTGCCATCTCACTTGGAGGTATTACAGTATATACCATTTGTACTTTGTGCTAAACTACCATCTCCCCTGTATTTACTTTAAGTGAACAATTTTTTATCTTCATTTCGTCTTTCCTTGGCCTTTAATCATTCCTTTCTGTGATTTATGTTATTTGAATCAATCTCACGGGTTGGAAACTGGAAGACAGATCGGGAGCTAAACCTCCTTTTTCGTATTCACGACGCTTAGTGCAATAATTTGGAGAGTTAAAAACCCCGCAGAAAAACCAGCGATCCCAGAAACCTGTGGGGAAAGGACCAAGTGGCAGCTGAGAGCGTCCCGATGGGGATTATGGATCCGCTACCAATGCACCGGTCTGAAAATAGACGAGCCCCGCTGCTTTCTTACGGAGAAACCATCACTCTTAATTAAGTGCTATACCAAATATTACAGCTAAAAGATAACATTGTAACTAGTAACCATAGAGCAATTATCAAGATTAAAAAAAAATTAAACCTAAGCAAATTAAATTAAAGACATTACCTGAGTAATGCATCCTTGGATCGCTGCCAGTTTCCTACCCTTTGAACTAAGCTCAAGTTAATTAAATGTTTAAATTATTTTTTTTATTATTTTTTTGGCCTTTGGCATATTCATCTTTGCAAACAAATATTCCTACACCGAGAACAGAGTAGATTAGAAAATTCAGTCAATGAAAAACAGAAGTTACCCCCCATTAAACGGCACAGATTTACCTCTAGAGCTCTTAGTCCATACAGAAAATGTAATGGATGTGACAGAGTTTATTCCTCTGCCTTTTGCCCGGCACTGCCTGATCAATGTCACATCTTTTACGTTCAAAATCGGTGTATGAAATTAGAATTACAGTTAGGCAGGGGGCTAGGAGCTGTGGAAAACATTGGGAGGCTTTAAATTGTATAAAAACAGGTTTATACCTAAATACTAGTGGATAAAGGGGTTTTCTATTTACTCTTCATCTACCCACATACACCCAAGATTACCTGAAATTGCTCCATCAATTGATTTGCTCCACCGAGTAGTATTTTTTATTGGAAAGAAAAAAAGTGGCGTAAGCACTCTTGCTTTAATCCCAGTTATTATTTGCACATATCCGTGTACGTTCCCGGATCAATTTGTCAGCATCCTTCACGTTCTCCGGGCCGTCAGGCTGGGTAATAAGGAGGTGGTACCCGAGGCCGGCTGAGACCTCGGCAGAACATCATCGTTCACGCTAATAACGCTGCAGTAAAGGCAGCGTTCATCAGATTAATGTATTGTAATCATTTCACACTTACCACAACACATCAAACTGTAACCATCATTTACTGGCCAGTATTAAGACTCAAACCGTTAATGACTTAAAAACAGAAAGTGCTTTTAATGTTGCTCATTACTAATTAAAATAGATTTTGAGAAGGGGAAATGAGCCTTATTATTAATTCCTCAAGGACCACTGAGTTTGAAATTTCCATTGCGGCGGCGCATCCTGAGTTGCCCGGTCCCTCGCCGGCCCCCGTTCCCCAGGGCAGGAGGAGCCGCAGGTCCCCGGGGCAGGGACCGGCCCATCCCGCACAGCTGCTGGTGGCACCGGTGGCACTGGTGGTTCCGGGCGTGGCCGTTTGGTTGGGGACGGGTTTTGGAGGTCACCCCCAAAAACACGTGCCTTCCTCGCCGCAGCCAGCCCTGCGAGCGGCCGCCGCAGAAACAGCCCCACAATATTTGTTTCCATCTCAACGTTAAGCACCGGCAGGAGCAGAGCGTTAGAAGCTGGAGCCTGCGGTATAAAATAAATCACCACCGCTGCAGCGTGCCCGTGTAGAACTTGTTGCCTTTCAAGTCCTTTAGCCGTGCCGTTAGAAAAAACTCATTTTACCGAAGCCTTGTGCGGATCAGAGCGTGCTGCGTTTGCAAACACTTGGTGTTTGTTTGGTTTGGTTTTTTTTGTTAAAAATCCCAATTCCTTAACTAAATCCTCTTAACTCGCTCTCTCCTCCCTGTCCCCCGTCCCTTCTCCCCGCAGAGTCTCTCTGGATGTCCGGGCAAGACGGGGCGAAGTTTCTGAGCGGGCCCACCTTTGGGTGATCTCGTCAGACTTTGAGCACGACATCATCACCGATAACGCAGGCAAACGGGAGGTGGCACTCGACGGACTTAGGTTGTTTAAAATCTCTCTCATCATCTCATGAATCTGCTGTACTATAAAAACAACAGCTTTTAAAAGTATGTATATAAAATCCATTTCTTGTTCGTTTTATTTTCTTGATGGGTTTTCCCCCCCGCCTTTCTCTTTTTAAACCTCTCCAAACCACATTTTTTCGTAGCGTTTTGACATAGTCTCGTAGCCACGTAGTTCTAATTCTTTGTGTATCTAGCAAGAGCCTAACCATAGCGTAACTGTTATATTAAGGAGTTTCTTTCGGTTTTTTCTCCCCCCCCCCACCCCTCGCCCCCCGCCTCCTTCCTCCTTCTCCCTTCTGTTTTACGTAGTCGTTGTTGCTTAAAGGATGCTGAGATGGTGACAGGAGGCTCAGCCGCTGGTGCCGGCCCTGCGGCCGCCGGGGCTGGCAGGGGGAGCGGAGCCGGCGGCGGGCACGGTTTCGGGGTGGCCTTGCAGGGCGCAGGGGGTGGGGGGGGTGGGGGGGAGCGCGGGTGAGCAGCAGGTTCTCTGGCCCTTCTTTTCGTTTGTGGCGTCTTCGTTAACCTAATTCTCTCTATTTTCGGCAATAAGGCAAGGACGACAAACTTTTTGTGCGTCCTTTTTCTATAAGTGCTTTTTTTTTGTTGAAAGAGGTGATATAAGGTTTTTTGAAATTGTGAATTCTGAAAAAAAAAAAAAAAAAAGAAAAATACTGTAAATACAATTCCATTAACTACATATAAACTATTAAGAAAGAGAAATACAAACCTATTTTTGTGATGGAGTCAGCCTAAGGCAGTTTCTCTATGAAAAAAAAACGGAAGAAAAAAAAAAAAAAGAGGAAGTTGTAGACTTTTTTGACGGACTGCCGGAGCTGGCCCGCGGGAGTTGGGTGATGCACACGCTGTTCCGCTCGCTCCGTAGCCCTGGTGGCCCTTCCAGCTCTCCCAGCGTCATACCAGCATCTGCGCTCTCAGACGTGCACAGCTTACAAAGGAACAGTCTCGTGGTATTTTTTATTTTTATTTTTTTATTTTTATTTTTTTTAATTTAAAACCTGCTTTTCCCAAGACTGAAAAAGAAGCTACGATTTTTTTTTTTTTTTTTTTTTTTCTTTTCCTATTTAATGCATTTATGGTTCAAAGCACACCTTTATGGTTTGGGTTGGTTTTTTTTTTTTTAAGTTGTTTTAAACTAGATCAACTTGCTGTCCAGTCATTTCAGCTGCTCCGGGGCCAGGTCCCCCCTCCGCACCCACCGCTGCGGGCAGAGCGGCTCTACAGCTCGCGTCGTTACCTTTTTGTTAATCCATTATTTCCTGTATTTACAAATTAGGAAAGCAACTTCGGTTTTTGGTTTCTTTATTCTTTTTTTTTTCTTTTTTTTTTTTTTTTTTTTTTTTTTTTGGGAATACCTCAGTGCTACAAGTTTCACCCTAGAAGCAACGGAAGATTTTAATTTATTGTAGTTGTAAACAGAATTTAAAAAAAAAAAAAATAAAGTATAAAACATCATTGCACTGTGACTGGTAGGGGAAAAACTGACAGTTTCCTATTTGCACATGTTTAATATTTGGCTGTTATATATATGGTCCTCTGTTGGGGGAGGAAACTTATGAAGGATATTTTTTAATTTAATTTTTTTAATATTGGTAAATAGGCCTGCAACAGCAAACTAGACGTACAACATGGTAGGTGGCATTAAGAACATACTGTAGTGTGGATATATTTCTTCTTTTTTTAACGTAATATTGACAAGTTTTATTAATATTTTTTTAAATTGTTACGTTTATAAATTTGGTACTTTAGGTACAGCCAGTATAAGACACTGAATGCGACATTTGTTAAAAAGAGCTGCTGCACTCCTATTTTTGTAAATTTTACTAACGAGTAGACTAATGTAGACATTCAATAGACAAGGTAGAGCAAGGCATCTTTAACAAAAACAAGGCACCATACTGCTAACCGAAAGGAGAAAACCTTGTTTTTCTTGTTTTTAAAAAAGGATCATGCTTTTTATGTAATGTTTTAGGTTTTTTTCTTATTTCAGAACAACCAGGTTTAAGCAAAATGCTGGACGCTTTTTAAATATTGAGACTTGATCGAGTAATAAAAGAAATAAAACAATTCTTTAAAAAATAAAAACGGAAAAAAAAAAAAAAAAAACCACACACAACAAAGCAAATTCCCTGAAATTCAATGTACCGTCAGGGAATTTTTTATTGCTATTTTGTCAATGTTGATGATGTACTGTACTACCAGTTGGTTTTCCTCTCCATTCCCTGTCACCTCATAGAATATTCTTTGTTGATCATTGTTGTATGTTAATAGTGTATAAAATGGCTATCTTGTAAGAGTGCTGTCCTGATGCTAGTGTAGTGAATTTTTCCCCCCCTCTTTCTCTCTTCCTCTTCTAGTACATATTGGTAGGTGTATCGTAATTAAGGTTAAAAATTTAGATGTAGTTATTCAGATTTAGGACCAGTAAGGATAGAACTTTCTCTTATTTAAGAAAAAAAAAATGCTAATAATTTTTGGGAAGGTTTTCCTTTTTTTTTTTTTCCTTCTTTCCTCTTTTCTTTGTTGTTTTTTTTTTCTTTTTTGTTGTTTTTTTTTTTTTCTTTTGCTGATCTGATGCGGTTTCAACTAACCAAAGGTCTCACAATGTTAAAAATGCTGGCAAACTCCTAAGGCATTTCTAGATCCCCACCCTTGACTTTGGAAAGGGGATGTGCCATACTACCTTAAATGCTAATGCTAGATATGCAAAACTGGATTTTTTTAATTTATTTTTTAAAAGAGGGAGGCACGGTATATTAAAACGATTTTACTAAGAGAAAAAAAAAAATATTTTTTTAAGAATGCTCAGAAGAAATTGCTAATCTGTGTGAATATGTTTTAGATGTTTATATACCTTTTGAGAAGTCCCAGTGGCCCATAGCACAAATGTCGTGGAATCCGATATGTTTTGATGTGGCTACCTAGACTATGGTTCACGTTAGTCCCCCACTCATCTAGAAATCCATTTCGAAGGGTTCTTCTTTTTTCCCTTTGTTCGTTTGTTTGGGGGTTTTATTGTAAATTTTTCAGCACAAAGGTTCAGCTCCACCTTTGTTTTAGTCAAGCACAGCGAGGGAAGGATCCTTCCGAGGCGTATTGCCCTTTTCTTTCCAAATATCTCATACGGGCCTGCTCCCCGCCCCCGGAGTGACCAAAAAGAGCGAGATTTCGATCCAGTTGTGCGAAATGGGCACCCAAAGCTGCTCCTCGGGGCCGGCGGGTTCCTCCCGTGGCACCGCGGGAGGGCCGGGCCGTGTCCCACGCGCCGGGACGTTTGGAGAGGCGTCGGAGCCAGCCACAAGAGCTCGGGTACCCTCCCCCCCTAAAAACCAAAACAGTCCTTTGTGATCGGCTTGATTAAAATGAAGCCTGATCTGTCCTTTTTTTTTTTTTTTTTTTTTTTTCCTTCATAAACGTTCATTTTAAGTTGAATTTGTAGCTTGGACTTTAAGGTAGCATGGCTCTCTTTGCTGTAAGTTTCTTATTGTTTTTTTTGTTTTTCCATTGTACAGCAGCGTACCGCTGGTGAATGTTACACATCTTGCTAGGCTAGTTAAACCATTGGGTAATTGTTGGTAATAACGACCTGAAAGGTGTTCGGATTTCTTTTCTTCCCTGCTCGGAAGCCTAGGATGCTGTTTTCATCTGTAGTGTGAATGAGGGCTAGCGACTCCAGCCACCGTTACCTTCCTGTTTCGTTTCTGCCATTCACTCAATGCAACATAATCAATAATAAAGCAATATAGTTTACTACATTTTTACTGAAGGCCAGCCATGGTTATGTATGATATTGCATATGAAACTGTTTACAAAACAAACAAACAAACAAAAAAAAACAAACAAAACCAACACTAACTCATAGCTGTCTTTTATGCTATGGAAATGTCTCTTGGGTGGAATTTTTTGAATTCTTTTTTTTAGTGGTTTGGTTTGGTTTTTTTAAGCGAACTAGTTCAAACAGAAAACTGAAGTTTAGCGTAAGGTGAAGAGACAGGATGCATCGAAGACACACCGGCAGATCCCGGTCTGCGCACAGACACTGTAGAGTTTCATACGTACAGAATCCCAGTCAAACCCATTGCCGCGTGCGAACACTACGTGAGGAGATTCTGTAAGCTAAGCAATACTTTAATACTGTAATAAAAATTACCAAAAAAAAAAAAGGAAAAAAAAAAAGAAAAGAAAAAAAAAAAAAAGTAGTTTGAGAAAGTCAATCCTCGTGATCGGTTCTCGGTTCCCAACCAGTCCGAGTGTGTTGTCTGGAGAGAGCTCCGTGTCCGAGCAGGGTGCAGCCCCGGCAGCCGGGGGGAAGCAGGACCGGCCCCTGCGCCCGGCTCTGTACATACTCGTAACGCCACACGCGGGCTCCTGTGTCGCGTCGACCGTCGTAGGTAGCAAATCCCCGTCATTCTCTGTTGTACAAGGTCTGAACTCCATCAGTACTAGGATGCAAGTCTAAGCATTTCAGGTGGTCATAAATGTACCTAAATAAACTATGGCACAGTGGCAGGCCTAGCCCTTCCTTTTATACTTTAGTATGAACTGATGAGAACTTTGGTAGTGACTTTTTTTTTATATATATACATATATATATGTATCTATATATATCAAGCATCTTTCAGGTCTCTGTGTATGGCTTTCTAAAGCCCTGTTGTAAAATACTATGTGGATGGGGGTCTCTCACATCACAGATGTGGAAAGTATAATTTTATATTTGTATTTTCAAATAAATAAGTTTGTGAAAGGTTTCCATCCTCTACTGTGGTCCAGAAATCAATGTGTTTGTCTGACGAAAAAATACAATAAACTGTTTTGAACAGATCCGTGGAGTCCCTTTCATTTGTGGGGGGGTGTGTGTGTGTGAAATGTTTATTCCTGGGAGGGAGGCCAGGAAGGAGGCACCCCATCACCCCTCCTGCTCCCGTTGCGGGGGGGGGGGGCGGCTGGACCAGCACATCCCTGTCCCCATGCCCCTGCGCAGGGCTCCCAGTCTCGTCCCTCCTGCCGTGCACCACCCGGCACCTCCCTGATGTCGCGTCCCTGCCCCGGGGACCGTCTCCTTCCCTGGGGAAAGGCTGAGTGAGGGGGACCTGGCAGCTCTGCCCGCCCCCGCAGACACATCGCGTCGGCGTACGCCCGGCACACGCAACCTCAGGTAAAGGACATCTGTGGTGAGTGCCACCATTCTTAATGGCTTTCACTCAACCCAACATTCCTAACCTGGTGCTCTGGAAGCCCTGACGGAAAGGAAGGGCTTTACTCTGTGGCTTAGAAGTATTTTTATCCAGTATTTTCTATCCAGGCGTCTGTCAGTGTATCTTATTTATCAATCTCAATGTGTTTTACCGAGTTACTTGAGGCGGGGGGGGAATCTTACCTGCTTTCTCCTTGCTCCCTCTTTGGGGACCGGCTTCCCTTGCCTCGGAGGGGAGGGAGTGGCTGGCAGGGGATATGGAGCAGCCTGTCTTCATAGGGGAAAAAACCATCAAATTTCCCATAAAGTGCATCAAACCCATCCACGTGCCTTCCAGAGCAGCTCTGGGGGAGAGAGAGAAGGAAAACCAGCCCCAACCTCCCTGTCCCAGTCCAAGCTCCTGGCCCCATAACAAAAGGCAGCCGAGCCGGGATGCGAGGGCTGTCCCATTCCCAGTCCCGTTGCCGGAAGGGCGGCGGGCGGCCATGTGTTCCCAATCCGGTCAGATGAATCCCTCAGCCCCACGCGCACGCCATTTATTTTTCTCATTAGGAGCAACACGCATTGTCTGGCTTCGCCCCCTCTTCGCAGCTCGGATATTTCACCAGGGGATGTTTGACTTTGGCACTTGGAAGTGGAGCGGAGCCAGCTTCCCCCCGCCCCGATCCTCCTCCTTTATGTCTTAAATATTCAGGTTATTTCAGCCGGGACAGCACAAGTTCCCGCAGGCCGGGGGCATGACCAGGAGGTTGGGATGCGGGTTTGGGCTGGGATGGTCCAGCCCCACCAGCACCCACAAACCTCTCCACCCCAGCAGCCCCCACCTCGGGCATCGCCCCCGGGTCCGTCCCCGCCGAGGGGTCCCGGGGTGGAGGGGGGCAGCAGCGCCGGGGCTCAGCCGGGATCGCGCCGGTGAAGGTCAACGCGTGGCGGGACGCGGGACGGGCTCCTCTCTGGAAAGCAGTCAACACATCAAGCCCTTAATGGGATTGATGATTAGTGGAGCACCGAGGGGAAAAATTAGATTAGAAAAACAAATGAAAATAATTTCGGAAGTAGTGTTTATTCGGGGTGGAAGGAGCTGCCACTGCGAGGGCTGCAGGAAACGATTTGACTGCAATCCAGAAGAAAAGGAGTGCAGGTCTGGAGTACATTAGTGTGGTGGGAGGCCGGGAATAGCAGCCACTTAACCCTGTCATTCAGCAAACATTAGTGAATTATGAGTGTATTATATGTTGGGTTATGTGTTTTGTGGAAAGCCCGGAGGCCCGCTATATCTGCACTAAAATGTTAGTGGGGGTCTCTGTCAAAATGTAAATTTTTATACCGACTCTGGAATAAAAATAAGATTTTGTGTTCGCCTCCCAGCTACTGAAATCAAATTGCAGCCAAAATCAGAGTTGTAAAATAAGCAAAAATTTCCCTTCGCTGTCAAATTAGTGCCCCGATAAAGAAAACAAGGGATATAAATGTGATTTACTTCCTTTCCCTCCTGTCATAAACGTTTATGACTGAGCGGTAACGATGGGTTTCAGGAGGCAGCCGGGGCTCTTTGGGGTTTTGTGGTGTAGCCACGCGGTGGCGGGGGGCCCATGGTGCGGTACCCACAGGGGCAGGCGAGACCCCGCATCCCTGCACCCCATCCCCATCCCGTGCCCCCTCCCCCCACCAACGACACCCCCAACCCTGCGCCACGGGGGCATGGCGGTGCGGTACCCACTTGCAGCGGGGGCTGTCCCGGCTCGCCCGGGGACAGGGGTGAGATTTCCCGGGTTTATGGACCCACGGCGCAGACACGCGCACCCTCCGCTTGTCCGGCAGAGCTCCAGAACCCCCATCAGGCATCTCCAGGCTGCAGTTCGGCCGCAGAAACCAAGCCAGCGTTTATTAATTATGAGCTTAAGCACTTCCTTTCATGGCTATTTACGAGGCCCTCCTCATTATTAATAAAGAGTAATAAAATAGAGGGGGTTTGAAGCTCATTTGTTCCGCAGGGTAGTGACTCCCACGGTGGGCACGAGCCCAGATGCCACCCAGCGTGCGGCCCGAGAGCACCGAATGCTGCAACCCTGATTATATTGACAATCCCACCCCAAAGCCCCCCTTTTTACCATTCTGCAAGCAATTATTTTAAATATCGTAGGACATGAACAATGACAACAGGCTCTACATTTGGAGGGTGCCTGGCCGCGGTTTTCAGTTGGTCATAAGGCGATGGCAGCTCCCGTGTGTAGAGAGATACTTGTAATTCATTAGCTATTTGCAAAGGGCACCGATACTTGACTTCATTTCTGCATCAGTCGAAGGCTGATTTCCCTGCTATTTACCTCCATGGCAGCGGCTGTAATTAGCAGCAGCGCGGGCTCCCATGGGCCGGGCTGGCGGCTGCCGCTCGCATCCGCTGCTCCGTAATTTCTTGTCTGCAGGGCGAACAAAGGAAATTAAAGTTTCTTTTTTGCTACAAGCGCAAGGGCCCGGTCCTCAAAGCCGTTTTTACCCCGGGGTGGCAGCGAGCCCAGGTCGCCAAACCCCACACCCGGCTTGACTTTATTTATTGACACGAATAACTAAAACCACAACGGGGCTGGGGGTGCTCAGGCACCTTCCCATCCGCTGCCTCGGCTTCTGCCGGAGCAGCCGGCACGGCCCCGCAGCCGCGGAGCCCGGGGACCAGCCGAGGCCCTGGCGCGGGGATGGTGGCAGTGACGGCGATGGTGGCAGTGGTGGTGACGGTGTCCAGCCCCTGCCCCGCCGCCGCGGCTGGGTGCTAATTGCCGTGACATATTGAGTGGCACTTGCCCAGGGAGCGGGCGAGAGGAGCCTCTGCACCGCTCCCGCTCGCTAATAATTACTGATTAAAACCTAGTTAAAAAGGCAATGAAGACTGAAACGCGCATTAACCGAACGACCCCCGGCTCGAGCCAGCCGCGGAGAGACGGGAGCCATTACGACATCATCACTTACAGCGGCTCCAAACATTAACGGCGGCTGGAATTTCCCCAGGATTTCGGCAGCTTGTGCTCAGCCGCGTGGTAGGAACCGGGGCCGGGGAGCCCATCTGCCGTCAGCCCATGGCGTTAAACCCCTCACTTTGGTGTTTTCCAGGCAGGGAAGGGCACAATGAGTGGCACCAACGGGTGCCTGGCTGGGTACCGCCGGCCGATGCGGGGCGATGACCACTTCAGGACACCTCGGGGCCTTGCATCCCACCAGCGTTCAGTCTTTTATTTCCCACTAATTTGAAGCACCGCAGTGACCGAGCGCTGACAGGCTCTCCCATGGCAAGAATGCAGTGAATGAACCTGGCGGGGGGAGCACGGCCGAAGGAGGGCTCTGGTCCTCGCTGCCTCCTCGGCGCTTCGTGGGATGCACACGTGGTCCTGGAAATCCCATCCCGGCCATGTCCCGGGCAGGGAGGGAGGTGAAACCCTGTAATGACAAACCAACTGCCTCAGTCGTCTAACAACAGCTTCATCCCCAGCTCCAGGCTGCCACCACACCAAGGCGGCGTTGGCCGGGGGTTCAGGAGGCCAAGCAAGGTGGGAAGGGTGCTGCCGCCTGCCCTGCCATGGGAAAACAAAGAGAGAGGTCATTGCCGCTATTTCTTAGACTGAAATTTTAAAAATTCTGCTGGGTGGTTTAGCAAATTAGAGAAAATGAGCCTTCTTTCTTCTCCAGCTCATCCATCAGCCATGCCAGCCGCCCCGGCACGGGGACCAGCGAGGGAAAAGCTGTTCTTGCGGCAAACTGAGAAGATGGAGGGGCAAAGGGAGGGAGACACACACACCCCCCGCCAGCCCCTTCGCTCAGAGGTAACACTGTTCTGCTGGGGAGAGGGCACCAGGAGCTGCCCCGTACCGGGTCCTGCTTTCCAAAAAGAGTCTGAATTAAAATCGTCTTTCCTTCCCAGTTACCGCACTTCACTCACAGCGCCTGACAGCTTTGAAAATGGGCCCAATTGAAATCATCATATCATGTTGATTTGGGGTTTTTCTTCCGTGCCCGGGCAGTTTGGCACCCAGGGTGTTGCCGAGAGAAAGGCCGCGCTGGCCCTGCAGAGCCCCACGGTGCCGGGCTGCTCCGGAGCCCGCTCCCATCCCCAGCTTCCCGGGGGTCCCAGCAGCCGCTGGCACCAGGGGCTTCTCCTTCGCCTGGGGTCCAGCAGCTCTAATTCCTTGCTCAGCCCCCCACAGCCCGCTCGGCTGCACCCCAGGGATGCTCCTCCCCGGGCTCCCCCGCTCCTCCGCTTTTTCAAGGCCACTTGTCACAAAAGCAGAAGTTTTCTGCTTGTGTGCGTTTAACCCGCTGTCTGTATGACCGCACCTTGGAGCAAGCGAGTTCGAACGAAAATTACTTAGCGTGCGTGGCAGGCTGGCTTCCCACCCCCTCCCCGAGCCAGGGGACAGCCCAGCCCCATCTCACAGGGGTCCCCATCGCACGGCCGGCCCCATCGCTGCCCTTGCCCCCATCCCTGCAGCATGGCACGGGCTGTCCCTGTCCCAGCTGGGACACTACTGCCCCGTCCCCAGCCCAAAGTCCCGCGCTGACCTCGCAGCGTCCCCCCTGTCATAGCCGGCCTGTGTCACCTCCTGCTGCTAAAGAGCACCTGGCCATTGTGGGCGATGCAACGTAAACACCAGCAAGAATAATAAGCCCGAGAAAGTCCATACTTTCGCCTTTTTAAAGCCTGCCGTGCATTTGAACCAGTAGTAAAACTGCTTAGGATTTCTATAGGGCTTTACATCTTCAAAGCAAGGTGGCATTTTGCTCCTCCTCAGACCCTTTCATCCAAAGATCCAAAGCGCTTCTTACCGTTCTTTCACCACCTTTTGATGGGTGGGGAATTCCGCTCTCTCATCTTGAAAGAGGGAGCCTGAACCTGGGCTGCAGGCTCCAAACGCTCCCAACTGCCCGCGGTGGAGCCCGAGCCACATCCCCGTCCCCGGCCTGGGTGACACAGCACCCATGTGAAGGATGGCCCAGCCGAGATGCTAAAGGGAGGTGAGCACCTGGAGGGATGCAGCCCCCATGGCTGGGCTCAGCATCCCTGCCTGGGCACGGGGCCGGAGCCGCCAGAGACACCCCCCCTGCAGCACCCGGGGCATGGGCGGCTGCTGGGGCATTAATAACGCGGCGCTGTCAGCACACGCCGGCCCGAAGGACACACACCCGACCTGTCAATATTGATAGTCATGACACTGTGTAAATGCAACCCCTCCGCTTCGTGCCGCGCTGGCCCTATCGATCCGCGCCGGGAACATCCCAAGAGCGGGGCTGCGAGTCGGTCAGACGGAGGAAGGTCACCGATGCCGGCGAGAACCGTAACCCTTTGCTGCACCCGCAGCCCGCAGCCCAGCCGAGGGTCCTCCCGGTGAGAAGCCCGCTCCGCTCAGCCCCCTGTGCGCCGCACTTTGCATCAATCAAAATAAAACTAGGTCCCAAATGCAGCCCGTTGCGCGTGGGGAGCAGAAGGCATTCCACCCCGTGCCTTTCGAGACGGCGCCGAACAATGCGCTGCCATTAGCAATCAGCATATCGGCGCGGCATCGCGGCCCGCTTCATAGAAAATCAAGAGGCAAAATAATTGAGTCAATAGCGAGCCGAAAGGATTGCTCCTTCAGCCCTATTCTTGTGCTAACAATTCTTCGGCAGGGCTGAAAATTCAAAAGCTCAGGGAATCAAAAAAAGAATTGATTTGATTCAGAGCTTCAGCCCAGGCTGTATTTAACACATCATTTTTGCTTGCTCTACATATAATAGAAGCTGTTTGAAGGCAGAAGGCGGAGAGCCAGGGGAGAGCAGGAAGCACGGGGCAGGAGAATATTCTCGATTTGCTGCTTTTCGAAGAGCGGCAGGAGCCACGCTGTCCCCCCAGGCTGCCAACAGGCCCTGCGGACCCTCCTGACGCCGTGACACCTCCGCGCTCCCAGCAGCCAAGCACCCCCCCAGGTGCCGGCATCTGCCAAGTCTGGCTGGACCAGTGGGTAAAGCGGGACCAGAGAAAATGAAGGGAAGCAACTAGCGATGCGGATCAGTGCTCCGTGTCCTCTCTGCTTCACCGGAGCCTCCATCCATCCACCCGGCTCAAGGGCAGCCGCTGCGGTTTAAGGGCACAGGACGCGACGCTGGGGACGTTTCCCCTTGCGAGAAGGCAGAAGGTGCCTTTTGATCCCTCCCGTACCCAGGCCCTGGCACCGGGGCACACATACATTCCTCCCACAATCAAGTGGCGACAAGCAAAACCACACAATTCCTACCCAAATGGGTGGGACGCATTCATTCTCAGTGCGGGCACGAGCTCCCCGGCAGGTCCCCGGGTGCTGCAGTGCCACGCCAGCGCCTGTTTTCTGTCCCCCCTCCCAAAGAACAGCGCCGTGAAAAAGGAGCAAGTCCTACATGGGGCCGGACCAGGCTTCATTTAACACCTGAGGAGCTGGCACGTGCCCCGTGCCCGGCCGAAGGAGCCGCAGAGCATCGCTCTCCCCGGGGATGGGAGCCGGCAGCATCCCTGGGGGAGCGCGGACACTGCTCATCGCTCCCCAGAAAAACCTCCAGAGTGGAGCTCTTTGCACCAGGAAGGAGCTCTGACAATTTTCTACTTCCCAGCCAACAGCACATGTATTTTCATGACGTCTGAAATCATTTTTTTTGAAGCCACTCTTCGCCTGCTTTTTGTCTATGCAAAGGGACAGAAAAACCCACGTCCTGCTCCAGCATCCCACCTGCACCCCGGTTACGAGGAAGACAAACCAGAAAGTGCAGAATTGCCCTGCATTCCAGCAAACGGGATGGCAATAGAGGATGACAGAGGTCCAGCGACAAGAACAACCCCTGCAATCCTCTACCCAAGGCTGTTCTATAAAACGCACGCGCGCTTCTTGGAGAAGGCATTAAAACATCAGCAACGCCAAGGCGGTTCCGAGCATCCAGCCGTAAGCACTTCCAGAAAAAACGGAATTAACTGCAGAATAAAAGCCAGTATCAAACACCCTGGGCAGGAGAAGGAGCGAGCACTGTAGACCATCCCAGCAAAGTGCGTTTCCCTGCTCACCTCGCGCCTTATAAAGGTCTTTAAATTCTCCGAGCAGGAGCCCCTGCGCAGCCCGGCTGCTGACACAGCGGGGACACCCAAACCACCACCCAGGCAGCTGATTTCATGTGTTGACGAGCAAGTCATGTTGCTATAATAAGAAGTGTTTATTTGAATAATAAGGTCAGGGAGTTAAGTAGTTGGTATTCCACTCATACGAAGCAGTTTGCACAGTGTCACTAATAATTAAAGGGGTTTTTTGACTAATCTAGTTGCTCTTCCTAAATATACTCTACTCTGTTCAAGAAACTCATCAAAGCAGCGAAGTGATCTTCGAGGTTATTAATCTCCTTTGCTCCACAGCTGGAGCAAATTTATTTGCTTGAATTAGCATGTAATAAACTTATAATAAAGCTGCCATATCCCTCGCTTTAGAGATATAGTTTGTGTAATGGGTAGTTAAATCTAGGTAATGTAGCAATAGTCTTTAGGCTCAGAGACCGGGGAGGGGGGGGGGAATGTGTGAATAGAAGGGTATTGCTGCGCTATCGCCACCGCTGGGGTGGCAGTAGGATTTCTTCCAGGTCAGGCTGCCAGGAAAAGTCAGCCTTGTTAGACACCACCGGAGGGAGAAGAGTTTTCCTAGTGGGCATTCCTGGCTCTGGCAGCATTGCTCCGGCCTGCATGGGGGGGGAATGCTCCTGTGCACCGGCACGAGAAGCTGCTGGACCCCCACCCCCCCCAGTGACCCCCAGGGAAACCTGGTGAGCCCGCAAACCTAGCTGGGTGCCCCAGCATCCCGGATAGTCTCCTCCCAACCAGAAAACCAGGAATGTTTGAGTAGCAACTCTCACTACCGCAAAGGAAGGATCCCCTGCAAACAGGTGGGTACCTGCCCCGGCCCCAAAGGGAGAATCAGCCCCCAGAAATGCCCCCTGAGGGCTGGCAGCGAGGGGCAAAGCCCTGGCCACGGAACCCGCTGGGCAAAGGCCCGATGGAGCGGCCACGGGTGCCGGGTCAGCACCGAATCCCGCTGACGGGAAGGTTTGAGTGGGGCTGGACTTCGCGCAGGGTGTCTAAGTAAGAGGAATTAATTTGCTTGAGTTCACTAAGTTGAGCCTTTATGGGTCGCCATTTCCCTCAAACAATAAATCCTCTGTCTGCTTCTTCCCACGTAACACTTGCTGCGCAATCTTTAAATACTAAGAAAGGGGCAGCTGTAGACTAATGCGGGTAGATATCAAAGTTCAGCTGCACGGGGAAGGCTGGTCCCCACCCTTTCTCCTCAAGGGTTATTATTCACAGAGCCTGGGCAGTAAATAATTTTTCTCTCTCCATTTTAGCTCTTCTCCTTTTTGCTAGAGCTGCTCTGTGCTGGAGAAGGGCCCGGGCATTAGCCAGAGGTGTCAGAGGTGTTAGACAAGGTATTAAGGAGGTGTCAATGGTGAAATAGCTGGGATTACAGTAAAGTCTAAATAAGGTGTAAAATAAAACCAAAGGTGATAAAGTCATTGATAAGAAAAGCTGGAGAAAAATAGGAGTGCAATTATTTTTCATCCTGGTTGTTCACTCTTGCAGTGCATTATCTGTGGCTTTGCAAAGACTTAACTAAGATTTTTTTTTTTCCCAGTGTATGGTATTCTCTCCCGGCAGCGCTGCACTCACACAAACCCACGGGCACCAGGCAGCAGCACGGCACGCCGAGGAGATGCTAACGGGCTGCGGGCTCCCAGTAGGCCATACTGGGGTTTTGGAGGAGGCTGCTCCAACTGAGCTCGTCCCGGCTTCCCTACACAGTTGTCCAGCCAGACAGGCAGCGTCTGACAGCGTATACGAAATAAGCACATAAAGTTCCCACATCCACACCGCTAAACCTCGTCTGCCCCATCCACACATTCACAGACTGTTTCAAGTTTGAAATAAATACTCACTGCAGGCCGATTCCTCTACTTTTCAGGGCTTAGAAAAGATCCCCCCTGCCCCAGGTCAGGTGGCTGCCGTCCCGCGGGCAGCAAAGCCCAGCATCTACCCGGTGATTCCAGGCTCTCTTTTTGCACTCTATCATTTATCTTCCTGTACAAGGCTCCTGTGGATGATCAGTTGGAATTGCTGATGTTTCTCTTCACTCCTCCTAATTAACACATTTTTAAATTCATAGCTTTTAAAATAATAAGCGCTAGAGCATCTGTTCATGGTATTCTCCAGGACAGATGCCCTTTCCCATACACCAAATGAGTTTCAAGAAGCGCCGAATTCCCCTTTCCCTCCCAAGTATCGGTGTTCCCCAGGGAAAGGTCTCCAGCATTACCCCGAGGAGCTTCGTGCCTTTTGCCCTTCTCCATAGCTTCATGTTCCCCACCTGCTTTCCCACGGCGGAAGGCTGGGTTGGCACCCACCCCTGCGAGGGCTGGGCATGACGTCCCATGACATGGAATGTCCCTTTGGGCAGTTGGGATCCCGTCTGTGTCCCCTCCCAGCTCCTCGCGTCCCCCAGCCCAGCGCTGGTGGGGGCGGTGTGAGGAGCAGAAGAGGCTTTGAGCGCCCAGCAACAACCCAAACCAGCCGTGCGCTGGCATCGCCGCTCCCACCCCGACCCCAAAACACAGCTGCTAGCGAGAAAGTCAACTCCAGCCCAGCCGAAACCATGACAAAATCTTGCTGTCTGACCTCAGAAAAACTCCATCACCTGCACATCTTCAGTGTCTGACCCAAACCCCTTCATCCTCAGCCAGAGGATGGACAGACCCGATGGACGACCCCTTGCCCCACCATGACCTGACCTTACTGGGGAGCTGCCCACCCTCCAGCTGCCCCCCCACCAGCCCCCGCTGCCTCCGGTCCTTATCCAGGGATCAACAGGACTGTGCTGGGGATGACACCAGGTCTTTGGGGGCTTTTGACCTTCGCAGGACACATGCTGTCGCCTGGTGGAGAGCAGAGCCCTCACTGCCGGAGCCTCACAGCCAGGTATTGTCCCGGCTGGGAAAATAGAGGTATTTGAAGAGGAGGGTGTCGGCGAGGGCCGGCCGCTGCATGGCTGTCAAACCCAGCTGTCACGGCAAAGGGACTCACCTTCTGCGGCAAGAACACATCAATCATCCCGACAGCCCTTAATCAGGCAGAAGGAGCTTGCTCAGAGGCTCGGCGGAGGATGGAGGGCTCGCGTTCCCCCCCGCCCTCCCCAAAGGCAGGCGGCAAATTGTGTAGGGGGGGGGAAAAAAAAAAAAAAAAAAAAAGCAAGAAATTATTCCGGATGGCAAATCAACAAATTATTCTTGATTACTATCCGGGTCTCAAAAACCTTCTTTTTCTCATGCTCGTCAGCTGTCTCTGTCGAACCATTTTGCTCCTGCAGTGTTTATTCCCATGCTGGGCGGCTGGAGCTCGGTGTGGCAGCCCCTGGGGGGGGCCACCCCGGGGTCCCAGGTAGGGGGGTCCCCACGATGTTCCCGTGGGACCCTCCTCCAGCAGCTGGAGGCTCAAGGGAGGCCAACTGCAAGGACAGAGGTGCCTTTTCAGGAACCGCGATGGCGCAGGAGGACGCAATGGTAGAGCTCTGCCAAGACTCCCTGGCTCTGGGCTTTAAAACCAGCAGCCCTTTGTGCAGGATACAAACCAAAATGAGGGGTTTTTTTCAGTAAAAATCCAGGGCAATAGTTCTGGTGAGGATTAAAAGAAAAAAAAATATGTTATTTAAAACCACATTCATCTGCAATTCTTCCACTGCCTTGAAGTGTTATTAACTGATTGGGTTTCATCACATCTTTGCTGCCGCGGAGGCTGATTGTCCTGTATTTGCATTTGTCTTGGCCAAGCAGCTCCGCCGAGCCCCTATGCTCCCGGCCCCCCACAGAGGACACGGGGCCGAGGTCCCAGCCTGGACCCACTCCGGCGCTCTGTGCCCTGGGATGGCAGCGGGAGCTCCGTCCCGCTGATGCTAAGCCATCAGGAACAGGACTATAAGGATTCCTATGGTCTGTGACCATCCTACAAGCAAATTCGGGGTGCCATCCTCCCTGGGCTCCCCCCTCGCTCACAGCCCGGAAGCTGGGAAGCAGCAACACCTCAGACATGAACTTTTTGGACTTAATTTGTTTTGATTCTCTTAAATGGCACAAAACTCCCAGGCAGGCTGATATCTACGGTGAAGGTGTTTTAAAAAATGGATGAACACAACCGATAGATGGATGTGCTGGTCAAGTACAACCCAGGCGAGATCAGGTACATGAGCTTGGCGTACCTTCGCTGGTTATAGTCTTCATTAATAACGTCTTTACTGTGAAACCATTTCCATCATCGCAGCTTTGCAACATACGCCACAACGCAGCCCACCGCGTCCCGCTGCTATTTCAATCTTCTTACAGAAATAAGCAGCAAAACAAGTGAGATTAAAAACCAACAGAAACGAACAGCCCTCAATTTATTAGCGGGAGGGAGTTGTTGAAGCCCTTGTTAAACACTAAGATCCCGAGCAGAGGGGAGGCGGGAGGGGATGCCGGCAGGCCGCGGTGGGAAGGCAGCAGAGACATTGATGGCCCCACCAAGCCCCTCCCAGGACCAGACGAGTCCAGTGGCCTTGTGCGTGGAGGTCATTAGCGGTGTGACATTAAATAACATGAACAACATGCGACGGGTGCCCAGTGGAGGGGCTGAAGACCCGTCAGTCTGATGGGACCACACGGAGCACATGGAGGGTCTGCTGGGAGCATCCCAAACCTGACCCCCCCAACCCTGGCAGCTTCTGCTGCAGCCCCAGAAGAAACAAGACCAGACATGTAACGAAGCTGTGCTTCACTCTGCTCAGCCATCATAGAATCACAGGATGGTTTGGGTTGGAAGGGACCTTAAAGCCCACCCAGTGCCACCCCCTGCCCTGGGCAGGGACATCTCCCACCAGCCCAGGTTGCTCCAACCCCGTCCAACCTGGCCTTGAACCCCTCCAGGGATGGGGCAGCCACAGCTGCTCTGGGCAACCTGGGCCAGGGGCTCACCGCCCTCACAGCAAAGAATTCCTTCCTCAGATCGCATCTAAATCTCCCCTCTTCCAGTCTGAAGCCATTCCCCTCTACATGCCCTTGTAAAAAGTCCCTCTCCAGCTTTCTTGTTAGGCACCCTTCGGATCAAACCTGACCTCCTTTTCCATTTCCAGAGCTACGGATGGAAAGCGTTTGTGCACGGGGAGCGCAGGCGCCAGCCGGCCAAGGACGAAGCCCAGCATCTCCCCAGCATGGCGCAGGGTCCCATTGTCACCCAACGCTGTCACCACCTCCTCTTACCGGGGAAACCTCCGTTTTACAGAGCAAGGGCAGCGGGGAAAGCGCTTCCTCTTCCAGGGCAGCAGCGACTGTCACAAGTGCTGCTTTTTGCAGGCAGGAGGCAGCCCCTCAGCTCTCGGTGGGGGTGGGTTTAACCTCATTGAGATGTCACAGCTCCTCTCCCTGGTGTCCCCGGGGACGCAGCTTTCATTACCCAGCGCTGGAGACTGCCCTGGCTTTTCAGACAAGAGGTACCAGGAAGAAAACACAAGTTACTATTAAAAAGGCCAATGAAGTGACTTGTTTGGCCAGGTTCACGTTAGCCAGGTCCGACACGCGCCGTGTGGACTGCTCCGTCGCTGCACAGGTGTCCCCCCGGCCCCGGCAGCCTGTGACTCGCCAGGGGCCAAGGCTGTCACCCGGCGCGTCCCAGCGCTCCCACCCTGGCACGCACCGCGCGGCGGAGGGAAGCGGCAATATTAAGTGGCTGATTTACATAGTAATCTGCAAGGGGAGAGATGTGCGGGGCCGCAGCTCAGCCTTAATCATAACACTTGTCATATTTGTGCTTCAGTTTGAGGGGGGAGGAGAAGGGGAAATAAGTCCTCATTTTTCCTTCCACGTGCTATTTTGTACGAAAGCGGGGACCTGCCACGGCAAATCACACCCAGCATCCCTCCAGCACGGAGCCCACCGGCCCCCAACAGCCGGATCCCAACGGTCTGGGGATGGGTGGCTGAGGTTGCACCCATGGGTGCCCCTGCTCTCCTCACCCACACCTCAATGACGGTTTCAGCAATGCATTTCCACTTCTTTTTTTTTTTTTTTTTTAAATATAAAAACATTCATATTTATGAACAGCTCTGTCGCTACCATATGTTGTGCTCCTTTTCCATATATGAAACAAGCTGTTTTCAAGCTTCTTTAATTACACAAAATTGAGCTAAGTCTTAGTAGAACAGTTAGACAAAGGGGAGGAGGAAGCGAAATAATTTCTCCCTATCATATAAGCAATTGCAAGAGTTTTCTCCTGGCAAGGACTGCAGAGATGGGTAAAATTCAGGGACAGATCTGTGGTCGCCTCAAGAGGAAGGGAATAGAATCACGGAGTGGTTTGGGTTGGAAGGGACCTTAAAGCCCACCCAGTGCCACCCCCTGCCCTGGGCAGGGACACCTCCCACCAGCCCAGGTTGCTCCAAGCCCCGTCCAACCTGGCCTTGAACCCCTCCAGGGATGGGGCAGCCACAGCTGCTCTGGGCAACCTGGGCCAGGGGCTCACCGCCCTCACAGCCAAGAATTTCTTCCTAATATCCAATCTGAATCTCCCCTCTTTCAGTTTGAAACCATTCCCCCTCGTCCTAGCATTACACTCCCTGATCCAGAGTCCCTCCCCAGCTTTCCTGGAACCCCTTTAGGGACTGGAAGGGGCTCTAAGGTCCCCGCGGAGCCTTCTCTTCTCCAGGCTGAACACCCCCAGCTCTCTCAGCCTGAATAAATCTGCTCACCCCCCCCACCAGCACACGAGAAAGCCTGGGGTCGTCCCTGGGCTCTGCAACGCTGCGCTAAGAAATGATAAATTAGGAGCTGCTGTTTTGCCTTTCCAACCGCGAGCTGCCTGGGTAAGGGGTGCAGGGCTGGCTCGGCCATCACGGGTGAAATCTGGATTTCAGAGGACGTGCCGTGGATCCAGGAGCCGGTGCCCCCAGCAGAGCCGGCACCACACCGACTCCTGACTCCCCTTGAGCACAGGCGCAGCGACCAGCTCCCCTCCCGGGGACTCGGTACTGAACCAAGGGACCCACGAGGCGGTGGGCACCTGTGGGTGCAGCCAAGGGACATCAGCAAGGCGGGAGCCATCACCTCATCCTCCTTCTGGCCCTTAACTGTCCGGGCTGCGCGGTTTCTTTTTCTCATTTAAGCCTGAATTGCTTTTATGCAGAGAAGTGCACGGGGAGCACTGGCTGCGTACGCACCCCTGGACGCTTTGGGTTCTGGTGGAGCCATCCTTCACTGCTCCAGCCCAGACACCGAAAGGTGCCCGAGCTCAATCCCATGGCCCAGGCGCTCTCCTGATTGCTGCATTCGCAACCCGAATCGACGCAGATCAGCTATTTCAAACCTGTCAGCTCTTATTAATGTAGCTCGCAGCACAAGCAAACCGAGATAAAAACAGCAATTTCATTAGTCTCTGTGTGCGTGCGTATTGTGTGCATGCACGACGGCCCACCCCGGCCTCCTTGCACCGGGAGATGAATAGATCACCACAAGGATTTAGGGGTGGGAGGAGAGGACCCAGTCTGGTCCCAAGGACTGGGACGGTGGCATCCCCGGGCAGGCGAGTGGCACAGCTCTGTGGAGCCTGGCGGAGGTTGTGGAGCCTCCCCTGGACATAAATATTAACCTCCTTAGATAGGCGCTCGCCGATGCCCGTGCTGCGGGGACATGCCCGGGGTGACGTCCCACCGGCGTGGAGCGGCCAGCACACACCGGGCACGCCACGAGACTCCGCTTCCCAAAACGGCTTCGACTCTTGGACGCCGGCAAAACAGCAAACCCCAAAATGGATCCGAGCTGTGTCCCTGCCACGGCCAGCGCTGGCTGTACAAGCCCCGTCAGCCTGGCCCGGCGCTGAGCGAGCAGGAACTCGGGAGCATTAATACTGAGCATAAATAAACAAAACAATTGAAAAGTCAACACTTTAGGGGGAGAGAGGGCTGCAGCAGGCCCCGCAGTCCTAAGGATTATTTTAAATGTACGAAATGCCATCTCTCTAAATAATCAAACCCTACTGCTGCGACTCGGAAATTGCCACCTACGGCTAATGCTCCAATTTTAAACGCATCCTCAAGTCAATCTTTGTAAATTCCACATTAAATATTGATCAATCCCGGAGAGGGCTAATACCGCCTCTTTAGCATAGACGTGCCACATTCAAACAGCAGCGGCTGAGCCTGAATGTTTGCCCGCGTCCCGTCCCCAGCCACGGTGACTGTCACAGCAGGTAGTGAGTGGGGGCCTGACGGCACTTCACAGCGCAGGTGGGACCCCAGTCCTGGTCCAGCTGCTCTGCATTTAATTGAGTTTTGTATAATAATTACAACAATAACAAGAAAACAAAGAAAAATACCATATGGGATATGGAAAAGACAGGGATCATCACAGGCAAGCAGAGAAGTTACCAACCTGTTTATCACACTGCCAGACAAGAGCAGAAACCCCTCAGGCCAGCGACCGGGAACACTCACAGACCCTGTCCCGATGGGAGACCACCCTGCCCGGCACTCGGCTGTGACCCTGGAGCAAGGTGCTGTAAGCAGAGGACAGGACCGGCAGTGTTGACATTGCTCCTGGGGTTTCCTCATGGGGCTGGGGGTGCCCGGGACCCCCAGGACCCTCCAAGAGGTGTTTGGAGTGTGGAGACCGAGCATCCTCTCTTGCCAAACCCCCACTGGGGTTGTATCGCATCGGTACCATGCCTGGGAGCATCCTGGCTCTGTTCTCCCAGACCGCATCCTTAAGGTCAGCCCAGAAGACCAGGGAAAGTTTCAGCCACCTCTGAAGAGACTTTTTCCCCTACGTTTTTGAGGATTTTCTTACCTTCTTCATAACCAGCCCCCGCAGCCACTGAAAACATCACCACAGCGGAAATACAAATGCTAATATATGTGCACAGACAGACACTGGGGGCAAACATGAACACCTGAGTGAGCCCAGCCATCGAGGCTGTCCTCATGGGCAAGGATAACATCAGGAACACTGCGCTGGACTGAACCCACGGCCTCTCTAGGACAAGCCAAATTCAGTGAGGGCAATGAAGAGACTTCCACTGGTCCCAGCAGGACAGAGATGACACCCGTATAAAATTCTCCATCTCGTCTGAAGCCTCTAGAAACAGTGTCCTTTTTCCTTTCACTTCTTCAGATATCACCTATCACTGAGCCCACCACGAGGACCTGCGGCTGGGTTGTTCTGGCGAGGGTTGCTGCGGCCCCAAGCACAGCCGTGGAGTGACAGCAGTGCCACCAAACAGCCCCATTTTCCTGCAGGGTACGCGGGGATGTCGCCATCTCCATGAGGGTGGACGACCATGATGCCATGTCTTGGTGATGCCACCAAGATTGGGAACCATCAGGTTCCCTAATTCCCACCATAATCAGGGGGCTCACAAGGGAGAGGTCTGAGCCGCAAACATTTCCAGTGATCCCCTCAAGAAGGGGTTTCAGGAAAACAGGGTTGTTGGGAAGCGATCCCTTTTATTTCTGAATCCCCAAACACCGTGCGTATATGTGCCCGGGGTGTTATGAAAATCGTACTTGAAACCCAGACTCAAACTCCATTTCTCAACCACTCGTATAAAATTTTCATTACAGATTACTGCCCTGCCATGGAACAGAGGGCAACTTTATTAGGAGACAGAGCACAGCAGCCCGGCAGCGGGAGAACCAGCCAGTCGACAGCTACAGATATTCCTCTGCGAGATACGGCAGAGTGCTGGGAATGAAACAGATTATATATAAAAAAAGTAATTCAGAGCAATTTCTAGTAAAGAGTCAAAGAACCATATAATTCAACATTTATATAGACAAGGCTTCAAGGGAACTCTTAAAAAGAAAAAAAAAACAGGACTGGAGGTAATGGTAAGAAACTCTGGCTTGATTTTTCCCCTTTTTCTTTTTATTTCTTGTTAAATCAGCCTTGCTGGTTTGTGCCATCCTTGGCCTCC
This sequence comes from Rissa tridactyla, assembly GCF_028500815.1. NCBI lineage: Eukaryota > Metazoa > Chordata > Aves > Charadriiformes > Laridae > Rissa > Rissa tridactyla. The sequence continues at coordinate 49,085,026 of NC_071472.1, forward strand.
AGCAGCACCCTGCAGGAAAGGTCCCAGCTCTCGGTGCTGGTATGAGTGCTGCTGCCTCCCCTCCTCTTCCTCCCCCCACTCCCTGCCACGGGGCCAGGTCCTGCGTTCCCAAACCCCTTTCGCCACCCAGGCAGCGACGTCTGCGTACAGCCAGGGATGGGGCACGATCTGCCCCAAATGTGCCCACATGCGATTTTCCTCTGCCCCATCTTCCCTCTCTCATTTATCGCGCTATAAAAAGAACAGGAAGAAAAGACAATCCTTTTTTCTCCGTGATTAATTAAGGCCGAAGCGGGACCCCGAGGCACGGAGCAGCAGCGATACCTGTATCATTTCCAAGGTGCTGCAGCTGCGACAACGCGCTGCAGCCCCGGGACTTTCCCCTGCTGTCGTTTGTCATTGCCTGACACTGATAAAGAGCTTCTCCAGCGCTGTGTCTTTGCGAGGGAACATATCCATATCAAAGCTGCTTGGATCATCCTTTTGCAAACTACCTGCTGCATTTTCTGGCCTAGTTTCCTTCCCGATCTCAAACTCCCGGTCCTTTCCGTCCGTGAGCCCCCGCACCAGCGTGTACCACCCCAGCCTGCCCTGGATCCTGACGCTCCCCCAGCATCCCCAAGAGCTTAAAGGCTCTTGGGGAATGGTAAGGGGTCACTCAGCGTCCGCATTGCTCAGCGCGACATCTCTACAAACTCAGATGATTGTAGTGCGTCAGCCACACACTCCTGCGCTTTAATGGAAGGGTGCAGGATGCCTCCGGGGCACCTGAGTGGTCCCTGCCTGTGGCGGGATGCTCGCTGCTCTCTGTCCATCATTGCCTGTGGTGGGACGCTCACTGCTCTCCATACCTCAGTTCCCACGGCGGGATGCTCACTGCCCACCGTACATCGTTTCCCATGGTGGGATGCTCGCTGCCCTCTGTACATCGTTGCTTGTGGTGGGATGCTCGCTGCCCTCCGTATCTCGTTGCCAGCAGTGGGATGCTCGCTGACCTCCATACATCATTGCCCGTGGTGGGATGCACGCCGTTCTCTGTACATTGAGCACAACTTCTACAAGCAAAAGTCCCATGGGTGCTGGAGGCTGGCGTGAGGACCCACCGCCTGTGAGCGTCACCTTCTCTGTGGCAGCGGAGAGAGCAGCAGTTTGACACAGAGTGGAGAGCAAGTGGTCTGAGCAGACCAGCTCTGCCACCCTCCTGCGCCTGGACCTACCTTGGTGTTACGGTGGGTAACACGGTGAAACCTCCTTGTAGCCCAGGAGAAGACGAAGTCTGCATGCTGGTGTTCAACCCAGGCACAGCACACATCACAAGCTCACCTGGCAGCTCAGCAGATCGCCGCTTACAGCAATCCAATGTTTCGCAGGTCCAGGCGTCTCTGTCCAGCTCACCTGGGCCAGCCGGGATGCTGAAAGCTGCTGTGATGAGTCAGGAGCCAGCGGGGATTTCTGGCCAGGCAGCAAGGTTACACCGCACGATCCGCTGGAAGAGTTACAGATGCTCTATGGATAATATTAATATCCCATAATTATTATTCACCTGCTATCGCCAGGCTCAGACTGCCAAGGGGTCCCTGCCCACTTAACCTTGGGGTGATGGATGTTCTGCTCTGGTGCCTACAGCCCCAGGTGGGTGTCCGGAGACTGAGGCTCTGTTCCCAGGTAGGAACATCCTTCAACTTCTTTTGGGCCTCAACACCTCAATCTTTTAAATGGCATTAATAATGTTTCCATGTGCGATGAACACATTCTCAGGCAGCATTCGACACGGGAGCAAGCTCCCTGGGACGTGGAGACGGAGGTGCTGCAAGCAGGTACATGGAGCCGCAGCTGCTTGGGGTAGGCGGTCTTGTGAAAACAGCACCTAATTCTCAATATTCCCTCAAGTCACGGTGTTTGCTTAGTAGAAAAGTAAATACTCACCTCCCCTGAGACACGTCGCAGCCATAGGAGCAGGTTTGAGCAGCCAGAACATGAGCAATGTAGTTACGGCCATCAGGAAAATCATCTCCTGGCTTTCAAACGGAGCAAATTTCATGTGGAAAACCTGGGAAAAGAATAACAAGGAATTGCAGCATATTTTTTTCCATAGAGATACTTTTTTCTTTATGATGGCACTTTAACAAGAGCTTAATGAACAGCATTTTCTTGTTTTTGAGAGGCACAGACAGGCCAGATAAAGTTACCAATTCATTAGCATCCCATCATGAATGTAGCCTCCATATTCCCCAGCCATATGGTCAGCACGATGCGCTTCCAAAAAAACAGGGACATCTACAAAGGCTTTATTACCATCAGCCATCACGTTAAAGTAGCCTGTGGTTATATGGAGATGGGGAAACATCTTATTTCAGGATCTTTTGGGTGTGAAGGAACACAACGTGGACTGGGAGGTAAGGTGACTCTGTAGGACACGAGCATCCCTCTTACCGCAGACGGGATTTTAATCAGGATCACCTCTCGCTCCTGAGCAAAATGCAGTCTCCAGAGTGGATACCTGCCTGGGTGGAAGACGCAACATCTGCTTCCATCTCTCTCCAGATACATTCCCCATATGACTAATTAAACCTCCCATCAGGCTGAACTGTGTGTCCGGCAATTAGCTGGAAACCTCGTTGTCCAGCAATTAGCTGGAAACCTTAGTTGAAACCTCAGCCAGCCACGGAAAATTGAGAGGTTCTCCCCATTCCCACCACGTGGAGGCCCAGCAACCATAAGCAGCATCTGCGGGTGGCGTTAGGTGGCCATAAATAGATGTTAAGTGACCATATGCAGCTGCTGAAGGCGGTAATCTGTTACAGACACTCCCCGCTCCCACCAAGGCAGGCACAGCGGAAAAGCACCCAAAACCAGGGCAGCCAAGAGTAGCATCCCAAGGTAATAGTAGACCATGGGGACTTTTGAAGGGTTTCTTGGAGGAGCAAAGAAATTTGCTTCGATGCACGTGGACCAGCCCAAAGAGCTGCTGACCCCCGCAGAGGTGCGCACGGCAGAGCCTGCACCTCACCTCAGCCCGGGGACACTTGTCCTTGGAGAGCCCAGGTGGCATCTCCCACTCCTCCTGAGACCAAGCCACCTCCGCTTCTCTCAGCGCCATCGAAATCTGCCTCCCGGCTCCCAGCACCACGCGTGTGTTTTCTAACAAGCAAATAACTTCTTCCTCACTCCGGAGCTCCGTTTGCAATTCAGTGAGACCCAGCGGGAGGGTTTGCGCTCCTCCTGCATTAGCCGACCTGTGTCAGCATTTTATTCTGCAGCCCTGTAGGTTTTTTAGCTAAAAAAAAAAAAAAAAAAAAAAAATCAGAGGAGTTTTTCAAAGCTTTAACGGCTTTGAAAACAACACGGAGAGTTCTCTTTACTGCAGGAGAGGTTAATGATCTCCCTCTGCTACAGAACTAAACCGGACATCATAATAAATAATCGTAATAAGATATAAAGTATCACCTGGAGTCATTCAATACAGAGCAGGTAGGAGTTATGATGCACTTCCATTATTCAGAGTAACTGCTAGGTGTGAAAATTTCAAAGTAAAGGTAGTCAATTATAAAAAATGAAAAGCAAAAGCCTGCAATTAAAATATTACTTAAACAGAAAGAGATTATTTCTTGCTTTGCCTGGGAAGACCCAGTGCTCTGGCTCCCGGCCGCGCTGCAGCCCTGAGGCTGCGATGCACAGAGGTCCCTTCTCCTCACCTCTCTCCTCCCTGCAGCCCAAGCCGAAACCCCGGCAGCGTGACACCTACAGTCCTGCCACCAAACCCCGTGGTGGCCCTGCAGGACCCATCTGCATGACTGCTCTGCACCGCCAGAGCCAAGCATCTCCTCAGTACCACCTGAGCTGGCACCTTCAGGTTGTTCCGAGCCTGACCTTCAGGCAGAGGAGCAGTGACACCAGCCCACGGGTGCTCTGAAGAAGGACATCAGAGCAGGCCCATCACCCAGGTCATCACGGAGCTCCCAGTAATGCTGGTTTTCCAAGGTGCCTCACCTGGGCTCTGCCTGAGCACATCTCGGAGGGCCCGATCTTCAGAGGGTGGACAGGCGCTTGCACACAGGTCTTTAAGACGTCTTCTATCCCAGTGGTCCTCGCTCCAACTGCTCTTGGAGGTGCAACTATTAATAAAACAGGGGGTTTACTCAGGCACATCCAAAAGGACATTTGCCTTGATTGACAGAAAGTATGGAAGAGAACTTACAGGAGCATCCCTGTTTGGGTTCATAAGGATCAGAAACGCATTGCTCAGGCTCCAAGGCTACTCTGCCCCATCCCTACTCTAGACGTGAGCGCGGTTTTGCTGTTTGCAGAGCCCAGAGTGACACAATGGGTACCTGGACTCCAGTGGAAAGCAGGGTTTGTGCACGGACAATAAAAACTCCATCAGAAACACCAACTGCAGCACCGGGGAGTGACACGACCTTAGAAACCTCAGCACAAGCCAAGGGTGACAACTCAGCTGCCACCACCTTGCAGCTGCACCGGGCGCTCAGAGCGGGAGGCAGGAGTCAATCCATCACCGGCGGCAGGAGGTGCCCCCAGCACAGTGACGGCGAGGGGAGGGGGTCGGAGTTCGCATCAAATGGCATTAATCACCTTCCCCGAGGCTCTGCAGACACCGGACAGTCCTATTAATCAGAGGCGTATCAGCCCTCCAGCCGGGCCGGGGCCCCTTTGTGCGGGTCCCTTCCCATCACAAACAGATAAGATTATCAGTGACGAGCGAGACACCCATTGAGTAACACCCGAAGCAAAGAATGGGATTTTTTTTTTCTTATTTATCCCCCTGTCTCAAAGATGAGCTGTTTCTTGTCTTGTCAAACCACATCCTTTTCTTTAAAGAACCAGCTTTAAGAATCCAATTTGTCAAGCTGGACAATCATTTGAGAATCCATAAAAAGCCTCAGTGACTTTATCAAAAAAAATAAATCAGAAGGTTTTAAATGGTAACTGAAAGGGATTTGAAAATAGGTTGAGTGGCCTACATCAATTAATCTTCAGAGAGCTGGGGCTTTGTGAAGCTGAAGTGGCGGAGAAGTGTCAAAGTCTAGTTACCAGGCTTGAGGAGATGGAAGTTATCGATATTTCTCCTCTCCTTTTTCTCTCTTTTCTTCTTTCTCTGTCTCTTCAGAACATGGTATGGCAGTATCCCCTGCGTCAGGGCACTGCAAAGCCAAGAAGAGTTGGGTAGTCAAGCCAAGAAGGGCTGGGTGGTCAAGCCAAGAAGGGCTCAGTGGTCAGGGCTGCTCTTTCCTGTTGAGATTTTTCTGCGGTCATTCCCAGCATCAGCCAACGGAGGCCAGACCTGCTGTCCCACCGTGGTTTCGGGTCCCTCACCATCACTGCTGGTGAGTGCCGGCGCTCTCCTCCACTGCAGCCACAGGGACAACCGTTGGAAGGAGCCATCAGACACCACTGACACGGACACTTGAAGGCAGCTGGGGAGTCCCGAGGCACGTTATGAAACCTGAGGGTCCAGACACTTCCATCACCAGCCAGGGCTCAGCTTGTCTGAGGAGGGAGGAGAGAAGGGGAGAAAAAGATAAATAGCTTCGGTTCAACCCCGGGGCCCAAGCAAAGCATTGCAAACCGACAGGAGGACCTCGGGGCTTGCAAAACAAAATGAAGAAGGTGGTAAATGAGGTATTTGGCTGAACAGACACAGTCCCCTGGCTCAGCGATGGATGTCCTCGCCCGCGTAATGAAAGCGGACAGTCCCTATTGCTCTTCACTTTCCAGCTACGCCGCCCCCCCAGGAACACACGGCCCAGGGATGGGGCGGAAAGATGCTGAGCCCCAAGGAACGCAATCAAGAATTAGAGAGACTTAGGGGACACGCGGATGAAAACAACAGACCGGAGAATTTGCTGAAAAAAAAAAAACCAACAAACCAACAAACAAAACGACCTTGGGAGGAATCAAAACGCAGCATAGAGAAGGGCCACGCTGCCACTCGCCGGTACTGAGAGCAGGATGTGAGGAGCTCCAGATGGCTTTTTGTTTTAGTGCAATAAAAAATTTAATCTGACAGGCAAGTGTGAGGCTGGATAATAACAATAACACAAATAATTTCCTTGAAAAAATGAAAGGAACCTAACAGCTCAAAGATATCTTAATTTGCTGCAAAGAAAAGAAGACTATCTGTTACTTACTGCAGTTGGGAGCATGTTCACAAGCTTTCAAACGGTATTTTGTTGCAGAAGTATAATATAAGGACACTTTACTCGCTTTCCAGTCTGGGGAAATAGATCTGACTTGGAAATCGGCCAGAAGGGCTGTAAGTTAGGGCTCTGAAGTGAAGGTGATAACTTTGCCAATTAAATATGGATGTGATTTTTTTTTTTTCCCCTCTCCTTCCCCTGAATACTTTTGCACTGTCATTAGGTGATGATATAAAGACACAGGCCTCCTGGTGCAGCTTAATTGCTCATATATAGAAAAATGATGAGCTCTGTTGCACTGCACGAGTACTGCCGCGGCTACTCGCTGCCTTATTAATAGGTGATACCAACGCAAGTTTAATTCTTCTGCCCAAGGAGAAACAGAGAGATAGCAAAACCCCCGTGCAGCAAAGTACTTCAGCGCTCGCCAAACTGCTTTGCTGAACAGCGATGGACCTAAGAGCAAGCTTATATTTAATCACACAGTTAAAGTGTTTTGCTGAGTTGATGCCTGGCGCACTGGAGGCAGGATGGACTTCCTATTAAGCGAGCTTTTATTTCCATATCCTTATATTTTTCCTTTTTATTGCTGACGATCCTATGTTTTACAGTCTGCTGCTGAATGATTTCTAGCTCAGGTTGAAGCCTGGGCAAGCTAAGGACAAAAAAGGCTGTTGTTTTAATTAGCATGGACCTCAGCACTTTGGAACGGGATGCTGGGAGGGCTCGGGGCTGCCTTCCCTGGGGATGGACGTGCCTCTGGGGAGCACCAGGATGGACCCTCCAGGGCAGAGATGACCTTCAGAGCATGGGGGTGACAAGGCACACCTTGTTCAGAGGAGAGCCAGAGGGAGCGTGCAGGCGCAGAACATGGGGAATGGGAAAGGTTCAAAGCCCAGGTGGCCAAAGGATGCTGCCTGTTAATAGTAATAGTAACAGCAATAATAATAATTTCATTATTATTCAATATTATTCAATAATAATATTATTATTATTATTCAACCTTCAGGAAAGCAGTGCTACTGCATGTTTTCAGTCTTCACTTCCTCAGCAGCCAACAGCTCACCCCTAAAAATCCACGTGTGTATCTATCTGCTTTGCAGCAGCCTCTCTAGGGGAGATTTTTTAAAGGGATTGATTCTCCCCCCAAAAAATGGGGAGAGCCACCCTCCCGTCTGCATGAAAAGCTGACGAGAACAGGCTTTGCACCTGCCAGGGCTCTGAAGGCCGAGTTTCATTCCCGAATAAGCTGTGGTGAGCACGGGAGGGAGCGGAGCAGGGAGGGGAGGCTGCGACTGAATTGATGGCAACGGAAAAAGCAGGACGTACAAATGGCTTGAGAAAAGGCGTGATGAGATGTGACTGCCCTGGGTCCTGGGACTGGAAAGAGCAAAATGGGAAAAGACCACCTGGACGAAGAGAAAGTGCTTCTGATTGCTTGGGGAAAAACGGAGTTAAAGATCATTGGAACGGACAAGGCAATCTGGCGGCAGCGCGGCGCGTTGATTGCTCCCGGCGCGACGGCGGGGCTGCGTCCCTCCAGGGGCTGCCTGCTGGGCGGGGGGGATGGACCCGGCCACCATCCCGGGGTGCCGTCCACCCAGAGGGGTGTTGTCCAGGCACAAGGTTCCTGTCGCACCGGTGTTTTGGGGGCATGAGAGCTCTGTCAGCCCCAGTTTTGCCAACTCCCCTTTACTCCTGTACAAACCAGAAAGCTCAGCCCCAGGCAGGGCACTGGGGGGAGCTGGGGGCCGCCCTGCCCAGCCCTTGGCTCAGCGTGGGCAGCAGAAGTGAACCGAACCGCTATGGGGGAGCACCCATTCAGGCGTAACTCAAAGCCCAGGTAGGGACCGATGCCCTGTGTCTCCCCCAGTCCAAGGACCTTAACCCCAAGCAATGATCATAGAATTACAGAATTGCCCAGGTTGGAAGGGACCTTTCAGATCATTGAGTCCAACCATCAACCCAACTCTGACAAAAACCATCACCAAACCATATCTCTAAGCACTACGTCTACCCGTCTTTTAAATACCTCCAGGGATGGTGCCTCAACCACTTCCCTGGGCAGCCTGTTCCAATGCTTAATAACCCTTTCAGTGGAAAAATTTTTCCCAATATCCAATCTAACCCTCCCCTGCCACAACTTGAGACCGTTTCCTCTTGTCCCATCGCCTGTTCCTTGGGAGAAGAGACCGACCCCCCACCTCTCTACGCCCTCCTTCCGAGGAGTTGCAGAGAGCAAACAGGTCTCCCCTCAGCCCCCTTTTCTCCAGGCTGAACACTCCCAGCTCATCCCGGGAATACGGGCGCTCTGGGCTTGCGATTCACACATCCAAAGGTTTTCTAAAGGTTATGCAAAGGTTACCGCACCACTGATATGTTGGATCAGCACACTAGCTCTGTTTGCCTAATTTCCAAAGCCTGAAGGCTCCCGGGCAGCTCAGCAGCACGACTTGAAAGGCTCCGGTTGCCCCCGTGCATTTGTAGTGATCCTTCAGCCCTAAACCGCCTTCCAACACACAGGGTGACTGCGGCGATGAAGATAACAAGAAATAATGATGTATCCATTTCCTCTACCTTGGGCGTTTTTAGGCTGCCTCATCTCAGAAATGAACCAATTTGAGCGTTTTGCATGACGACCTGTTGGACTCCGTCGCAGCGACGGGCAGATGGTTGCGTTTGTATTCACACAATACCTCTTATACCGTTAATCAGGCTGGTACCCCAACGACTGCTCGATTTTGAATTCACGGATTGACCCAGCCTGCTCGGTCTAATCTGCCTGCACCCCCCCGAACTCCTGCCTTTCGAGAGGGAGGCAGAGCCACAGGAAGACGGAGCGCTGAGCGTGCTCTGGGCAACCGGATAAACCAGCAGCAGGCTCAGGAGCCCGACCGCGGTCTCTAGCTGTAGGGTTAACGTTATCTGCAGCACACGCAGAGACGGACAGATTCAACACAGGCATAACACGTATTTTTTCAGACGTCCCTACTCATGTTATTAATTATATGTCTTGGGTTACTAAACACAAGCAAATTAGGATGATTTCCTGCCCAGCATCGCAAGCCTGTGGTTTGCTATTCCCTTTCACTCAGGAATTAGCCTTTCTGGATGATTTCCCTGCCAGGCTTCCCGTGCCTGAGCACGGTTTCCCGGCTCCCAGCGTTGGAATGCACCCAATCCATTCCCATTGCAACTCAATGTGCTTCGCAAACTCCGTTACTTGTGTTGCAATTTCACATTCCCAAATACTGGGTTTAATAGTAGTAGCAGTGCTCCTCATGCTGCTTCAAATTTAAATGAGCCAGAAGAAAAACATTCTGAAATGTTTTCACTCAGGCATTTGGATTTTGAAGGACGTTTTAAAGACAGAGAACACAACCCGGCTCCTGCTGACGTTCAAGAGGGTTTCATCGTTTACTTGTGTGAGGAAGAACAAGCGGGTGTCAGTGCAGCCAGGACAGGAGTGAAGTTTGGCACGACATTAAGATGTAACTTACTTTTCCAATCACCCCAGATGCTCACGGAGCAGGGCAGGCTGGAGGCCTTGGCTGGAGGTCCTGTGTTGAGAAAATAAAGAGCCATCAGCAGCAGCAGATGGAGACCAAGTAACCTTGCTTACACCAAGAAAGCGCAAAAGCACATACATTTCTTTAGAAGCTGCTACTTTGGAGGGCCCCACCACAAAGCCACCCATGAAGTACCTCGAGAAGCAGCTGCAGCGCAAAGGGAGACATTCCCAAAACAAGGAACAAAACCACCACTGGACTCGTGGTGGGAAGGACACCGCAGGCACGTGAAGGCAAACCGGATCTCAGCCTGAACACCAAACTTTTCTTCCCTCTGAGGAAGTGAGACAGGAGAGTCTGGATTTCCTTCCAGCAGAGGTCCAGGGCTTTCACTGGCTGCGGACACCGCGTGAACAGAGTGGGGCTGAGAGGCAGCAAAACAAAACAAGGAGATGCTGAATAAAAGAGCCGCAAACACCCGATGGCCAGCCCAGGATGAAATCCACACTGCAGGAACACCTCCAACTCACCCAGGGGAATTCGTACACCTCTTTCTGAGCTATTACATCTGGTTGATGAAGGCTTTCACGTTGGGTAGCTTTGGTTGCCTTCCAACACCGCTTGCTAACACCTGAAAACTGGTGGGTGCTGGTGGATGCTGGGGGTCCCCCATCCCCAAGCCCCCCCAGACTCCCGTGCACCCACCCTGCCCCACAGAGCTGGAAAGGACAACCATCAGCAGCAGAGAGTGGAAAACTTTCCGTCTCTCTCCTGCTAATTATGATCTTATTTTACAGAGAGAAGCTGTCATTCAGCCTCCTGTAATGGCTAGTTTCTATTTCAACTCTCCCTCCACCCTATTATCTTTTATAAAATTCAGCCGGGCTGGGTGATGGATTGATAAGGGACAGTCCCGGCGGGAGCCGGCTCGCTCAGAATGGCTCTCACGCACGCCCAACTTCTGTATCTTTTTAAATATTTCAGTTGTTTGAGATCTTTATTTCACATTTCGATTTCCTGTAGTACAGTAAATTTATCTTAGTCACCCAGTCAAGTTCTCTCCAAGCCCCTTATCTTCTCCTCCTCCGTACGACTGAGAGCACCTACATTATCTGTGCTGCCGATAACGCCGGCTGTGGCAATCTGCAGATCACGCCGATCGGGCGGCGCCACAGCTGAAAGGAGACCTTGGAAGCCCTGTGCTCATCGCCAGCTGGAAGTTCATCGCTCAAACCCGGCACCGGCTCCTGCCAAGGTGAAAGGCGGCTCCTGCTCGGCCAGAGGAGAAGTGCCCGGAGCTGCCTGCAGACCCGAGGGATGCGGAGAGCAAGGGCGGCTGCTCCCTGGGGCTGCGGTCCCAGGGATGCTGGTCCCATCCCAGGCGCATCCTCCTCCTCCTCCTGCCCACCAGCCCCGACCGCTGCTCAGGAACGGCTGCAGCACCTCATTCCTCATCCCCATTATTCTGAAAGCAAACACTGGCCTCATTTTTCAAGTGTATTGTAAACCTGCACAACCACCTCCTGATTTTACTGTCTGTTTGCTTTACCATAAACACCACCAGAGCTTCCCCTAGGCTTGGGAGAACTGGATGGGGCACTGGGAGGGGCTCCTGGGAGACCCCAGCCAGCCACCAGCAGAGGAACCGGAGCAGCACAGCGGCTGCGCGCACAGGGCAGGCCAAGAGGGTCCAGTTTCGGGGTGCTCAGGGGACCCCAAGCCCAGGGCTCTGAACCGTGGGACACCCTGGAAGAGCAGTCCCACAGCACCGGGGCTGCCTGCGCAGGGAGAGGGGTAAAGGCAGCTTCTCCCACGGCTGGCAGCTCTGCGGCATGCCCTGCCAGCGCCGAGCATCACACGGCACAGACAGCTGTGCGGGAGCTCCATGTCACAGATGACATTTGAGGGTATATAAAAATCACGAGACACATGGCTCCTTTCTGCCCCCTCTTCCCTGGCATGGAAGGTCCCACGGGCAGTTCCATGCAAAGGGACCAAACACGAAGGACATGGAGCCAGGGACCCTGTGCTGAGCCTCCCCCCCTCCCTGCTGATGCCTGGAGGGGGTCAGCATCGCCTCCATCCCTGCAGCCTCAAGGAAAAGCCCAACTGGGACCATTTGGGATGCCTTCAATGGAGCGGCTGCTCCCAGTGGAGAGGTCTGTTCCCACCAGCAGCCCTGCCAAGGCCCGGGCTGCTGGCAGAGGTCATGAGCACAAGGATGTATTTTCCCCCGATAGACCACAGAAGTTAAAATATCTCGAGAGCGAGGAGCAGAGGGAGCACCCTGCACCACCGTGGGAAACCCCCTCCCGACAGCGTCTTCATCATCCGCAGGACAGGGGTTGGGAACAATCAGATAAAATAAAATTAAAAAAAATAATAACAAAATAAAACCCCAGGTAAAACAAAGTCACCTCCTCGCCGTGGCGGCCGCGGTCCCGCCGGCAGCGCCGAGCCACGGTCAGGCAGCACCCCCTGGTGCCACCGCGGGTGCGGGGCTCTGCCGGGGGGCACCCCATGCCACGGGCACCCCACGCCGCAGGGCTCGGCCGTGGGGCACCCCACACTGCGGGGGACGAGCCGGCAAACTGCCCGGCAAAACCTCGGCGAGCCGTAAGGGCAATTAAATTCTTCTGTTTTCTCACTCACGAGTACGTTTCATGCAAAACAACGAATGTGATCGCCATGGTTTAACCCCAACCAGCAACTGGGACCATGCAGCCGCTCGCTCACCCTCTTTTTACTCCCCAAACGGTAGGGAGAAGAGGGAGAAAAGGAGGGGAAAGGAAAATAAACTTGTCAGTTGAGATAAAGACAATTAAATAGAACAATATCAGAAAAGGAAAATAGCAATAATAATGACACAAGTCACTCTCACCACCTGGTGAATTGGCACCATCCCGAGCAGTGATTGTGGATTCCCCTGCCTTGGCCAACCCTCATTTCTACACCGAGCAGCACGTCTATGGTACGGAATATTCCGCTGGCCATTCCGTTGTTCTGTCCATGCTCCTTCTCAGCTTCTAGGGGAAGATGAAAAGAGTCCTTGCAAAGCACAAACATCACTTAGCAACAACTAAAACGATATGCATTATTGACGCTCCTTTCACAGCGATCACTAGAAAGAAAATTAACTCTTTCCCAGGTGAAACTATGCCAGTGATGAGCCAGGCAGGCAGATCTTGCCTGCTCAGTTCTGAGCACAAAGCACACTGGTTTGGGACCATACCCATCCCGACGGCCAGGATGCAGGAGATGTAGCTTCCTTCCTGGGGAAGAAGTGGGTTTTGGTACCAGTGGTGAAATTCCCGCCTTGCTGGTGACAGCACAACAAGGAGCTGGGGTCCTGTCCTCACTGTGCCACTGTGGTCATCAGCAACCCGTGCAACAGCACTGGTTCTTTGATCCAGATTTTTTAAAAAAAAAAGGGATGCTCCCACCTCCTCTTACAGCATCATGGAGCTGCACGGGGTGAGTCTGCAAAGAGCGTGCTGGAACCTGACTGTGGTGATAGAGAGAGAAAATGTTACTGGTTTTGTACAGGGGTTTCTGCACGCTTCAAGGAGAAGTTTGTTGTGGTGGGAAGAGGCAAGGGGACTTCACTTTCGGTCTGCCAGTGGCTTCCCGGCCCCAACACGGCAGAAATGCAGAGAGCAAAGCTGGCACCCTTCTGCCCAGCCTGTCCACCAGCCCCAGCTTTGGGGGTGACTCGAGTGAATCCTCATGGTACTCTTGGGAATACAGGACCAGGACCAACAACTCCTTGCACACCAGCCAGCAGCCAAAGGCAACTTTTGGGCAGGCTACGCTCAAACCAGCAGCCTAGAAGCGAGGTGCTCGCCAGCCTCTTCCCGGCTCTTGGAGTGATTTTGTCCCCTAGGATCAAACGCAGCAGCAGGACACCCAATAAATACGTCTGCAGAGCGGTGATTTATCTGTAGGGGAAGCCATGGAAATTCCCAAACCCTCTTAAATATCCACTTCTTGGCTCTAAACAGTCCATAACTTGCCAACTGGGGAATGTATTTGTCTGCTCCCCTCTGTATATTTTCTGCTTTTCATTATAATTTGCTAAATAATACATGACAATGAGTTATTTATCACACTCAGCAGCTTCGTGATCCCCCCTCCATCTGGAGGAATTTCACCCATAAATCAGTCCCACAAATACCCGCTGGCGTTGCCGCAGCACCTGTCCCCCCCTGACACACACCCCCACCACCTGCCCCAGCGGCTCCTGGGCTGAGCATCGCCGGAATTAAACAGCGTTTCTCTGCCCCAGGACAGCCGTCTCCCTCCCTGGGGCTCCTCTCCTTGTGGTCCTCCTCTGCACAGCAGCCACAGGGCAAAGGAGGAATAGAAATAACAGAAGACACAAACCCAGCAGGTAAAGAAAGCGGAGGAGGAAGCTTTGCTGGGAGCTCCACCTCTGGGGCTACACTCCTGGGAGAAGCAAAAGTGGCACCAAGAGGTAAACGAGAGTAAAATTCATTGCTCTGAGGATGTAAAGGGACCCTGGGAGGGAGGCTGGATATTCCTGGCCCTCGAGTGGGTGTTCCCAGGGATATGACCCAGCACAGGCGGGGATTCAGAGGATGCAGCGAGGCCAGGAGGGTCCGGAGCTGCCCTGGATGGAGCAGCATCGGCAGAGCTGACGGGCAGGAGGCACCAGGCTGAGCTGAGCCCTGGGTGGACACGGCACACCTACCTGCTCCTCTCGTGTGACCTGCGAAGGGCTGAAGGCTGCAACCCCTCTATCGGCCTTGTATTTGGAGGATACCCTGAATACGGCGCACCATCCCGCGTCGGGGAGGTGCCAGAGGGGCTGCCCCTCCAGCCCAGCACTAGCCAGACAGGCAGCCAAAGCCAGCGGCTCTGCCACACGGCTGGGTGGCCACCGAGCACATCCCTGCACAAGCCAAAACTTCTGCTGACCTCCAGGCACCACCCGCACTGCATCCCGACTGGGGACCCGGAGGGAACGGTCCCACCAGCGACCCTCTCGCCCTGCGTGCCACCAGACCCCCCGTGCACCCCTCCTTGCGCCCCGCTTCACTTTGTTTCGCAGATGGCAACTATGGGAAGGGAGAGGCCAGCGCTGTGAGTAGGACGCGAGCCCAATTGTTCCTGGTCGTGCCAGGCAGCTGATAAATGGGCTGAGACCTGATGGCTTCGTTGCAGTGCTGCGGAGCTCACAGGCGCTGGCACTCGTCTGCCAGGCACATACTAATGGAGAAAAATCCTAGACACCGGTAAATACGGAAATTCTTTAAATGCTCCTAAAAAGGGAGGAGCAGAGGGGCTGGCGCTTTGCTCCTCTTCCTTTGATTGCCAAGCTGCAGGAGATCTAGCCGGAGCAGCTTGGAAGTGCCCAGTTCCCAGGGCGGAGAAGGCCCGAGGGAAAAATAATCCAGGTGCACTCCAGGCTCCTGCGGCTTGGCTCTCCCCGCCCTGCTGCCCTCCGAGTGGGGCCAGCAGGAGCTGGTGACACCAGCTCAACCTGATGTCTGCCGGTGCCGCTCCTGGTGTGGAGAGGAGGAGATGGTTTTGCCCGGATACCGCATCCTGAGGATGCTTTCTGCTGGTGTGGGACTGGGACCACGGGGCAGCTCTCCAACAGCTCCCAGCTCCACATTCCAGGGGACCGGATCGCGTCCATTAACTCCTTGAGCACTCATCCTTGGAACCTGCATCATGGGCTGGCAGGAGTCCTGGGAACAAGTGAAGGGAACCCGGGATGGAGGATTTGAGCACACAGCGGCAGATCCAGCCGGCACGAGGGCTGTGCCAGCGCCCAAGCTGGCACGTGAGCAGGTTTGCCCGCCCACGGGGCAGGCAGCCGGGGTGCAGGTGGTGGCTGGCATGGTGGCAGGCACGACACGAAGGGATGCAGACCCGATGAAGGGATGCAGACCCGACAGAGAGCCAGGAAGAGAGAAAAGTGATGCAAGGAGTGGGAACGGGGCACTGAGGCTAAGCCAACACCAGAGAATTAAAATGTAAATGCACTCACTGGCTGGCCAGAAGCGGCTGGAGCATTGCCACCGCCATGCCACCCCGAGAGCCACACTGGGCCAGGCAACGTGGCCTTTTACAGAGCCAGGTACTCCGCATGCGGGTGTCACCGAGTGACCGTCACAGCAACACGGGGAGGTGGGTGAGGACGGCACCTTGACGGCTTTTTGGTGCTCGGCTCCTGCGGCAGATGGTGTAAGAGCTGCAGAGGGATCCGCGATGTAGGGAGCTGGGAGTTTTCCAGGGTGGGCGGCTGGGGAATTCCAGCCTGAGTCACGCAGCAGGAAAAAGAAATCGGTTCGCTCAAATTAACGCTACTCCTTCCCCCACACTTGCGTGAAAGGAGGGCTCTTCCTTCTCCCACCGCCTTGCAGAGTGATACAGCACCGCCTGCCCTCAGGACGCAGCACAGGATGACACCCATGGCCTGCAGCAAGGGGAGAAGGCAGCAGATGGGTGCTCCTAATCCCCCCTCCGAACCGACACCCAGCCCGGGAAAAAGGGAAAACTCTCACAAGCTCCACTTACTAATTTCCAAGACAGAGCTCAGCCCCGCTGCACCGCGAGCGTCTAGTCAGTGCCTGGCAATTCTTGGCCCATTATTATTACGAGCTTTTCTGGCTATAAAAAGCAAATGCAATTTGGGGATGCCAAGACTGCATCTTCTATAATCGAATTTTCCCAGCTCAGCAGGGGTGGATCTGGCCCGTCAGGACACATCACCCTCCGCAGCAGCTGCGTTCTGCCCCGACCACAGCCCAGGAAACCAGACTCGCACCCAAATTGTTCCAAACTGCTGCTGCAGAGCCCCAAAGCACCCACCTCCCCGCCTTGACCTCCCACCACCAGGCACCGGAGCAGCATGGGGCTGTCCCCTCGGCACCGGTGTGTCCCGCAGCAGCGTGGGGATTTCTATCAGACAAAAGCTGTTCTTATCTCCCCCCTGCCCAGAAAAGGGCACAGAAGAAGAAACCAAGGTTTTAACTCAAATCATACATTTCCACACCATTTTACCACCCAAGGATGCTCAAAATGCTTTGGAAGCCTTTCCTTTGAGCCATCGCCTTCCTATGCTATGCTGATCCCCGCAGGGAGGGCTGTGACCTGCTCTGGCGGAGCAGCAGCCCCAAGTCTGGGCTCCAGGGGTCCCTGCTCACCCCACACCCGGGCACGGCCCTTTGCAGGAGCCACAGCCCCCCCTGAACTGCTGCGCCCCATCCCACCCCGTACCCACCCTGTGGTGCCCTCAGCATCGCTGGGGGTTATCCCTCAGGGGGCTCCAGCCCTAAAGAAGACCGAGCCTCACGCACGGGGGGGTTACGTGGGCGCGCCGCGAGCAGGGATGCGGCTGGTGGGATACGCATCCCCCCTTCCCTGTAAACCTCAGCTTTTGATTATACCTTCCATCACCAGTGGAAAAACCCGGCAAGTGACCAGTGATGCAGACGAGCGACAGCCTTACGAACCTCCAGAGCTCCTTCTCCTGGTGAAGGCGAGGTGAGGAGCCCGGCAAACCGCAGCTTTTCATTGCTGGGAAACCAGAGACGGCCAGAGCTCAGCTTCAGTCCCAGCGGGGACACCGGGAGGGAAAAGTTACGATTCCTCAGGTTCAACCTTCCTTTTCAAGTCGCTGTATCCTACCTTTGAAGCAAATTGCTTTGCAAATACTGATTAATTTAACTTTACAACATCCATCTTAAATAAACAGTATCTGGGCTTACAGATGGGGAAATCAAGGCATGGAAGGGAAAAAAAGGCAGAACCGGGAACAAAACCCTCTGTGCTTTAACTACAAAATCATCTTTCCTCATTAGCAGCTAATCAGAACTACCAGAGGGGAAGAGATTACAGACAGGGCGGAGAGAGGAGTAACTGAAAGAAATACAGACATCAAAACAGATTTTCATTTATTTACCCATTTATCACAGTGAGTCACAGGCTTTGAGTTCATTCCAGCCTGCTTTAGCCTTGCAGGATTTTGGGATGCCGCCTCCAAAATCCAAAAAGTTAATAGGTCACAGCCACGCACCGTCTCAGGAAGGAGGAAAATCTGCAATTTTGGGTTGGTCTTGGGAAATCTGATATTGCTTTGCCTGCTAAATTATAAAAAACCACTAATCTTCCCTCGCCAGCCTCCTAATCTTTATGGGAGCCCAGATACCTTATCTCAAACTTGCTTATTGAGCAGCACCCTGCCCTGCGGGGCAGTAGCTTGGGTGAAGGTTTGCGGCGGCTCTGGGACATGGGGATCGGCGGTGGGATTTGGCACCCACAGGGTGCTCCGTGCCCCCCAACAGTGCCGCTGGCGGGGGCAAACCTGCCGGCATGGGAGCAGCTCGGTGAGGGCCAACACGGACATCAAACTTCAGATGTCTGTGCTTCATCTCAGCCGCCTCCGGGCTGAGCAGCTCCGGGACAAGAGGGTCCGGCCGGGCACAGGCTGCTGAGACAAAGCCGACGCGTCCCTTCTGCTCCTCTCAGGAGGTCTGGGGGCTTTTCCCCCCCACACCTTTTTGCCCAAAAATGATTTGTAAGAAGTGTTTCATTTACTGCAGGCAGAGGACATCTCATCTTCAAACTTCCCTTTCTCTCCTTATTTCATCCTGACTTTCCAGAAATGAGGAGACAGCCGCATCCACGATTTATCCACCCAGCCACCGCGCCGGGTGTCCCAGGTCTCCGGAGGGGACAAGCCCCCGTAACTCACCCCAGCCCCGGGACGCTCGAGCGGGTCACTACCTGCACGACACCTTTCCTCCGGCGTTCCCAGCCTCATGCACGAGCCCACGCTGGGAAACGAGGAACATATTTTCAAATCAGAGGAGGAAATGGTGTCTTTGTGTCAGGCAAGTGGAAGAAATCCAGGACCAAGAGACTGCAGAGCCTTTTCCACTTCAGACAGCAGGTGCTCTCCAAGATGTGGTTATGGCAACAAAATAAATGATGGATAATTGCTTTTGTGACAACTTGCCAATTAAATTAGACTCAGCAGAATAACATAATGACAATTTGTTATGCTCTGGTGGGCACTAACACACCAATCATAATTAAATGCTATGACTGAAATAGAATGCTGCTGTACACAGGAATATATAACCCCAATTCCCTCCCAGTGAAACATTATAGGTTCAGACTTGATTTCAATTTCTGGGGGATAATAGCATTAGCGCACATCAGAATGAGCTTGCAATATGCATACAGGCAGCAGCAGCACAGGGAGACAGACAGAGCCAAGGGCAGCTGAGCCGCGGGGCTCCTGGGGGACCCTCCCCGGCATCTCTGATGCTCCGGGTTTCATGGCAGCAGGGGACACCCCCAAATCGCTGCCATGTCCCACGAAGGTTTCAAATCCTGGGCCAAGGAGAACAGGCAGGGGAGTGAGTGACCCCGAGGGAGCAGCCCCGCTGCCGGCACCGGGGCGAGAGCTCGCCGGGATGGGGCCGCGGGGGTTTCTCATGGCTGCGCCAAGGCTGCCATCGCTCCCCGCCACCAAAGCCCTCCCGAGTAGCCCCTGAGCAGCCCGCCCGAGCCACGGGACCAACACAGCCTGCACTTGCTTGAATGATTACTAAAATGTTCATTAAAATAAAACGTGCAGCAGCGCCCAACAGCACGCGTGCCCCACAGCCGGGGGCCCTCTGGGGCTCAGCCCTTCCAGCTGACCCGGCCACAGGCGGGCTGGTTGGCCACAGTGCCGGTGGCTTGCATCGACTCATCGAAAAACCGAGCACGTCAAGTCCTGCAAGGACTTGAAATTTCCTGGTAAGTCAGCAGCCCGATTTCTTCACCACGAGCCGCCGCTGAGCTCAGCCTGCCGGTCTCCTGGGGATGCACCGACCCTCGTGCTGCTCCTGCCTCCCGCCCTGCTCGGGGCGACTGTCCCGCACCTTACCCATCCCAGAACTCTTGGGCCAGGAATCACTACGTCACACAGGCATTTCTGGCGCGTTAATTTAAAACACAAACCAAGCAGATGGCAGGAACCGATGCTGCCAAGGTTTTGCAAACCCTCCCCGAAAGCAGAAGCCACCTGTGTGCCATCCCCTCTCCCGGTGTGGAGATTCGACGCGCCGCAACCTGCAGGGCTAACCGAGCCGGCAGCGCCTTACTCCAATGCCACATGCATTTTCCTGCCAAACGAGCGTAAAACACCTGGCGCGTCCACCCGGCCGCCCTCGGGAATGGCTGCTGCAGAGCCCCGTCGCAGCAGCTGCTCCCCAAAAAGCAGCCCCGAGCCCCACTGCTTTAGGAGAGCCCACAATTTACCCAAATAAAAGCTTCCTAATTTCAGGTGATGCAAAGCAGGCTGTTGCCTCGCAGTGCCAAGCAATGAGACTGACGCATCTCTGGGTTACAAAGGCCACCATAGTCCTTGATAGATCTTAGCGTATCTTTTATCAGGTGCTGAATAATAAGGCAAGTATAAAAATACAATAAATTGGCTCCAAGATCCTAACAGATACAGCTCAAAACGGGGCAGATTTGAAGACCAAACGCCAGTGTGCGTGCAAGCGAAGGGTGGGCAGAGGTAAATCGCAGAAGAATACAACATCGCAGCAACGCCAACATTTTAACATCTTACTTAGAGCTACGTTCTTAAAACATTTACTGCTTTATTACCTGCCTCGATGAAGCTTGGCACGGGCAAGGTCAGATCACCTGTTTTTTCCAGCAAAGCTGATGAATTACTTTGGCTGCTCCAGACATAAGACCTGATCCTATTAAATCCCGCGTCTCCCTGCCCTCCACACATAACCGTGGATAATCTGCCCGGGCGTGACCAGCAGTGTGGCTGGAGATGTGTCCCCGCAGAGGGACACGTGCCCGGCTCTGCCATGTGGGCCACCCGCTGGAGGGGTCGTGCATCGTGGCGGGGGGCAGCTGCCCTGTGGTTTAACCAGTGCCCAAGCTCAGAAACCAGTCATGGAATCATAGAACGGTCTAGGTTGGAAGGGACCTTTCAGATCATCAAATCCAACCATCAACCCAACACTGACAAAAACCACCACTAACCCATGTCCCTCAGCACCATGTCTGCCTATATTTTAAATGCCTCCAGGGACGGTGATTCCACCGCATCCCTGGGCAACCTATTCCAGTGCTTAATAACCCTTTCAATGGAAAATTTTTTTCCCAATATCCAGTCTAAACCTCCCCTGGCACAACTTGAGGCCGTTTCCTCTTGTCCCATCACCTGTTCCTTGGGAGAAGAGACCAACCCCCCCTGGCTACCCCCTCCTTTCAGGCAGTTGCAGAGAGCGAGGTCTCCCCTCAGCCTCCTTTTCTCCAGGCTGAACACCCCCAGCTCCCTCAGCCGCTCCTCACAAGACTCGTGCTCCAGACCCTTCACCAGCTCCGTTGCCCTTCTCTGGACACATTCCAGAACCTCAATGTCTTTGCTGTAGTGAGGGGCCAAAACCAAACACGGTGTTCAAGGTAGGGCCTCACCAGTGCAAAGCACAGGAGGACAATCACTGCCGCCGTCCTCCAGCCCCAAGCTGTGGGCCCAGAGGTGTTCACTCCGGTGGGACACATCCTGCACGCAAGGAGTGATGCTGTTTGGTAAAGTACCGGTCTGTGTAATGCTATGGCATCCCTAGAAACTTTCTTTCACACGGTTCATTGCACGGATGTACCTGCGTCATTTGCTGCCTCCTTAGGGCTCCGCCACCAGGGCAGGACCTGCTTGCAACGCACCACCCCAGGACGTGCCACTGCAGGGACAGCCCCGAGCCTTGACAGCCCCCCTGAATTTCCAGACGGGAAGGGGTTTCCCCTCCAAGTGCTTTGCACAAACCCAGCAGCTGCAGCCCAGCTGCTTTACTGGTTTTATTGCTGATGCTACAGGGGCAAGAGAACCTGTGCGCAAGTGGGTTAATCACAAAAGCAGCAAGCTTTGCAATCAAGTCTTCTAGGTCCTACGATGGGCCCTGCTGGAGGGCAGGCAGAGTTCTCCATCCTAAAATTTTCAGGTCAGGCCCACAATTTTAGGAATTGACCTTGGGAAACCTTCAGGCTGGCTTTCAGCGCTATAGAAGGGGTTCTACTGCCTGCCATTGCCCTGTCTTTTTGATGCCTCAAGGAGTAAGGAACCTTGTAACTGATACTTTGGCATTTATTGTCACTTAAAAATAGCCTGGCAATCACAGAGAGGAGCCGCTGCACACACCGCTCATCTCGCAGGAGGAAGGAGGTCAGCAATTTAGCCCAGAGAAGGTCACGGGGCCGCTCTGTAATGGGGTGTAGGATTGCGAGGCAGCGAAAGCTTTGCTCCAGTCATTACCGAGCATTACAATAGCGGAGGACAGGCCGGCCCGGGCGTAAGGAAATTACTCGACTGCATGAAATGCCGGGCAAAGGGGCAACGACAAGGTCGCATCTGCGGCTCTTGCCTACAAACCCTACCTTTGCCTGCCCCAGCACAGGCAGGGGTTTTGCTGTACCCTGGGGGTCTCCCTCCACCCCAATTCCCTTGCTGCGTCTTCTACCCCACAGGCTGCGCATCCCACTTGCTCCCAGGGGAAAAGGAGATTTCTTTTCAACTGTTTTTTTGTCGAAAGCTTGGATTTCTCCCCAGCACCACCCCACATGTGCAAGGCAAGGCTGACACATGTTTATCACGCTGCCGGGTGCCAGCAAACCCCCCCGCTGTGACACCACGGGGACCCTGTCACCACTCTCCCTTCCTGGGGGACACTGAGTCCCCGGACCCTCCTGGCGGCGGAGCACGGCTCCCACCTAGTGGGGACCCACTGGGGGCTCAGAGGGGGGGCTGGCGCATCCCAGGTGGTTCCCAGCCCAGCTCCTCCTGCCAGGCCCCTGACCTTTTGCTGACGGCTGGAGGATAAATGCTTGATAAATAATAAATCGCTCACCCCAGGCTCTTGCTCAAACCTTTTAATTAAAGTAGTTGAGTTACTCTAAGGTCATGGTGATTGGCATTTCAATCCCAGCCCAGCAAATGCATCCATCAAACAAACACAGAACTCCGGTCTTAATTGTGTTTTCTCCTAATTGCACCAAATACCTGAGCTCACACCCCTTCCCCGTTACCCACCAGCCGTAACACACCCGCGGTGCAGAACATCTCTACCGGCTTCTCCATCCGCCGCAGACAGCCAGCGACCTGCCCAAGCCCCAGGGCCAGCTCTACCCCAAGAGCTTCCAAGGAATAATTTCCCGATTTACACAATCCGAGGGGTCTCACCCTCCGTTGCTGCCCCACTGAGTGTCTGCTCCTTTACATACAGGTTTTCCAGCTAATTTGGCTGCAAACCAGATTCAGAATAACAGCGTGCACCCGTCAGTGAAGTACACAACTGTTCTACACGGCAGCTTGGCAAGGTGTGGAGCACACCACCACCCTCCCACCTGACAGGTTACACTTCGTTTCAGATGTCAAAGGGGAAGAAAAACCCACGAGGGGTCTCTGACTCCCACCCAGTTGTGAATCCAATTGCTCCCCAGCCCATCGCAGAGCTGCCGGCCCAGCTGGGAGTGCTCAGCCCCGGGGGAGCCCCACCCCAGTGACCTTTTCCAACACAGGATAAAAGAGAAAATGAATTCCAACTTTCTTCTTGCCTGCTCTGCACAGGAACTTGCTCAGGGCACACCGCAAGGCTGCCGCTCTACTCTGTGTTCTAAATTTAATGTTATTGCTCAGTATGCTTCAGATGAGTAAAGGAAGACAGAGCCAAGCTCAATAAAGAAGCGAGGATGAAGCCAGTTACAGCAGATGATAGAGGAAAAGGCTCTTTAAGCAATGTTTGCAATTTTTTAGAGAAGTGAAAACAAACAGGAGACCACCGAGCTGTGAATGGAGCGAGAAATCTCTCATGTGTTACTGCATTCGACTTCGTAGCACTTTTCCTTTTAAAGTACTTCCCTCTGCATATTTTTGGCAAGCTAAGAGCATCATCAACAGTTGAAAATGCAAAACAGGATGCTCAAAGTAAAATCTTTTACCTCTGTCAAAATCCACAAAAGGCAAAGACAACGCTGCAGCACAGAAGACACAGAGCTGTCGGTCTCTCTTCCCTTGGGCTGGTGACAACCATTTGGCCCCAGCAAGAAAAGAGGGCAGGAGGCGGGACACTCACATCCCAGCTGCCAGCGATCTCCTGCCGAGGGCAGCTCACCTCGGTCCCCAGCCAAACGGGAACTGCTGTGATCCAGGGAACCCCCAGCCAAAGGCTGCCTGCGGGAGAGCCAAGGGCTTGCCGCGATTTACTCTCAGCACGTGTCTCCGCTCCAGCACCGTTTCAGATTGAACCCCATCGTAATGCATTTTTCTCATCTGTTTACATTATAATTCCTCCTACCTTGACCCAGCGGTTCTGAAACTTGGATACTGGAGGTGGGAGCATCCATCACACTCACCTCTAAGGGGCTGCTGGGTTCTGGATTTAGGGATTCAGGCAGCGATTCCCATTCCTCGTGGAAGAGCCTTGCTCAGGCAGGTGTAGGTGCCACCGAGGTCAGCTCTGGAACCAGATCTCCAGAGCCTACAGCCGCAGCAGTGCTGAGACAGGCGCCTTCTGCTCTGTGAAAGAAAATCCCGCACTCCTCTACGATTACAGAATCGAGAAGACAGTTTGACCTTCCAAGGATAACTGAGTAATTGTACTGTAACTACCTTGCCACCAGGAAGTGAATCAAGCCACACAAAACCAAACTACGGGCATTTTTAAATCCTCCTCTTCACTGACACACAACACACATGCGTAAGACAGGGTTCTTGCATCACACGCTAAGTTGTGTTGCGGGGAATCTGCCTGGGAGGTAGGTATGAAACCAAAAGGAAATCTTTCCCTCTTCCGTGTAGGGGAGAGCCAGACAAGGAGGGAGAGATTTGTTTGGCTTGATTTATACCTGTTTGGCTTTGGTGGTAGTTTGGTTTTTTTTAAAGACAAAAAACCAACCAACCAAACAAAGAGAGCCAAAAAAACACAAACAAAAGAGAAAAAAGCACAAACAAACAGTAATTGTTTTTCATATAGACCAAAGCCAAAATCTTTAATAAAAAATACACTGGGCACTGGCAGGCATGGGAAGAATGAAGTTCTAATCAGCTCCGAAGCCCAGTAAGATGGATTGTTATTTTCTTACATTCTTCCATGCCAAAGTTTCCGGGACTGTTTCTGTAGCAGCACTCAACTTGGTCGCCAGCAAACTGCTGTAACATCACATCTTTCACACTTCTGAAGGGACAAGTTTCATTAAAAGTCACTAAAAAACTGCAGAGGTCAAAATTATCTGGTATTGTTGCACTTTATCCTATTGCGAAGTTAAGCAAATGATGGAATAGGAAGAGTATATTATTACATTTCTATAAATAGCAACTCTTCTCAATTAGCTATAAAAAGATGACACTTCAGACAGCTGTTAGAACGCACCAAGCAAGCGCAATCTGCCATTTCAACAGCAGGACCCTCACACGGCCTGCACTGAAAAGTGCAAGAAGTTAAGAATCACCTTTACTACTGCAAATAAGACACCTGAAGAGGCAGAACCTCCGATTTTTAAAGAAAATGTTTAATTTTTCACTTTTATACTCATATTTTCCAACTCACAATTTGTGATAACATTTCCGAACCTCAAAAAAGGGGATTATCTCCAATTTTATGAATGGGGAGATGGAAGAACGTGTGCCCCACACATGACGAGGGAAGGCACTAGAGCCAGATAACTGAGGCATGTTCCCCCACAGGAAAACATCTCATAACCACCAGCTGACAACAGGACATCCCGTCACAGGACACCACCACGCCTGTTAGGAGGGTACAGGATTTTCCTTCTGTGTTTCTGCTGATTCCAGCGTCTGCTCCTCCCGATCTTTCTTCTTTTCCTGTATCTCTTCCAACACAGTTTGAAGCTGCTGGTGTAACACAGAATCTCTGGTTTCAGCACCTTGATGATCCTGTTGTGCTACCTACAGTTAGAGGCAAACGATCAATGAAAAAAAAGGTTGCAAAAAGTTTCCGCTGAAGCATGACTGAAGAAAGCTATAGAAAGCAACAGCCCCAGTTTGTATGTCCAAAAAAGTGGATAGAAAAGTTCTTGGTCCAGAGATAAGCGGACAATGAGGAGAATGGAGAGCGTACTACAAGCAGGATAAAATGATTTTAGCTAAAGGAGTTTAAAAATGCAGCTTTTATAAACAGCTCTTCTGCCTTTTTGAGGGTGTTCAGCTACAAGGACAGCATCCTCAGAAGAAATGCTAATCAGTTAGTCATGAACAAGATAAAAGACTTCTAACCATCACAGAGCAGTCGTGTTCTACTCTACCCGATGGGCTCTTCTAGAAGCATCTTCAGTTTGGTTTTTTTTACCCCATTTTATGTTAAGAGCTTTGTGATCATTGCCTGAAGTAACTAGACTCTACGTGCCCAGGAGCCATTTCCCCTCTTGTTCTGCCACCGCTTTTTGTTTATCCCTGGTGTACACTTTGACAGTTATTTTCTTGCCAAAAATATAAGTAAACAACCCTCTATTATTGCTATAAGTAAGCAATGCTCTATTTCAATACCTTAAAAATACAAACAAACAAGAAAACCAAACACCAAACTGCAAGACTTACGCAAAAATTTCCATTTCAGGATCAAGGTTAAAGAACAGAAGTGAGAGCGTGTTAGACTACTTAACTATTAAAAAGGGATGGAAGAGTGTATTGGTTACCTTTGAACCAGAAGAGGTTCTAATTTACCCCACTACCTTCGCGAGATAACATGTACACAGTAATACATATACTCATTTCCAAATGGTTTATACAGACCCACCAACAGATGATTTGAAAGCACTGAAGACTGAAATCTTTCACCACCACAACAAACAATTCTCTTTTCTGTCCCACAAGTACCTTAACCTTGGCACATTCATGACTAAGAGGAAAGTTTACTCTGCACAGCAGACATTTTAATATGACCATCATGCATGAGACTGACTTACTGAAAATGTAATTTCTAAATCCACTGGCAAATTAACTCTGAATATTTAGCACTTACTTTATCTGTTCCTCTTCTTTGTAAAATTATTCCACTTGCTAAAAGGGCTTTTCCTGTTTCTTCAAACAATTTTTCCTCCTCAATTTTTCCTTCTTCTTTCAGTTCATTGAATTTCTCAACAAACCTAGATAAAAAGATTGTATTTTTACTCTCACAAATAACATTTCGGTTCACTGACTTAAGAGGAGAAAGGGTCAAGTCTCAGAAATATTTCCAGTTGAGTTATAAATAAATCTTACCTCTGGCAAGTAGATTTGTAGTTTGATTGCAACAGGTCGAAAGGTCTTGGACCGTTGCCATAAATTCTGTAAAATCTCCTGTCCAAAAAAATAAAAGAGGAGCGGTGACAAGGGTATTCCCTCCGCAGGGGAAGGTGCCTGGTGAATGGCGGGGCTCAGGCACCCCTCAGCGGCCGCCCGGGGAGGGAAAGCGGCAACTCACGCTCGCACTTCGTCCTCCTGGTAGAAGATGGGGGGGACAACATCCTTCACCTTGCCGTAGCGCGGCCGCGGCACCCGGTAGACAGGCTCCCTCAACGGGGGGAAGGCAGCGTAGACGTCGAACCACAGCGGCTTCTCGATCACCCCGACGCGGAGCAGGTTGCGGGTCCTGCCGGGGGAGAGGAGAGGCGGGGGGGCTCAGGGAACGCCCGGGCCCTGCGCCTCCCTCCCGGCAGACCCCAGGCCTCCCGACTCGCCCTCCCCGCGCCCCCCCGCAGCAGGGGACCCCGCGCCCGGCCGCCCCTCGCACCGGCTGAACACACTCCCGATCTTCTGCATGCGGTTCCCCGCCATGGCGGCGGCGGCCAGGCCTCCCCTAGCAACGCCGCTCCCCCTAGCAACGGCCTGCTCTCCCACCCGGAAGCGGAAACGCCCTCGAGGCCGCCGCCAGGGCGCGCAGCCAACAGCCGAAGGAAGGCGGCACCCAGGCAGCGCCAGCCGATGACCGAGCGGGGGCTAAGCCGGATCGTGCCGTGTCCGTCTCCGCCCCCCATTTAAAGGGCCAGCACCGCCCCCCAGCCACGGCCGCCCCCTGCCCTGATGCGGACAGTCGGGGCACGCCGCCCGGCCGGGGCTTCCACGGAGGCTGAGGGACACGGCCACGGCCACGGCCGCCTGGGGCTGGTCTCCCCTCAGGCGATGCAGATGGCAGGCCCGAGGATGGGGCTCCCGGTGGGGCCGGGTCTCCCCGGGCGGGGATGGCGGCCCTCAGCCCCAGCACGGGAAGGGCCGGGAGTCCCGTGGCCTGTGCGGGGCCGCGTCTCCTCGGGAGGCCTCTGCCGCCATGTCGTGCACCTGAGGGAGATGGCGGCAGGACCCCCCGGGGGAGGGGGAGGGCATCCAGGGCTGGGGCCCGTCCCCTGCTGGGGGGTCTGTCCTGCACCCACCCTGCCCGTGTCCGTCTGTCCTGCACCCCAGTCTGTCCATGTCTGGGGATGGGACTGTTGATCAGGGAGTGATGCGATAGGACAAGCGGTGACAGTTTTACTCTGAAAGAGGGGAGATTTAGATGAGATCTGAGGAAGAAACTCTTTGCTGTGAGGGTGGTGAGCCCCTGGCCCAGGTTGCCCAGAGCAGCTGTGGCTGCCCCATCCCTGGAGGGGTTCAAGGCCAGGTTGGACGGGGCTTGGAGCAACCTGGGCTGGTGGGAGGTGTCCCTGCCCAGGGCAGGGGGTGGCACTGGGTGGGCTTTAAGGTCCCTTCCAACCCAAACCATCCTGTGATCCTAAGTTTCGGTTGGGACGTGGTTGAGACATCACAGGAGGTACCTAACCTTGAATAGGATGTCACACCAAACAATGTGTCTTAGGTGTTCTTTTGCAGGTGCTGACTTAGACATAAGATAGTAAAAATACATCATCTGGACCAAATTCGAGCCAAGCGTCTATCCCAAACTAACCTTGGGTAATCATAATGCCAAAATACACACCCCTATGTGAATAATGAGCATGCTAATCAGGTAACCTCCCTAAATGTGTTAAAACAGGGGCTTGGGTGCATATGTATAGGTAGGAGTGGTGAGTGAATCATTGTCAACTAATCATCTGTATTTTATCGTTATACATATCAGGCAGTTGGAAACATGAGGTGTGCTGGCTGTTGTTAAATGCCCGGCACCCGATTCTCCAGAACTGAAATAAAAGCAAATATCTCGACTCGGCGTGTTGATCGGCTCTCGCACAGCGGGTGAAGGACCCTCATTTAGGGTCAACCCCGGCAGCCACCGCTAAACCCCTCGCCTTCCCCCCCAGCCTTCAGCCACGCTCGCACCCCCAGCAGCTCTGAGCGTCCAGCCTCTGCTTCCAAATAACGCTGGCTCCTCGGGGGCCAGAGCGCAGCTCTGCGGGGCTGAGGGGGTGCAGCAACAGGGTGTGGGGTTGCAGCCCTCCAGGAGGTGCTGCGGACGGGCAAAAAAGGAAGGACCATCTCCAAAAATACCAGGGTGCCTCCTTGGCACCAGCTCTGGGATGAGGTGACACCAGTTGCGCTTCTCTAAAGCCTGAGGGCTGGGAAACCAAGAGGGCGGAGAAGCTCCAGCCGCACAGGCAGCAGTTGTCACCCCCGTTGTGCTCGCCGGACGCGTGCGGAGCTGCGCAGGGCGGCCTGGCTGCCCTCTCCGGTTTCCGACAGAGCTATCGGGGCTGCCCCGCTGCCTGCTGCGGGTGACGGGGGAGGACAGCTGCCCAGGATGAGGGACACGGTCCCCAAGGAAAAGATGAGCCGCTGTCGCCCACGCTGGCCGGTCCCACGAGGAGGGGACGCTGCAGAGACTGCCATCGCGTGCTGCACCTCCGTGGTGAAGTCATTTCTCTCCGTACGGCAGGAATGACCATCCCCAGAGGCTGGGGCTCGGCTCCTCCGCTCGTGGCACTTCACATCTGCCCCGTCTGCTGTCCCCAGAGCTGAGCACCACTACGTTCCCCTGGCCACCAAGGAGCTTGGGGACCGGTGGTGACACTGGGCTGCAAACCAGCACCAGCAGCGGGATGCGGGGAGGATCACTCTCGCCCCGGTCGCCTTTCGGTGTTGGGTCTCACCTGGACAGAGAGACAACTGTGGGATTTGCCGCCATGGTTCACGCAAGCCCTGTCTGGGCGTCCCACCGTGGCCTGATCCTGCCCTGGGCAGCCCCAGCACCGCTTGCTGGGCCCAGGAGGTGGCAGCAGACGGTGCCGGGCTGCCCAGTCAGTGTTTTTCACCTCGATTTATCAAATCCAGCCGCTACACCCAGGCGATTTGGTTTCCGCCAACCAGACCTGGCGGAACTGTGTGGCAGCGAGCGATGGCTGGTCACTAGGTGCAGCCCTTAGCTTGGGAATGAGCTGATGGGAAAAGAAATGCATCCCTCCTTCCATCCTCCAGCCTCGGGAAGGAAGGGGGCAGTAAATTTCCACCGCAGACTGACAGCCAGCAGGTACTGGATGCCAGGCCAAAGCACCTCCAGCATTCACCCTCGTCTGACCACAGTTTTCAGTCCTGGCCTTTTCTCAGCTGCTGGTTTTCTTAAAAACGCGGTTTTGGAAGAAAAAAACCCTTGCCCTCCCTAGAGCAAAAGAATTCAAAAGGGAGATGCTGGGACCGCTCCAGGGCTGCATCTGAGCTGCTCAAAGGACTGGGCAGCCCCGGTCTTTTCAGCTCTTTGAAAAAGCCCTGGCTCCCCCACAGGCTCCCGACAGCTCGGTTGGCCGCCGCGGGAAGGCGATGTCCAGGGTTTCTCCAGCATTTCAATGCTTTTGACATTTAAGGCAAGAATGCCTTGACTTTTTCCAGCATCTTCTTTCACAGGGAAGGTTTCCAAACCACACGTGAGGCCAGGGAGCTCTAATCCTGCCGGCAGCCCAAAGCTGCTCCCGGACGGCTGCCGCAGGGCAAGCAGAGTCCGGCCCCGTCCCGGCAAGCGAGGGGGATGCTCCCTGTGTCCCCTGGCCCTGCCGTTGCCGCTGGGGACTGCCCATGAAGGGCCGTGTCCCGCAGCCTCGATGGCTCCCTGACACCGGGAAATAACCCTCCTCCTGCCAGTCACGGGCTGCCCACGGCGAGGGGGCCCTTCCCTCACGCCTGGCACAGCCCCCCGTCAGCTGCAGGTCCATTTGGTGCTTTTTGAGCCTCTGAGGAGTTTCTCACCAAAAGTTTTTCTTCTCCAGCCGGTTGCAGGGAACATGAAAGGAAGGGGAAGCCCAGCCCGGCGCCGAGCGGGGAATTCCCTACGGGAGCGATGCTGTGACCAGCCCCTTCGGGAGCAATTCTGCCAGCACCATCCAGCTCCACGCTCTCCAACTTCGCAGACCCGGCAATCCCGCCAGCTCGGCATGGTGCGGAAACGTGCAGGGCTGCGGGTGAATAACACGTATTTGAGAAATAATTCATTATAATAACGCATTTCCATTCCACCAGCAGACAAGGCAAAGGA
The DNA here is from genome assembly GCF_028500815.1 of Rissa tridactyla. Taxonomy (NCBI): domain Eukaryota; kingdom Metazoa; phylum Chordata; class Aves; order Charadriiformes; family Laridae; genus Rissa; species Rissa tridactyla. The sequence continues at coordinate 49,116,124 of NC_071472.1, forward strand.
GCCAGACTGCCTGCTTGACAGACGCGGAGGAGTTGCTGTGCGATAGCTAATGAAACAGTTTAAAGAAAACTCACACACCCCGTCCCCGAGAGGCTTGTTATTTTCAGCGTGAAGCGGGTAAGCCACAGCATTTTTCCTTTTCCGCTCTTTCCTGAAAGGCAGGTCCCCACACGCGTAGCTGGCCACGGGCGTGCTGTGAGCTTCCACAGGCCCCCCCGCCAGCGTGGGTCGGCATTTCTGCTGGGTTTCCCCCATGCAGAGCCCACCCTCGCCGCCTCTGACCCCAGTGCACCCCTCTGCGTTGGACCCCGGCCGAGACCCTACGGCAGAGGGGAGCGGTGAGTCCCCCTGTGTCCACTGTGCCTTGGGGTGGCATTTCTTTGCCTGCCGAGGTGAAGTGGGGAGGGACGGGGCGTCCCCAGAGCACCCTTAGCTGTGCTAGGGGGCTTTCCCCAAACCCTGGGCTCTCGCTGCCGCTTGCTCGCCGTGAGCTCCCGGTGCTCTTCTGGCACTCTCCCACAACAGGCACCGGGGGGGACCTGTGCCTGAACCACACGTCCTGCCGGGTGGGAGCAGGAATTGCTCCTGGGTGGAGACGAGCTCACCAGCGACGGATCTCCCACATCGCTTTCTCAAGAAAATCATCGGACGCAAATTCTGCACCGACACGAGCAGGGAGGCAACGAGCCAGGGCGGCTTCTGGGCATCTGCAGCTCATGGCGGGGACACAGCTAGAGCTGGGCTAGAGCTGGAATTTGCCTCCGTACCCCCATTTCTCTCCTTTTTTCCCCCTGTAAAGAAATGGGAGTAAAAAAAGCAAAATACACCTGAGCGTTAAGAGTACAACAGGACTTTATTATATGAATTACTATTAAACATCTTTAAGAAAAAAATCACTTATGGAAATAAATTCTAAAATAGTAACACTCACAAATGTCACAGATTGTTTTGGTTTGTTCTTTTGAAACCGTTTTGTATAGAAGTGATACAAACGCCACTGAGAATTGTACATTTTTATGTAAGAAATGCATTTTGGCTTCCAAGCCGGTTTTAGTGGCCTTTCTACTCATTAGACCTGAATTTATTTATTTTTTTTTAAAGGACGTAAAAATAATCACTCTTCATCCTCCATTAAAACGACGCTTTGTGCCTCCAAGATATTTTGCAACGGCTACGGAGTGACACCATTCAGAGGGGCTTTGCCTAGCCGAGGATATTTAAGGGCGAGTTGTTAGACCGTGTTAGCAAAGACATCCCCAAGCCCCCGCGGAGCGTACGCTGCCAGCCCACTGCCGACCCCGTCTGCTCACGGGTGCGGTGCCCGCTTTCAGCGCGGGACGCTTTGTGGTTGGCGCGTGTCGCCAGACCCACCCAACGCGAAATCTTTGCTGGCAGGGGAAAGGGAGCCAGCGAGGGCGGGGGGTTCGCACCCACCGCGTGCAGCGAGCGGAGGTCACACCGGGATGCCCGTTCCCTCCCCATGGCCCCCAAGCTGCCCGTCCTCTCCCCGTTCTCTCCCGGGACCACAGCCCTGCGCGGGCTCCATCGGGTCCCCAGCAGCATCGCGGGGAGCGGAGGATGCCGGATGCTTCGGGGACGTGCTCGGCCAGACCAGCCCGAAGCAAAGCGAAAGCAGAGGCAGCCTGCTGCCTCCCGGCTCCTCTCCACCTGCAAACCACGGCGGGGTTACAAACACAACTCAGAGGCGACGTGTTAACGATGGTGCCGACTGAGCAGGAACAGCAGCATTTCCACTGCGCCACTCGCTGCCGTGGAAGCCAGCCGTTCCAGCAGGACTGACCTGTGACGTGATGCGAAACGTGGCTTGCCCGGCGCCAGGGACTGCCAAAGCGAGCTCAACGCGATCCTCCGCAGCCGCGGCACAACGCAGCCCGTCCTCCAGCAAGGACGAGGAGCACAGCAAACCCTCCAAGGGCCGGGCAGCGGGCAGACACGCCGCAGCCGCCCAGCACAAGCACTTCGCTGCCTCTCCTCCCCGCGCTCCAGCCCAGCCCTCCGCTAACAACCTCCTCAGCCGGGAGAAGCAGAACTTCCCTCCCGCAGGAGCCCGAGCTCCTGCCCAACTGCCTGTTGGTGCTTCCTGCGCTCATGGAAACTTCGCTGAAAGTTAAGCCCTCGGTAGCTACGAGCTGCTGGAACGTTGACAAGCTGATCCGGTTCCAAGCTTGATATTCTTCCAAATATGCAGAGGGCGGCTTTGGACTGGGAGGGAGTAACGGCAGCCTCCTGCGGACCCCAGAGCCAGCGGAGGGTAGGAAAGGAGCCCCTCCTCTCTCCCCACCAGTCTCAGCCTGGGGATAAGAGTCCCACTCGGGACTGAAGGATCTTCTGTTCCCAGCCCCAGCTTCACACTTAGCCGCTTGCACCCCGAGCCAGGCGGGGGCACACGCCACTCCAGATGCCCGTTTTACCCTGCAGGGTGCAGGGCAGCCTGGTGCAAAGCACACCGTGCCTCTCCGGCACCTCTCCCCCCGCCAGCCCGCCACACAGCAGGGCAGACAGGGCAGGACAAGGCCAGCATGGCTGGGGGACACTGTAACCCCATCAGCTGGGCTGCCACGACCCAAGGGAGATGCCCCTCTCTCCTTCCTTCCAAAGAAAAGGAGCAGACACCAAAGCTGGGCTCGGCTTGGTGGGGTGGCTCTTCTGCTCCTTCGGTTTCAGGAACGCAAAGCTCCCCGGGGTCCCGGGGTGGTTCCTGCCCTCGCCCTCGGCACCCCGGGCTCTAAGGGGATGCTTCCCAGACCCTGCAGCCCCAGACCCCTCGGAGCAGCCCCAGTGCCAGCCAGGGAGCCGGTGGCGGGGGGGAAGCAGCCGGGTCCCCCCCGGTCCCCGCCGTGGCTGCGGGGGTGACGGCAGCGGCGCTCAACAGGTGCGGAAAGAAATCCTGGCGCCCGCTTCAAAGGCACGCGGGCTCCGGGGGGGTTTGAAAAGGAGCCTGTCGGGAGGCAGCGCCTGCAATGTGGGCTTTTGTTACCAAACCCTGCGGAGAGGCAGGGAAAACAGTTGCGTGTGTGTTTGATGGCTGGGGTTTCTGCGTCTGCCGCCTTCGCAGCTCCAATCTTGCAACATTTGTGCTGGTTCGCAGGAGCCAGAAAGTGGAACAGGCACGTCTATAGCCACCTCCTGCATTTAGCAGTAAACAGATTATGCCGATAAAGGAGAAGAAAATGTGCTGGCGGGAGCGATTTCTGACTTTACGCTCGTCACTCATTACTTACACAGGGAAAGAATTTGTTTACGTAATTATTTTTAGCATCTCTGAAAGCTGCGACGATTCAAGTGCTGCCCGCCAGCCCCCCAGCCCTGCGCCACGCTCCCCGGCGAAAGGCTGCTCTGCTCCTGCCACCGGGCCAGCCCCGGCCCCACGCCAAACCCGGCAGCTCCCAAGCCCTTGTGCAAACTCTCTGTCCCGAAAACGCCTCCGCTGGCCTCAAATGCAACCCCCCTACTTGGGCTTCGCATCTTACCTATGGTGGGGGGACATCCCCGGAGCCGCCGAGCGCCCTACCCGGCAGCCGGGACCACGTCGCACCCGGTGGGACGTGTCGGGTCCCGTTTCGGCAGTGAGGGTTAAAGTGATGGGAAATGCAGCCCTTGGTGCTGCCCGGCGTCCTGCGGCAACGCCGCGGCCCACAGAGCGTCCGGACTTCAAGGCAGTTTTAGCAATGCCGAAGGCAAAGGTTTAATTCAAAGTGAAACGCCTACGAAAAGAAGGCCTTTCCTTTTATAAACAATTTATATTATTTGACTATTACCTGATCTGAATCTCTGCTCATTACTCCTAGCAATAGTAGACAACGGCTGTTAGGTTCTCTTTCTCACGTGGTTTGTTTTTTTTTCCTGTATGTGCAGAGTAAAGTTACATCAGATCGCTACAGAGATATGTTCAGGAGTGCTCCAGCCAAGCAGATCCCACATGTGAATGCATCCTCGTTAGTACAACTCATTTTCATTCCTCCTGCGACGCCACTCGGACCCAGAGAGCAGGCGGGATGCTGCTCCTCCCAAGACTGAGCTCCACTGGCTCCTCCACAGCAGCTGCCGACTTTTTTTCCTTTTTTTTTTTTTTTTTCCTTTTTGGCTGATTTGCTAGATAGGAGAAGTTGTTTTCAAACTGCTGGTAAGAAAACATTGTGCCTCACTTCGATACTTGTACTTCAGAGGAGTACAACAGCAGAGGGGGAACAGCCAAAAGAACGGGGTATTTGTTGGGTGGTTTTTTTTTCCTTTTTCAGCCATCTTCGTATGAAGGCTCGTGCACGTTCTGTGCCAACAACAAACCCCAGCGCTGGGACCTGGAGGGGAGGAGAAGGGGAGGGAAGGAGAACGACGCGTGCTCAGCCACAGCCGCACCGTGGCCAGCACCGGCCCGTTGTGGCACCGGGGGCTGTTACCAGCCACGGCACCCGCAGCCACTGACAGGGCTTGTCCCCAGCCGGACACGCTCTGGACCTGACCCAGAGCACCCAGCCAGGACGGATGGACGGAAGCGTTTGTCCCCAGGTGCCTCTCACCGTTTACTGCCCTTCCTTTGGCGTCTCCTCCTCCTCCCGGAGCTGCTGCCTCCGTGCTTGGAAGTCTTCATCTGAAAGGCAGAGGCAGGCGGGGGCTGTTGGGGGCTGCTGCAGCTTCCACACGGGACACCGGCCACACCAGTGGCTCCCCAGTGGGGAGGGCACCCGGTCCCTGCCCCGGGGCAGGGATTTCCTCGCCCAGAGAGACAATCCCCAGAGCCTGGGACACGGGGACTCTCTGAGAACACTGGAAGGAGGTTTTGGCCCACGGGGTGGTCGGGGCTGGCACAAATCCCACTGCCAAGACCCACCTCTGTGCAAATCTGGCTGGTGACAGATTTGCCAGGACTGTGCCCCGAGTTACACATCCCGCAGGGCTGCACAGCCCGGCTGCAAGCCCCCGAGACTCCCCAAAAGAGATCCCCGTCTCCAGTCACCCTGGCAAAGTGCACGCTCACAGGGGAGCCACGTGGGACCAGGGATGAGCCCGTTGCACGGGTGGCCATACCCCAGCGTGGTCCCAATGGGAGCCCACTCCAGCAGGACGATGGCGTGGGGCAGGACAGGGCCGGGCACTGCGGGACCCCAGGTAGCCATGCTGAGCACAGCGCACAGGGCATAGCACGGCGCGGCGTTTCTTACCGCAAGAATGTCCTTCCACATCGTCGAGAAGATTTGCCGTGGAAGCTGCTGTCCCCAGCCTGCGCCCTCCGCTAAGGAAAACCAGTTGTGGGGCCAGGACATGGCTGTGGTACCACAATCGTCCTTCACAGCCCACAGCGCAGCCGCAAGAGGCAACCAGGAGGCTCCAGCCAGACCACAGCCTTGGGGAGACCAAGCAATGCTGCTTCCACAGCCCCGCACCCCCCGCAGCTCCCCAGCCCCTTTTAGGATACACCTGGTGCTTCAACAAGTGTTTTCTTTTCGATTTCCTCATCTTCGTCTTCTCAGAGAAGGCTCTGGCGAGTTCAAACAGCTTCTTGCGCGTGGCTGGAAGGAAGCAGCCGAGTGAGGGTCTCACCCCAAAACCCTTCCCAAAACTGCCATGGGCGATGGGGAGGAGACGGCCAGCAGGGCTGCCAGGATCTGAGAGCCGGGTCCTGTGACCGACAGGGACAGGGTGGTCCCCAGCGGGGGGTGCTGACATTTTTACCCTTTCACTGGGATTTTCGTGACCTTCCCTACCCACGACTGACCCACATCTCCCCAGTGTCTCAGCTGGCTCAAAGCTGCCCAGAGACCCCACTCTGTTTTGCGACGGGAGAATCGGGCTGTGACTTGCTGAGAGGAAAGGATGGGAAAGGGCAGAGTTACAGCAAACCTTCTTGCTTTTCTAGGATTCACACAAACCCTGCTCAGAAATTCCTCTATTCCCCAATGCCACCGGCATCCTCGACTCACACCACAACCCACAGGTGCACCAGGGACAGATGGGACAGTGCAGAGCTGGGGCATCGACACCCAGATCTCCATCTCCTGTCGGTCGTGCTGGCACCCAGCCCCGGAGCGTGGCATGGGAGCTCCCTGCCGCTGGTGAGGGCCAGGAGGAGAGCAGGGCAGGGATGCACCGGGATTGTAAAACGCAGATGGAAATTCAACCCTAACGCACCGCTGCCGGGGCCGAGGACTGAGCGCAACGTGCCACCGCAGCGTGCAATGGCCTGTGCTTTGCCCCGCAACGTGCCAGCGCTCTCTGTGACTCATGGGGCAATGGGGACACACGTGCCCAGAGAGGTGACGAAGAGCGGACACGCTGCATGAACGGGGAGCACCAGGCAATGCTGCCGGCTCTCCCCCTGCCCACCCTGCTCCCACCTCCCCTCCAGCCCCCGCAGGCTGCCAGCACGGAGCCTGCAAACCGACTCACATTTTCCCATGTGTTTCAATTTGTCTCTGAATAAGGCATCGTCAGACACGGCACCGCCGGCCTCGCTGGTTACAGAGGGGGCTACGTCACCTGGAAGGCAAACATCTGGTCACCGGGAGTGCGTGCGCGGCGAGGCTCGAGACAAATCGTTTCCATGACCCAATTCCAGCGCTAGCGAAGCGCAGCCCTGCCACGAGCAGAGCTGAGCGAGAGCGGGCAGGACGAGGGCGCTGGCATGGCGGGGCTGGCTCTGGAGGAGGACCCTCTGCAGATATTAACCCCTGAGACGGTGGGGGCAGAAAGCTGGGCTTGCAGCACACCCCCAGCCCCGCGGGGCTGCTCACCCTGCGAGCAGACGTGGGGTGAGCAGCAGCTCAGTCCCCCCACCTGCACCGCTGCTGAGCAGGAGACCCCAAATTACCCTGGGCACTAATTGCATTTCTGGGTATTAGACTGTGCCCACGCTCAGTACCCGGGTTAGCAGGGCCGCCGGATCAGGAGCAGAAGTTCAGGCATCCCAGTGACTCGGTCAGGTGGACCAGGGACGCCAACAGCCACGTCCTTGTGCCCCCTGCCCAGGTCTGGGTGCCCTCGAAGCGCCGTGCACCCAGCCAGAGCTCGGCCACGCCGCACAGCCACTGCCTGTCCCCTGCCCAGGGACATCGGCAGACGCCAGCTCTAATTCTGAACCCGGGCAGCTGCTCCACTCCCCGAGGTTAATCAGGATTACCCGGGAACAGTCATTATGCCTCCCAGGCACAATCCTCCGCTCCGGCCAAGACAAGGGAGGGCTTTGTCTCCCCTGGGAACTGGAACCCAGCTCCCACCCACAGGGATGGACGGAGGCAGGACGCAGGAGCACCTCCAGGTGGGGTGGGCAGGAGGGCAGCAGCACCCATTCCCCTCACCCCCCAGCTCCTCTCCCGCGCTGGGGGGGCCAGCAGGGAGGGATCAGCCAGTTTCCCCCCCTCTGCAGCTACCACAGAGGCAGCCAGCGGTGGCAGAGGGCTGGGAACGCGGGAGCTGCTGAGAGGCGATGCTGATGCGCATCTTGAAAGTTACCTGATATTACGGAGGAGAAACCAAAGTCGTTGCTGACAGCAAGACTGGTCGACTTGGATTTTTTTGACTCGTATTTCAATCGATCTGAAAAACAAAAAGCCCGGCGCTCCGCTCAATCAGGCCCCCGAGGCAGCGCACGCGGCTCCGCTCCCCTCTGCTCTCCCGGCCCCCACGGCCAGAGGGACAGGCTGACGGCAAGGGATGGAGCTCAGGCTTCCTGGCGTCCCACAGCAGCTCGGCCGCCGCAGGAACGGCCTGACCCAGCCCAGCAAGGGAGTTTCTGCACAGCCAGGCTGCAGCCCCAAGGTAACATGGAAGCACCTCCTGCCCAGGTACATCCTGCTGCATGTAGAAGTGAGGTAGAAATGATCTACCAAAAAGCCGTAAAAGCTCTTCAGAGATGTACTCCTCCCCGAGGACACGCTTCTGGCCTCTGCCATGCTCCAGGGACAGCAAATATCTCCCCTGCCGTAGCCGGGGAGTGAGGAGGCTGTTCGTTCCCGGCTGGGCTGGGTACCCGCAGCAGGGCAGGAGCAGGGCCCGGGCTGAGCACAGGAGGAAGGCACCTCTCCCCCAGCGCCTTCACCGCCCCGGCGCTGAAAGCCCTTTGCTTCAGCACAGCAGCCACAAGCGCGCCGGTGGGAGCCCGCAGCAGCAGCTGGGAGCGCTCCGCTCACCGCCGCAGAGGAACTGCGAGCACGCCACAAGTGCGCCGGTGGTTTTCCAGCCACGGCGGCCGGGGGCAAGCCCTGCAGCGAGGGTGCTGCCAGGACCCTGCAAACCTGCAGCGAGACCTCTGAGGGTGACAGCCCCTCGGCCGCGGGGCTCAGAGCCGGCGGCAGTGCGAGGGAGGGGAAGGGCAGCTCTTTGCTCAGCGGCAGCAAAACCAGCGACACCCTCGAGCCCTCCCCGCAGGGCTGCCGGCTCACCGGGAAGCAGCGTGGTGACCGGGAAGGAGCAATCATGGCAAAATGCTCTCTAGTTTAGGCCCTGCCTAAAGGGTGCAGCGGGAAGGGTGCACCGGCTGGGCTGGGCTCAGAGGACATTTCTGAGGCTCCTTGCTATGAATTTTGCTGGGCTTTGCCAGAGACACCGCAGAGAGGCAGGCAGGGGGAGGAGAGCCTCGTGGCAGGCGGCTGAGCACCAGAGAAGCAGCCCACTGCCCAGTGTCAGCCCCTCGGACCCCCTGCCACCACCCTGGCCGCATCCTGCGCTGGCTCTGCTTTGGAAAGAGCCACGATGCCACAGGCAAGGAAACGCAGTCGGTGGCCAGCATCACAGGAGGAGGCACGCACTCGAAAAGCAGAGGCGGATGTTTCTGAAGGCACTTCTCACCTCTCTCCAGGGCGAGGAGGAAATCCCGGTTCCTCTGGAGCTCCTTCATGAACTCTTCGTTCTGCAGGAAGAGCGCGATCCGCTCGTCCTCCAGGTACTGCTTCCACCGCCGCTCCTGCTCCAGAGAGCCCTGGCCCCGCGGGACAAGCCCCCGCGGCACGGGCTGCCGGCAGCCCTGGGAGCCCTGCGCAGGAGGCAAACATGGCAGAGGTCCGTCAGTGGTCTCGGTGCCGCTGTGTGAGGAGCACACACGCCTCGAGCCGAGCTTGGCCTTTTGCTCCTCCATGACGCTGCTGCACCCCCAGCCCCGACAGCCATCAACTGCTGCTTCCCAGAGGGTTCCTCCCTCCTACACCTGGTGCCCGACAGCCCCGGGCACCGTCCCCTGCGCTGGGCTGGGGGACAAAGGGGGACAGGGCACCTCTGCCACTGCCCAGCGGGAAGGGGGACGGGGCAGAGGCAGGAGGGGATGGACAGCCCACGCGGGAACGGGGACATCTCAGTCTGGGGTCAGCGTGGCACGAGGAGAAACCAGCCCCTGCTCCTTTGCAGAGCACAGACTGGCAGAGATTTTTAACTTTAAACCGCGGGTTTGAGCCAAGACAGAAACTGGTGTGGAGGCAAGGGAGAAGGGTCTCAGCCAGCATCGCTGCTTTTATTTCCTCCTATCTAAAAAGCAGAGACCGCAATTTTCCGCTGACAAACGTCCCTGCAGGAAGCACCTCACGCTCTCCCCAGGCTCCCGGTGCATTCACACCTGGGGAGCCGCACAGCCACGCCGTGCAGCCGCAACCTCATCCTCGCCTACAATATTTATCTGATTTGTAGCTGCTCTCAGAGAGCCATAAAAAGCAAAAGCACACAATTACCAGGGAAAGAAAAGAGCAGCTGCTCCTCTCCTCCCCCTGAGCCCAAATGAATTGGCACGTTCCTATTCCCAGAAAGGTAATATAGCCCGCGAAGCTCAACTTGCAGGGCAATCATTTATGAAAACGTGGCAGGCTGCCTTTGGAGCCAAAAAGGGAGGGAGGAGCCGATGCAGGGGCAAGGCAGGGTGCCTGCAGCCCCCCCAGCCCCTCGCCGTGCCGGGAGGGCACTGGCCCCGTTTGCAGGCTGGCTCCTGTGTTAGCAAAGGGGCCGGGGGACGCCTGGGAATGCGCCTGGAGCTGAGCTGGGTGCCCAGCGTGGTCTGTGCTGGGGGTGCTCATTCCCCATGGGGTGCTGCCCGCTGCCTGCCCATTGTGGGCAGAAAGGGACCCACAACCACAAGCCTTGTGGCTCCAAAACCTCTACGAAGCACATAAGGACTCCAATTTCCCAGGAGCAAATCCGCTGGTTTGCACTAGATTTTCTGCCCAGGTTCCACTGTACCAGCCGCTGAGTGCCCTGGCAGAGCCGCTCTCCCCAAGAGCGTATGCTGGTCCTGCGGCTCCTCACCAGGGTAGCGGGTAAGATTTTCAAATAATTTAAAATATTAGGTGCTTATTCCAAGTGGCATTTCTGGCACTAACTGCTGGGCTAAAGGTAGGAAAAACATCAAAGCCTGGCTGGAAGATTCCCCTTTCAATACCTTGCTCGCTTCAGGCTCGCCTTGAACAACAAAAAGTGCTCCAAGACGTTTGGTTTAGTCCGTGCCCAATGCCCAGATGCTTTCAGAGCACCGCCACTGCAAGCTCAGAGTGGCCGAGGATGGGGTTTGGTGCTCCATGCCGCACCGTGGAGCCGGGGCACGGGCTGGAAGGGGCGTCGAGCCTCACCTGTGTTCCGGCGGTCTGCTGGGGCAGGATGCGGAGGAAGTCCTCGGGGAGGTTGCCCAGGAGCGGCGGGTTCCAGTTCCTGTAGCGCCCGGGCGCCGGGGTGCTGCCGGGCCCTGGCACGTCCGTCCTGCGGGACAAGCACAGACAGCATCTTTGGTAAGAAACACCGACGCGTGCCGCAGCATGGCAGCCCCCGTGCCCAGCTCCACCAGTGGCCCTGGGAACCAAGAAACCACAGCATGCCTCCCAGATCCACAGCGTTAGCGTTAGCTCTGGAGAGCGAAAGGCTTTCCGTGCCAGCTTGAAATCTTTGGGAGCTGCTTTTCCAACTTTTACCCACAACTGTGCAGGCTGGATTTCCCTCCTCCACCCCATTTTGCTCAGACTCCCAGAAAACAGCCCTGTGGGAATGCTAGCAGGGCAGGATCATGCTTATGAAGCTGACGGACATCTCTCACCAGATGTCACACCCAGCCTGCACACCCAGCAGCGCCTTCGGCCGAGGGGCTGGCACAGAGGTGGCCACGGCACTGGCGCTTGCCTTCCTGCAAGCCCACAGCTGAGGCGATGCTGCTAAGAGAGAGCTCACACCCCCCAGGGCCACAGACCCCCGAGACTTGGCAACCCGGCGGCTGCAAGTCAAACTGACCCAAGGCTGGGGCCCGGGCCGCCCAGCACCTGGTGTTTTTGTGCGGGGGCGAGCGCTCCCTGCCTCCAGTAGCTGATTTTTGCCATTCCACGCGCTGCTGGAGCGGCTTTCCAGGCCCTTCAGCTGTTCACTTTTTAGGGCCTCTCAGGGATTTTTTAGCCAGCTGTGAGCTTCATTCATCTCCCTTGGCTTCGTCTCACCCAGCCCTAACAAACCGACGCCAGATGCCCCTTGCCGGCGCAGCTAACGCGCAGCAAGACCCCCGGGTGCCAGCGCAGGGTGCTTTCACAGAATCACAGAATAGTTTGGGTTGGGAGGGACCTTTAAAGCCCATCTAGTCCAACCCCCCTGCCATGAGCAGGGACATCTTCAACTAGACCAGGTCACTCAAAGCCTCATCCAGCCTGGCCTGGAATGTTTCCAGGGATGGGGCATCGACCACCTCTCTGGGCAACCTGGGCCAGTGTTTCACCACTCCCAGTGTAAAAATTTCTTCCCTCTATCTAGTCTAAATCTTCCCTCTTTTAGTTTAAAGCCATTACCCCTCAGCCTATCCTAACAGGCCCTGCTAAAAAGTTTGTCCCCGTCTTTCCTGTAGCCCACTTTAAGTACGGGAAGGTCACGATAAGCTCTCCCCGGAGCCTTCTCTTCTCCAGGCTGAACCCCCCCAGCTCTCTCAGCCTGTCCTCACAGCAGAGGGGCTCCAGCCCTCCCAGCATCTCCGGGGCCTCCTCTGGCCCCGCTCCAACAGCTCCGTGTCCTCCCTGTGCTGAGGACTACAAAGCTGGACACAGGACTCCAGGTGGGGTCTCCCCAGAGCAGAGCAGAGGGTCAGAATAGACTTATGTCTTTTCTGCTGGCCGCCAGGAGCAGAAGGTGCGGTGCAGCCGCGGGGCTGGGGGCTCACCTGGGCGGTGGGGTGGGCGGCGCGCCGGGGTAGCGGCTGCCAAACGCCTGGCTCTCGTAGGCGGGAGGGGAGTAGACAGGAGGGGGCTCCTCGTCCGAGCTGTCGGGCTCCAGGGTCCGCTCCAAGATCTGCAGGGCAAGAGGACAGTGTGAGGGCGAGCTGGGGACACACTCCCGGCCGGTCCAGGCCCCCACACATGGCAGCAAAGTGGGGATGGGACTGGCTGAACGCTGCTGCAGAGAGGATGGGGACATCCCAGCACCAGTCCCGCACGGGGTTTGGAGGTGCTGCTCTCAAGGGACAAGGCACGGCATTTTGGGTGGGCAGGTGAGCCTGTCCCTGGGTGCACAGAGCCCTTGGGGGCACTCTGAGAGCAGCTGTAGAGTCTCTGTTGGATTTTGCGGTGGGAGGGAGGGAGGACAGTGCTTGGCTTGAGCCTCAAGCCCTGTCCAAGACAAACCAGCCGTGCTGCACGCTCCAGGTCAGCTGAATTGGGCACTCAAATCTCTGTCTGCCCACAGCAGCCGAGCAGCACCATGCCCAGGCAGAAATGAGGCAGGATGAGACTGAGCTGCCCACTTGCCACGAGCCAGCCGTGGTGGCCAGGAGTCCATGAGCCAGCCGTGGCAGCCAGGAATCCAGACAGGGGACCTCCACCCATAGCCACATGCCGGGGACCATCGTCAGGGGTTACCTCGGCGGGGATGCTGTCCTCCGAGTCCGAGCTGTCATCACAGCCGCTGCTGTCCAGGTTCATCTGCAGGAGCTGGTCGATGGTGGCATCCACGGCGCCGTTGTTGGCCCTCAAGACACACTCGATGATGTCGTAGTCCATGTTGGGGAACATGGTCTTGAAGTCCTCCATGGCCTGGTTGAACTCCAGCCGGCGGACCTGCCTGGCAGGGCGGCTGTTGTTGAGCTCCTGGGCGGAGGAGCCACCGCGGGAGCTGCCGTTGCTGCTGCTCCGACGGAAGAGGCTCGTCATGGTGGGGCAGCTGGCACGGGGGGGGCACAGCGGCTGCGGTCCCGGCTGCGGCGAGGCAGGCGCCCACCACCGCTCCTCACGGGGCGCTGCCCCGGCAGCTGGCGGGGAGCATGGGCGGGCGGTTGGGGTCCCGCTCCCCGCAGCCGGTGGCGCCGCGCGTCAGCCCCCAGCACGCTGCAGCATCCTCCCACCTGCGGAGGGGAGAGGGGAGAAAGTCAACCGCGGGACAGAGCACCCAGAGGTACCATGAGATCCCCGCCTCGATGGGGGACATTCAATTCAATTCAACCCTCACAGGACCGTCCCATCCCCGCAGCGGGGCCGGCATGCCGGGCTCGGATGTGCCGTACAAATAAAACGCATGGTAAGAAAAATGGCATTACTTGCACTGCCAAGGGCTCCCCAGATTTAATATTTCCAGGTTTGACACGTATTTATAAACACAGTAAAATCTCTCTTTAAAATAAAAAATGGAGTCGGCTCAGAGAGTTTCAGAGCAGGGGGCTAAAATACTCTGCAGCACGGCAAACCGACCCTTGGGAAAAGCCACCAAATCCAAGATTAACATTCACTTTAAAACCATAAACAGATTATACAGCTACTGCTTCTCATTTGGAAATGCAGGGCCAAATGCAGTTCTGGATTAACTCCACTGTTGAAACAGAATTACCCCAGGAACACTTTTGATCCATAATATCATTTTCAAAGGCTTTTTCCTAAGCGGCAGGCAGAGAGTTCAAGATAGCTGTCCCTAAAATGGTATTTAATTCAGAAGAACATGCCAAGCACATTTCTTAGCGAAACAGGGTATAATCAGATTCAAAGCCATTAAGTGGAGCAGTCACCTCTGAAGGTCACCCGGGCTCTCCCTGCCTGTGGCGAGGCTGTGTGTGACAGCCACGTCCCCGGCGCTCACCCGGCCTCGGCCGCTGTGCCGGCTCAGAGCCCCGAGCTGCTCCCGGGGGCTTCCAGAGGCCGCCGAGAGCAAAATGCACTTGCAAAACCTGGGAAACTGGGCACGAACTCTGGCAGAAGGTTTACTTTTGCAATGCTGGTTCACCCGCATTCTTGTCCCCAGGGACAGCCCTGCTCTGGCTCAGTACCCAGAGGGACTGCTGACACCTCCAGAGGATGGGGGAATGACACTCCGCTCTCTCTCCCTGCCTTTTTTGTAATCCTGGATGCATTTGTATTCAGATGCACTGAGCGTGCCGTGAGTGAGCCCGAACGGCAGCCCCCCCACAAACACCAGCACCAGCCAGACCCTGCACCATGGCTCAGGGCAGCGGTCCCTGGGCTGAGCTCGGTGCCACGGGTCCCTCCAGCCGATGCTCCCGCGGGACACAGGGTGGCCACGCTGCAAACAGACCTCTGAGGCACACACCAACGGTCCCGCAGGGATCCCGTCCCACAGGGATTCCCAGCACCCATGGAAAAGCAGCAGGAGACTCACTGCCGGGCTCGAGGGGCCATTTCCAAACAGCACCGGGAACCCCCAGCTTGCTCCCTGCTCACTAATGAAAAGCATTTAACAGATCACTCAGCCCAGAACTGTCCCCGTCCCCGCAGTCCAGAACTGTCCCCATCCCCGCAGTAGCTCTCTGTTCCCAGGAATGGCTCCTGCTCGCCAGGAGCCAGGCGTGGAGCTGCATTGTGGGAGCCAAGCAGTAACAATTCCGACAGCCCTGCCCGGCTCTATTCACCGAGGACAAATAAATCTGCTGGAGTCAATTAATAAAATACTGCTTCTCGGTTCCTCCTCTGCTATCATGAGTCATTCATAGCAAAAAGCCGGCATTGTTCGCACCTCTGGTATTATACTTTAATTGCAATATTGCATGGCTGGTTTAGTCACATGTTAAATTGAGTTATAACACGTTCACAGGGTACACACACTCCTTAAAAGATTCGGCTACTCCAAGAGGATGGGGAAAGAGCTGGGACATCAAGAGGAAAACAGCTTTTATAGGATACACTGCAAACACACGATCCAAATATGAAGATGAGAACTTCTGCAGGGAACCATTCGCTCAGAAATGCCACGCTAGCTCACAAACCTCAAAGAGTAACACCAGCCCCCAAAATCAGGAAATGTGCTTGGAAATCCCAGATCTATTTAAAAATCCTAACATCTATAAAGTAACGAGAAGCGCCTGTGGTTGGGGGGATCTTTGTCCCCCAGCATTCGACCTTTGAGTGTGTATTTAAGGTCTTTTCTGTAACCACGAAGGCCACCGCCGTGCCAGGTGCTGGCAATCCCCCGTCAATCCCTCTGCCCCACCGGGGAGGGACCGGCCCCTCCTGATGCGAACGGGGATGTTCTGGGGAAGGTTTTGGTCACCAGGTCGGGGACAACACCACCGAAGCTGCAGCCCACGCAGGATAGCGTGACCGAGCGCAGCAACGCAACGAGCAACTGAAAGCTTCTGGTCAGAAGATGAACTAAATTAGGGACAACTGGGGTGCAGCCGGTGCCCCCGGCACAGACCAGGGCGGCTCCGTGTGCCCCGCGGGCAAACACCGCTGCGGGCAGTGAAACACTGCAAACACAGGCTTTTCAACCCATTTTTTTAAAGTCCTGCTGCTAATACAGAGAAATGCAAACCACTAGACTGGCATGAGTTAAAATCCAGAGAAAAAGCAAGTCACGACAATGGCAGGAGTTAATTTAAAAGATAAGCCGGTGGTTGTGTTTGCAGGATCCTCCCCAATTCCTGCTTGTCCACGTCAGCGTCTTCAGGTGAGCCGCGGGGAGGGCAGCAGGATCCCCACGTGGTGTCAGCGAGGGCTGGGAAGACGCCAAGAAAAGCAAAATCCTTTGGATTTCCCGAAAAGGAAAGAAGAAATCCAGTGTCCGACTGCCAGCCCAGGCGGGGTGCGGGCATGGTGGGGTGCGGGCTGGGCTTCTCCTCGCCTCCTGCCCCCCTGTTTGCAGAATCAGGCTGTGACGACTCGTTTAGCTGGTGCCTGATCAACTTTCTTCCTGCCTTAAAATAGTTCTTCCCTGCTCTCATGCAAGAAGGACCCTGAATGCTGTTATTCATTCATCCAAGCTCCGGCACCACCCGCGCGGCTCCGTGCGCCGGGACGGGGGCTAGCACAGAGAATGCCCACGCCGGTTCTGCCATCACCGCCAGGACGGCACGGGATGCTCTCCCGCACGCACCCACGGTTGCTTTCTCACTGCACACCATGCTCAGACACCAGCACACCTTTGGGTGCAGCTCCTGCCGTTAGCTCACCGCTTAAAAAACATAAAATAAGACCAAACAAGAGCTGACCTTCGGGGAGGAGCTCACCCCCGCGAGCCCGTGGGTGCACCCTGTCTTTTCTCCCGCCCGGGCCGCTAACGACTTGCACAACTCGGATCCGCTCTCGCCTGAGCCACTGCCAAGAACAAGACCTCGGCAGCCACGCAGAAACCCGTAATTACGCTCATCGGGGAGCAGATAAGGCATGCACAGCCCGGGGGAGCACATCCTCCTGTGCGGCCGGCATCCCACCTCGACAGAGCTGGTTTTCACCCAGCCCTGGGAGCGGGGCACTCGAAACCTCGCAGAAATGGACTTTCCACGTCGAAGGATGGCCCCAGAGGCTGCGGGCGCTTCGGGTCAGCTCCAGCCGGGAGCAAGCGCGGTGTGAGGTGCGGAGGAGGCTGCCTGCAGCTCAGCTGTCAGCCATCCGGGAATGGTTGGATGGCTGGAGCAGCTGGATAATCCCAGGGGTTGGTTGAACCGGTAACGTCACGCTGGAAACAACAGTTGCTCAGCTCGGCAAGGAAGGCAGCCCGAACGGAGGAGCGAACAGCTGTAAAAGCAGTGGGACTGATCGCTCGCAGCCCTCGCAGCTCAGGGAAGAGCCTTGGCACCAAGAGCAAACGCAAATTTTCCCTTCCCTGGTGTCTGCTGCAGCTCAGACAACAGATGGGATTGCTCAAACACCGCTAAACCAGCCCAGCCCTTCTTCCCCTGCTATTGCCACGCTGCATTTGTAGATCATCCTGCAAACACGCCGGAGCCACGACCCCCGTTTCAGGGGTGACACCATCATCGAGCACTTGTTCCCTCCAGCCCAGCGCTCCCCGAGGGCACCCATCGCTCGGCGGCTGCAAGCCCAGGTCTGTGATGACCGGGCTGGGGGACGCGGGGCAGAAGTGGGAAAGGAATTTCCATGCACTGGATTATCTAGAGACAAGGGCTGCCAGCGCCCCGGCTGCTGGAGGGAAGACTCTCAGAGGAAATCTCAAAACTAGAGACGTTAAACCAGAAATAACGGCTTCGGCCAGAGCAGATCTGCCAAGCAGGATACAGATTTGATGGATACAGGAATGAGAAGGCCAGGAATGTGACTGCTCAGCAGCTGCAGGTGTGACTATAATAGGGTTGAAATTGGGATAATCGGGAATAAAAATTACAGCAGTGTCTACCAGCAAACGGAAAGGCAGAGCACACGTCAAGGATGTGCAGGATGGGGCCTAACCAGTCTCTCCAAAATCCCCTCCTCACCTTTCCGTCCACCTCAGGGGATGCACACGCACACCCCCCGCCCGCCGCCTGGGAAAACTGCCTGCGAGCAAATCCTTTTTCACGGAAACAAATAAGCACCTGAGGATCCCCTTTAATACTTGTTCTACCACGTATTAAAATGGCTGGGTTTAAGCCCTTTTCAAAGCAAAAAGCAATCAGGGAGGAGAGCAGAAGTAAGCCCTGTTTGAGAGCCTGTGCAGCACGTACCCCTCTGCACGGCGGAATTCCCCTCCGGGCTCCGAGGGGAGCAGTCAGAGCCCGTGGAGCCGCCGGGAGGGAACCGGGGAGAGCCACGAAGCCGTTCTGGTCCCAACGCCGGCCATCATCAGCGTTACTGCTCCAGCGCTCTCACCTGATGGTTCTACTGGGGAGCCCGCAGCCAGCCTGCCTTCTGAAATGCACGATAACCACATTTAAGAGAAGAAGAGGCGGCTGCTGCTGCCTCGGGGCACCCATTGCTCACCCGGCCGCGGCCGGCCATGCCATCCTCCTGGACAGATTTATGAGGGCCCTTTGTGAGCCGACCAGATGTCGGCCCTCCACAGCACCCAGGTGGCTCATAAACCAACGGCACCCTGCTAAAACCTGCGGGGTTGCACTCAGCCGGGACAGGGACTGCTGGGCAGGGCTCTGCCGGGGACCCCTCGCCCCCTGGAGCAGCACCCGAAGCACCCACCTTTCCCCCGCCGGTGCCAGGACGCAGCGGGATGTGCAGGGCTGCCCAGCCCCAGGGGTCCTGGCACTGCGGGCCACCCCGGGACACCCCCAGCCCTCTCGGCCAAGCCAGGGCAGAGCCACCCCCCTGCCCTTCGGCATTGTGCCGCGCTAATCCCCTGCTTTCACACATTTGCCATGCCAGAATTACAGCCCCCGCCCCAAAACTAAGCCTACATTAATGAGGCAGCACTAGATCTTAATCAAAAAGTCGCCTGCCTCGCGAGGCTGCCTTGCACTGGTTTCATTGAAGGTAATTTGAGCTTGGTAGGACGGCATTCCTAAAATAGTTGAGGGAATTCAAACACGAAATAAGGTTTCCAGGAAGGGATTAAAAAAAAAAATAGGTCAAGCAAGTGTGAGTGATTAAAGTAACCCAGCATCCCTTTGTACCCTTTAACTGCATCTCTGTTCAACTCTATCTTGTAGCAACGTGTAATAAATTAGATGCAAGACGTTGCCTAAAGCAGAGAGGCCGATATAAGATTATTCCACGAGGCGGCTGAACATCAGCGACCTTTTCTCCTCTGGTTTTCACCGCCAACATCAAAACACGCATGTCCCAGATGAAAAATCAGCTTAGAGCTTGTTGAAAACAGCTACGAGGAGCAAGCGCTGCCTGGTGCGAAGGCACACGCGACAGCAGCAAGGTCGGGGCGCCGGCGCTGCCTCCGTGCCGCGGGAAAGCCCTGCACCCATCGCCGAGGTCCTGCCTCAGTTTACCCATCCACCTCAAGCCTCGCAGGGGGGAAGCCCAGGCACCCCCCTGCCCGCACACATCCCCCCAGCACCGGCCGCAGCCGACGTGCAAAGCCCTCGCACCATATGTCACACAAACCCATCTTTAACGGCTTATCCCTTCTTCTCCCTTTGTGCCCCCAGCTCAGCACAAAGGCACCGGAAAGCTGCGGGGAGTGAAAGAAAATAAAAATTCCTGCAGAGACAAAGGTGCCCGGCTCTCCCCGGGGCCCAGCACAGGTCAGGGCGCGTGGAGGAGCCACGTCTGGGCAATTTTGGGGTTAGATTTGGTCAGCGAGCACCTAACGAGGAGCGGGCAAAAGCGAAGCCAAACTGGGGGTAGCGCCAGCCCTGTGCCCTGGCTAATTAGCGCAGCTGATTCAGAAATGCTAATTTGCCATTTTAGGTCAAGGGTCAAAGAAATTAAAGGACAAGAGGGGAAAAAAACAGAGAAAGAGCCTGAGCAGAAACAGCCCCTTCCCCCCCCCGGGAAGATACTGGGAATGGACCGGGATTAGACTGGGCTGCCCCTGCGCCAGCCCAGCGGTGCAGAGCATCTCGGCAGGATCCAGCCCAGGGCATCCCACAAAGCCGGACATCCCAGCAGGGACAGGCAGGGACGACTAGGGCCAAGTCAGGCGACGGCAGCACCGAGGTGCTGCCCAGCCACCAGCATCTGCAGCTGCTGCTCTCCTGCCGTCGGGGTTTAAGGGCCATCACTTAATGTGCAAAGGAAACTAAAAAAAAAAAACCATGCTGATTTGCCCGAGGCTCCATGGAGCAGCGAGACCGCACAAGTTTCTATGGAAACAAAATTAGTTGAGTAAAACTCTCACTGACGGCACGGTGAATTATTCACCAGAACAGGCCCCTGGCCATTGAGGTCTGGTAAAAAGATTTAAAGGTGCTCACCGCGCGGGCTGCTGGCAACCCCTTCCCCACGGCACCGAACCGCAGCTGAGGAGGAGGAAAGTCCCTGGGTTTCCACACCACGCGCGTGGTGAAACCCGTCAGGAAGGTCCTGCACCTCCACCACCACGTCTGCAGCTTCAGGTGTCCCCAGGGAGAGGACAAGGGTGGCACAGGGGGACAACGGGGAGATGCAGCAACGGGGAGGCTGTGACGAGCAGACAGGAGTAAGCTGGCACGAGAGAGGAGAGCTGCGGGCGGCCGAAGCCGTTGCCTTCCTGTGGTTTTGCTTTTTACAACAACTTGACCGCAGCGATAAGCAGGCATGCGAGCGCAGGTACGGTGCCGGGCTGCTCATGGGCTGGCTCCTCCTGCCCTCCAGGGAGGGCGAGTGGGCACAGACCCCCTGGCAGAGCCTCTTCGGGGAAGCCAAGGGAGCCCCGGGGCCGTCCTGCCGTATTTTGGGTGCAGAGGTAACACAGAAGACACCAATCTGCCCTCCCAAGCAGGACCCCTCGCTTCTCCCTCCTCCCCAGCCCCTTGCTAGATGGCAGGGCAGCAATGCATGGCATAAAGCCAGCGAAAAGGCTCCTGCCCGATGCCCACGCCGGCCTCCCCACACAGTGACCCATCCCTCGGCATCCAGGACAAGCCCATGCTGTCGCCGCGTTGAAGGCAGGAGCTGCCGCAGCCCCACTCGGCCCACAGTCAGGATCGCTGGGAGCCAAGACTGGGGGGAAAGAAAGGGACTAATTAAGTTGCAAATGGAGCAGCTCTTTTTTTTTTTTTATGAATCACTAAGCCATATGGCTGATGCAAGCCATCCCGCGAAAGCACCAAGCTGACAATTCGGGCACTGCCATATCCTTGTTGTCCTGGGACGCGGCATCACACTGTAATTGCGCCACTCTTTTGTCCTCCCTCGCGCCGGGTGACATTGCTCAGCAGAGGAGAACCTGCTTGAAACGCTACACCTCGCCAGGGACGGCTATTTAATTAATGCCAATACGTCAGGCCCCTCCTGCAGAAGCATTTCCAGCCAGCCGCGAGAACACGCTCCTCCATCCCCGGCACAACAGGGCTCTCGGGGGAGAGAAAAGCCCTCGAAAGCTGAAGTATTGAGTTTGCTTCGTTCCTTCTGCTCCGTCACAGCACATCACGGTTTTATATGGAAATTATACGGGATGCTAACCTGGATTTGAAGCCAGGCCAACGCTCGGATAAGCTCTCCGTCTCCGTTCAAGCTCAGCAGCAGAGTCTGCTCCGTGCCAGCACAGCCCCCTTTCTCGGCAGCGAGGGAAACCCAGAGCCCCCGAGCAGGGGCTCTGCCTGCTGCCCCCATCGCCCGCTTGCTGTGCCCGGCCACCAAACTAGGCCGTGTTCTTCTTCAAAATCCCATCTCGCTTGTGTTTCATTATTTTTAAGTTTACATAATTAATTCACGTACAACCCCATCGCCATCCTGTCCCAGTTGCTTTGCACTGGCCTCATCATGGCAATCGCCAGACAGTGAGTTTCAAAGCCACAAGGATTTTACAAACAACGGTATAGGCTCCAGAAGCCTGGGAATCCTCCCCAAAGGCTGTCCCCTGTCCCACTTATGGCCCTAGCATGTGCTCCCACGCAACACATCTCCATCGGCTGGGGTTCCGATGGACATCTCCATCCAACGTTCCCCCCCTGCCCGTGCCCAGCCCAGCTCTGGGGAGGTGCAAGAGGGAACACCGGCAGAGTCCTGCCTGCGAGCTGTGCCCAGGCTCCTGTCTGCCCTGTCCCCCCCTATCCCCTCGCAGATGGCACCTGGAGGTGAAGGCAGGGCTGTGCCGATGAAGGAGGGTGTCAGTGCAGCTCCCAGTGCCTCCCCGTGCTCCCCGGCTGCTGCGGAGGTTGCTCTCGTGTGCGTTCAACCACTGCCTGGAAGCATGGTGGCAAAGAGAAAACCCACCGTTATAACTGACTCCGTAACCAAGGCAAATATTAAAACCAGCTTTGAGCCTGGGTGTCCCTGTAACCCATCTAGCAGTGTGCCACGCTCCATTTTCCGGAGATGATCTGCATATTTCCCCCCCGCCCCCGGCTGAAGCTCTGCTTTCCTCGCCAAGGACAGCAGCAAGGCTCCATCGCCGGCGTGCCCAGCTGAGTGCGCCTTCCCCGGGGAAGCGAGCGAGGGCAGGGATCGACAAGCTGTCAGGCAGAAGGAAGAAATACCACTTCCAGGAGTCAGAGCTCATTTCCCAGCAATAAAACAGACCAGGGCTGGGGGAAAGCGCCACCAATGGGGACGCACATCCCACACCGCTTCAGCCGCCGACAGGGAAGGACCTAGGGGCTGCAGCTGGGAAAAATAAAAGCTACCAACAAATGCCTGGGTTTAAACAGGATAGCCCTAAATTGGGCTCAGATCGGCGCATAAAGGATCTGCCCTTCCCCACACAGATTATTGCTGTGGACGATGCCTGCCATGTGCCAACCTCATCTCCCCGGCCCCCAGCTACAGCTCCTCCAGCAGATGGGAAAAGAAAATGTTATTGCTTCCTCCCAGAGAGGGGAATTGCTCAGATGAGCATCCTTCCTTAACCTCCCCTCTCTCCCCTCCATCGTCTTCACCCCCATTATCCCCACTCCACCCACACATGCTCCTCTGGGGACCTGAGGAAGGGCCCAAGCATCCGTTGCTCATAAATGCCACCTAGAAATGAAGACCTGAAGCGTTTGTGCTTCCTGGAGTTATTCGTGGGTGGATCTTATCTCCTTTTCCATCTATTCTTGGTGCGCTTTGGCAAGGAGGGTCCTTACCGGCAAGCCAGCAACCTGCCTTCCCTCTGCCGGGCTCACGCACCACGGCTGCAGGATGCGAGAAAGACATTTATCTCCCCAAAACAAACCCCAGATGATACAGGCAGAACCGCCAGCGATGGGGACACGCTGGCGCCCAGCCACACACAACCGTGGCGGGAGGGGACAGCTCCTGCGAGGCAGTTACTTAGGGTTTTAAGACACTTGTTTGTTTGTTCGTCACCGGGCAACCGAGAGGATGGAAAAAAAAAAATATCAATGTCATATTGTCACCTATGAGTCACCGCTCAGCACGGGCCGAGATGGCCCGTTCCTCCCGCCACCGAGCACGGGCCGGCTGGAGAAGAGCCCGGGGCACCCCAAAAGTGGCTCACCCCAGCTTTTGCTGCCCGGCCCTGCGCCGATGCCTTCCCCATCCCCGCAACCGGGGCCACCAGTGGCCCAGGGACATCGGTGGCCCAGGGACAACTTTCCAGGCCCTGGAAGGCAGCACAGGAATTTGCATTTATATCTGCATTTCCTAATTGCGCCTGCGGGTTTCCTGGGGCAGCGGCTGGCTTTGGTTTCCATGGCAGGTTTTGTGTGGGCCCGGAGAACCAAAGGAGGCACAAAGGGGCCACAATGGACCTGCCACTCACCCGCATCAAAGGCAGCCGGCGGGGCGGGACAGGGGCACCGGGGATGGGGGCACCACAGCCTGCCCCCCCCAGCATCCACAGCACTGGGGCGGATGCGGGGAGCCCCCCAGGCAGGGGAAGAGGCTGGCCTGACACCCACAAGACACTGGTGGTTTCGGCACTGTGGGAGCAGCAGTGGGGACGCAAGTCTCAACCACCATCACCCAGAGGTGGCAGCCGCGGAAGTGGTGCAAGAGCCGGCCCCAGATGTTCCCCCCGTTCTCGCTTCCCGTTATTTTCAGCCAGCTTTTCACCCAGCTGAGGTGGGTTTCTTTCCCCTTCCAACTTCCCTATTCCATTTAGGGACTGTCTTGCCGGCGAGGGTCCCTGCCCTGGCTCACCTCACACACCACTGCATGCATCCAGCTCCTGCACTGACCCCAGGGAACCAGGAGACAGACAAAACTGGGACCGAGACCTGGGAAAACCTGGTCCCTGAACCATTACTGCAAGCCCAGTGCCACCGAGCAGAGGCAAAGCTCTGGCCAACATCCCTCTGCACCCCAGCCATGGTGACAGCGACGCTGCTGCCCTGGCCACACCACAAGAGAGTGACCCATCACCACCTCGCACACCTGCAAGGGGCTCCATATTATCATTACAGGCATTTTTCTTATTTTATAGTAGGCAATTATCATCATCATTAGCTCACACCACTCAAAAGCTTCCCAGATCTGACCACAAGCACCGCACGACGCCGGCTGGTGAGTGAACCTGGACGGTCACGGCACCAGCCACCTCCCCATGGGTCCCACCCCAGGATTTTACCCTCACGGCACAGACACTGGGTGCAAATGACCCTCCGGCTCCTCTCCCGGCATTCCCCTCCGAACACCACTGTCCGCAGCACCCCCGTTATCTTCGCCCAGCAGAGGGTGTTTGTGCAGGCAGATAAGCACCGAGCGTTCGCTATCGCCCCGGGAAGCCCCGCTCGCTCCCCGCAAGCTCTTATCAGCCCCGGTCGGAGAGGGACCACAGCACCCACACCGACGGCAAAGCCTGCTCAGACGCACTGCGGAGCCAGGCAGGGGAAAAGGTTAGGTGTCTGTGCACAGGTTAGACACTGTTTTGTTAGGGGTTTTTTAAGTTGAAAGCTCTTTTTTAATAAAATGCTGAAAAAGTTTTCCCCGAGATTGGACGCTTCTAAGATTCAGCTGGGCAGGGTGCTGGGCCATCTTGTCTAGACCGTGCTTGTGCCACGAAAGGCTGGACCACAGATGATCCTTGAGGTCCCTTCCAACCTGGTATTCCATGATTCTATGAAGTCAAAACTTTCCTGTGAACTTTGCAGCTGCAAAGAGGACGGGTGCCTTTGACCCATCTTTGAAGGAAACACTTTTGGCAATCAGAGGTTCTGGCACCAGGAAGGGGCCGCGGACACCCGCGGATCGGTGTGTGAGGCTCTGTCGGCAGCAGGCACATCCTCACCGCGGCAGAGACAGGCACTGCCAGGGTGGTTGGACATCATGGCGGGGAAGGCCACAGGAGCGGGGTGCACATCGACAGGGAGTGATGAGAAAGGCACAGCGAGCTGACAACGGGCTGGGTGTCCTCTGCCATGAGGATCACCAAAAGCTTTCCTCTAGTCCCACCGCCGGCACCGGCCAATGTCCCCTCCCAGAGGCACGTGGCTCCCCTGGGGTGTCACTGCC
Organism: Rissa tridactyla; assembly: GCF_028500815.1. Classification (NCBI taxonomy): domain Eukaryota; kingdom Metazoa; phylum Chordata; class Aves; order Charadriiformes; family Laridae; genus Rissa; species Rissa tridactyla. Next base: position 49,141,236 of record NC_071472.1, read on the forward strand.
CCGGGGCTGGGCTCCAGCTGGGTGCTTCCATGGGAAAACCTTCGTGAAAATCACAAAAAGCTTCACAGCAGAACAGATGCCGCTTCAGCCTGTGTCGTTAGAAATGAACGAGGAGTAGGAGGCGAGGAGAGCCATAGCTTCCCCAGCCATGGGGCAGCCCCGCCAGCACAGCCCCAGTCGCAGCCTCAGGGGTCAGCCCAGGACGGCAGCTCTCCCCCGCGGATATCCTTACCGCTCCGTCCCCCACGTTTGTTGTTGGTGGTAGCAGCAGGAGGAGGTGCGAGGAGGAGGTGCGAGTCCGCTGCTTTTTGAAAAAATAATAAAAAGGAGCTTTTCCAACCCGCCTGATGAGACAGACGGTGCATGACAGCACTGCTCTGAATGGTGACTTCCACAGGCGAGGCAGTTCTCAGACCCTTCTCCATCGTCGTTTGCCCACAAGCCATGGGTGGCAATCTCAGCGCTGGCCGGGAAGCCCGGGCGAGGAGCAGCCTTGCGGGACGGTGCCCTCCATCCATACGGGGCGATGTGTCCAGGGGTCCTCAAACAACCCTGAGCCCAGGAGGTGACCGCCACCGCCTCGGTGGATCCTACACCGAGCTGTGACCCACCCTGGCAGCGATGTCAGGGGGGTGGAAGGGCGTCGCTCCAGCAGCAGGGCATGGAGGAAGGGGACGGCGTCCTGCAGCAGGATGTCACTGAACCCCAACCCCTGCCCGCACACTCCGTGCTCCGGAGGGGCTCCGCGCGGGGAGCGGCGATGCCGCGGGGGCAGGGGAGGATGTGGGTCAGTGCTACCCCACGGCTGGGCTCTGCCATCCCGCTCCCGCTGCGGGGACAGGGACGCGGGGACCCTCCACCCGCGCCCCCACGCACGCCGTGGCCTCAGCCGCACCCACAGCTCCCTGCGGGCTGTCCCCAGGCGCGGCGGCCCCGCGGGAGTCTCCCGGTGCCCGGCCGAGGGGCCGAGGCGAGGAGCCGGGAGAAGCGGCGCGGCCAGGCCGCCGGGCTGCGGCCCTGACCGCCCGGCTCCGGAGGGGGCGGCCGGGCGGCCGCAACAGGCGCGGCCCCGCACCGGCCACTGGGCCCGAGCCCCGGCGGAGGCCGAACCGTCGGCACCCCTCGCCCGGCCCGGGACTCGAGGGGCGGCCGCCGGCCCCACCGCGCCGCGCAGCCCCGGCCCGGCCACCCCCGCGCTCCCCCGCGGGGCCCGCCAGGCTCCGGGCCGCGGCCCTCGCAGGCCGGGAGGCGCCGCCCGCCCGCCCCGGCCCAGCCTGGCCCGGCCCGGCGCACAAAGAGCCCCGTCCCGCCCCCCCCCTTACCGGCGGTCGGCGCCGCGCTGCGAGGGCGGCGGCGGCAGGCACCAGTCACGCCGGGAACCATGGAAAGGAACCGGGACGGGAGACGGACGTGGCGGGCGGACGGGCGGGCGGGGGCGGGGGCGGCCGCCGTGCCCGGCAGCTGGGGGCGGCGCGGCGGGGCCGGGGCCGGGGCCGGGCCGGGGCGGCCCGGGGAGGCGGGGGGGGGGGCGGTGGGAGCGGGGCCTAGCGGCGGCCGGGCCGAAATGCAGCGGGGACCGGGGGTCGCTTAGGGACCGGGTGACACCCCCCTCCCCTCCTCGGGTCCCGACCTGTCCCCCCACCCTGATCCGGGGAGTCCCCCCATGGGGCAGCGTGGGGCCCGTTTCGGCCCGGCCGGAGGCGTCGAGGGGCCGGCATCGCCCGGTCCCCGCTGACCCCGCGGGGGCCTGACCCATTGCCACCCCGGGTCTGGGGCCAGACAGCCCCTGAGCGGGGTCTGGTGGGGCTCGGGGTCCCCCGCGATGCCCCCAGGCTTCCCCGGCACCCCCGGCTGCGGGGCCGGGCACCTCTGGCCCTGGCCAGTCCCGGTGCCGAGGTGCGGAGCAGCCTCCCGAGGAGATGTTCCACGGCTGGTGTTCTGTCTCCTCCGCAGCTCCTGAGCATCCCAGGCTCCTGGATTCCGGACCCCTGCACGCGTCGGGTGAGGAAGGGGATGCACCGTTCCTGCCCCAGGGGCTGAACATGAGAGACGGATTATAACAAAGCATCACTTTGACCACAGACAGAAAGCAGCCGTCTCCGGTATCCAGCGCTACAGCGGCTGACAGCTTGCAGCCATACCGCAGAACAGCTCAGGACGGGAAGTGATCTCCTCTTACAAATTACAGGAGCCAATTTACACAGGGCAAACACTTCCCGTTTTGCAGAGACTGGAGTGAGACCGCCATCGGCAGCAGGTCAGGGCCCCCGCGTGCCTCGTAGCTCTCCAAACCTTTCCAGACACGCTGCGGGAGGAACCGCAGCTCCGGGCACCCATGGCCAGCCTCCCACAGCACCCTGCCATGGCCAGCGGGACCGGCTGGGGAGCACATTGGTGGGTGCCGGACCCCAAGCACACGTTTGGGATGGTCCAGAGCTCTCGCAGGACGGCCCTTCGCGCAGAGGTTTTCCTCAACTCAATCGCTTCATCCGTGTCTGGCAGCTAAACGATCCTTAGCCTGGGTAAAAATCTGTAAGGCTTTGACAAGGAACACAGGCGTCAGTAAGAGTGCAAACATTAGAGGCAAACCTTCAGCTTTCAGTGCATACAAGTACATGTGCCACAACATTTGTTTTCCCAAAGTTAAACGCAGATCAGCATCTCTTCTGTGACACAGCGGCTGGCAGTGAGCTTTGTTGACTGCGATCTCTTTTCCTAATCCAGGCTTGTTTCGTGGGAAACTGGTGATTTTACCAAATTTCTTTACTGACCTTTGATATGGGTCTTAGCTGCTAATGAGTCTAGGAAGTAAAAAGAAACGGGAATAGAAATACACAACTATGAAGAATTAAAATAGTGAATTTAATTCAGCCAGTTCCAGCTAAATTGATAATTCCCTGAAAAACAAACCTTGCACAGAAAACACAGAACACAAAATGTTTTTGTCTTGACAGCTGGCGAGAACGACTAAGTGAAAAGGTGAATGGAGTATTTCTGCCTTCTCTGAAAAACAAAAGGTGCCGCACATTCTGAAAATGCCCCTTGTTTATTTATTAAATGGGTTGATCTGGGAGGTAGCTGTTGGAAAGGCTTTGCAGGGAAAGCAGAGGTTTGTGCCCTGACACAAGCAGTAAGTGCAGATGCCCACGTTGAAATGTTTTACAAATGTCTGGTTTTCAAAAAGTGTTTATGCTTCCTGAAAGAAAAAACCCAGAGCTTTTAAAAATGCCTCAAATTAGCCCAGAAACCCAAAGAACCAAAAAAATCTATTATTTTTAAAAAATCGTAAGCCCAACTTTCCCAGCGGTCGTTACTTGGGCTTCAGGGTGATGCAACGTACAACGAAATGCTGTGAGGGGAAGGCTCTGGATGGCCTGGCTCGGTTTCTCTTAGCACTCAGATACTTTTTCCAAACCAATACCAAAAAAGGTTTGTTTCTAGGTCAAGACCTCAGTACTAAATTTTAACCAGGGGCTGACAGTCAAATCTGAACACAGCTGTAAAATGGATTCGCAATAGAAGCTCAGGCTTTCTTTTTCTAATTAGAAAACAGTCACTGAGCCTTGCGTGTTTAAAGGTGAAAGCTATTTTTGACGTAAAAATTAGCACGTAGTTCCTCTGTCATCCTTCAGTTGCTGCTCTGGAAGCTGTGAGCAAATGATCCAAAGATAAGCAAGAAGTATAAACACGCGGAATTAAATGACTAGGTAGAAAGGGATCAAGTTTTTAAGTTTTATTCCACCTGACAATTAGGAGAGGAAGAGATTTATTTTTACACTTACTATTTATCCTACGAAGTAGCAGTAAAAAGGTCCACTTAAGCACTGAGACAGACCTTAAAGGCATTTAAAAACCTGAAGTGCTTTTAATAGCTGCCTTTTGAAAATACTGTTAACTCTATTTTTGAGATGGATAAACTAAGGCACCAACAAAGCAAGGCAGGAGTTTGCAGAAGGACCCAGCAGTGAAACACTGTAGTTCACTCCTCAACAACTCAGCTCCCGTACGGGGACCCTAAAATAAAAAAAAATATCAGAGTACTGGATGCTTTTAAAAACCTGAGTGTTCTTTAAATCCAGATTTTCCTTCCTTCTTTCTTTGGTGGGCATCTAACCCTGACAGCCTCGAAAATTAACCCCAGGCAGTTTTTCAAAATATGGCTCAGAGTGACTGTTTCTAAAATAAAAGTGAGCAAAGAGCGAGCAGAACTTGGAGGGCTTACCACCACCAGTAATGCCACTGACTAATCCCCCCGCAACCCCGGCCCCTTTATGTAACCCGGGATTGCTGCAGCTCAAACAGCTTATTGGGTTTTTGGTGTTTTTTCTTTAAACCTCTCGTGGACAAATGCAAACACATTAAATACTTTTTTTTCTTCTTCCACTCTGAAGAAAAAGTTATTCTAAGGGGGGGGGGAACTTTTATTTGTGAACAATGGCAAACAGAATTTAACTCGGACGCTGAGAATAACAGGTGATTTTCTCTCGCATCCATGATCTTGGCTGAACAGAAATCTCCCCAGTTTACAGCACTCGGGTATAACTCTCCAATGGTAAGATACAGAAGGTCAAATCCCAAATTTCTCCTCTCCCCAAACATCCTCTGGAAGTGGTGGGGTGTTCCAAATAAAGAAAAAAAAACCCCCGTGCCCAAGGCAAAGCGTTTACAGTTTCCTGGCGGCGTGGGTGGTGGTGCCGTCGCACCGACTGCCCCGCTGCCCGCCTCCCCGCAGCGCCGCCGGCACAGCCGGCACAGCCGCGCTCCCGCACCCGCTCCCTGCCCGCAGCAGCACCGGTTTTCGTCCCATCGATCCGACCATCCTGACTTTTCCCCGGCACAGATCTTTCCAAGGCAAAATTCAACTTTAAAACTTTCAGTCGGCGCTAAGCCATGAGCCTAACGCTGAATGCCTATGGAAACTCCAGAAGAAAAAAATAAAACCCCTATTGAACTCCTTGCAATTGGAGCCCTGAATGGGCTGGCTATAAAACCCCCTCAAACCAAGGGCAGCAATAGGCTTCCCTGATGTTGGACCAGATCCAGCTTAAAAGTTTCCATGAAATAAACTAGGCTAAGCGCATCAGCTGCATAGAAACTAACTCGGTGTAACAGGAGCATCTGTTCTTCGCATCCCACCATTTTCTTATAGTCTTAACTTCCCCGGGGCCGCAGTGACAGGAGTCGCCACGCAAATCCCTCCTCGCTGCCGCGCCGCTCCACATCGTCTCCCGCCAGGCGGGGGCTGTATTTAATAGCCCCCTCGTTCCGTGGATGACCCAGCCGTTACAAGGTAGCACGCATGCCGTATAAACTACTTGACCAGGTAGCTTTCGTTTGTCAAAAAACAGCTTAATGTATTTCATACGATGGCATTACAAAGCGAAATTGATGTCTGTATCGAGACAGCGGAGGAGCACACCTCAGAACCATTTATACACAGTACAAAGCAAATGTTTACCCAAGTACAAATGAAACAGGTTGACAATTAGCTAATGTAGCTTTGTGGACATAAACCAGGTACATTCGAGCAGAACCAACATAAAATAAAAAGGAAACAGCCCTTTTCCTAATCCCGTGCTAAGAGCACCGTGGTTAGTGGTTTGGGAAGCCTCTGTCACGTTGAAAGATTTCCTTGCCGGTGTTTAATGTGTTTATTCTACCGCTACTCTGCTGGGATAAAAATAACATCCGCAGGGCACGCTAGCTGGACGGAGGACCCGCTGTCAATACTACAGTAATTGACAACATACAATTAAGTCTCACACCTGTTTATTGTAAGTAATTCATAGATAACCACTTCTAGTACACATTTTCGTATCGGCTTTTAACGCTTTTTGGGGTTTTTTTAAGCTCAGGGACACCCAAACTTCACCTAAGGGTCATCTCTGCAATTCACCCAGATCCAGCACGCTACACCTACAACGGGAAACCGGTGGGAGTCGGTGGCCATCGCCACGGGTGACAGAGATGGCTTGGAAACTACGCGTCCCACATGGGGGGCTGCTCAGGGCTGGGGGAGACGGGGGGTTCTGGGGGGCACTGGCCTCACATGCCTCCTTTCGGCCGGCTCAGCCCAAGTCATGCAGCTGCCTGCGCCCAACGCTCTACACAGTGCAAAAACGAAGACCTCTACACATCTGGAGTAAGAACAGTGGTAACAAAGTCATAGCTACATATTCTTCTCTACATTTTTGTTTATTGAGACAAACTAATTAAAAGGCACAAACATAGGGCATATGTTTACATGGACATTATAACAAACATATACATTAAAAGTGTAGGAATGTGTTTCCTTTCTGCTAAACAGAAAGTTCCTAAGCTTTTATATATACAAAAGTTGTACAATTTGATGTCCTAAAGTACAAAAGATCATTTATAAAATTATTTTACACTAAGCTCTATTTTTATTATTTTTTTTTTGTTTGTTTTTGTTTTACTATGTAGTCCAAGCCCCTAGAACAGTTTCACGTAATGATACAGATACCTGTCACCTGAGCCAGCAGCCTGGCAATCACTGCTTGCACTGACACGGCAGGGTAGGAACGGAAGCAGTCCATTTCGACTAGTCGGTCCTGCTAGCACTCTGTGAAAATGCGCACACGCTAATCTCCATAGCTTTCAACTTCATTAAGATAAAAACATCTCAACTGTAACTTTATTTTTTTTTATTCTTTTTTTTGTTTGTTTTGTTTTGTTTTTAATGTAGAGTCTTGGGTTTAGGGTGGTTTGTTGTTTTTTTTTTTTTTAAACAAAGTTTTAAAAACGTGAATATGTGACATGATAGTCTAAAAAGTATATCTGTTTCCCTAGATTTTGCTTTCTACTTTATGTACAGATAAACAGGTTAAGAAATAAAAAGCACATGTAGCTTAAACATGTGTGACCATTTGTGGAGAAGTTCTGGGCTGGCCGGTGGGAACCATCACCCCAGAACTCCCACAAATGGATAGAAATGTGTTAACACAATAGAAGAATAACGTAAAAATGATGATGTTTGCAAATATTTACAAAGTTGAACAGATTTGCACAACACTTGATTAAGAAATAGGGGAGAAATTAAAAGACGCTCTCTGCTTGTCCTGGAGGGGCATCCTACCTAGTTAGTGGTTAGAATAAAAACTGTATACAATTTAATATAAGACAAAACTTCTAGTGAACAACTAACACGTCTGTCCCCTGCTGTAACACCAGCAGGCTCTGACTGGGAGGCAGAGGGCATAAAAATCATACCCAGTGCCTCCAGAATCTTCCAGCTTAAAGCAATATTTCTTAAGTTTCAAAGCACTCCTTTTGCTCCTAGATAAGAGTCCCATAGGGGTCTGACTGTTCAGAGACCATGTTTACATACATTTCGACTCCTCTTCTGTCAGCCATGGCTGTTTCTCACCAAACAATAACAGTTTTTTTAAAAAAAATGTTGACTACAATGCTATATTCCCTTAGGGTAATATGTTGGGTAATATTTACATCTCCAAATATCAGGTCACAATCCCTATTATATGTTGAAGTTAGAATGATAATTTATCATATGCTTTGCATATCAGAGCTGGTATCACCTTTCCCATAGGGAATGCTGCCTGAAATTATCATATTCCCAAAGGTAAAATGCATATTTTCTCCAAAATGCATTTTTTTTTAAATGACAACATTGTAATGCATTTACTCATTAAAAAAAAAAAACATCAACACAGACAAAGATTCTACACTAGCTCAGAAACAGTGGACTTAACGACCGGCAAGTTAAAATTAGCCATCCACCCTGTTAAAGATACAGAGGGGTCTTTGCTAGTGTTTAGATTAAAATAATTTTCTAAGTTATAATTTGGGGGATAAAACATAAAACTGTTTTTTAATAACTTTTTTTTTTTTTTAAACTCTGGCAAGTAAGTATCTGCTCTAAGTCAGCATCAGTCAGCTAAAAGGTAAAACTTAGTTTAAATGAAGTGCTCCAGCGAAACTCAAGTGTGAACCATATGAGCCAAATCAACAGGGGAAGATGCTACTACGGTCTCTGATGGTGCATGTTGCCCCAGTGTCTTAGTCTGAATTTATTATTAACTAAAACAAAACCAAAAAAAAAAAAAAACCCAAAACAAAAAAAACCCAACCAAACAAAACCCAGAAAAGAACTGCTGGTAAGGATTCCATTTTAATCCTTTTTAATACTGTTTAGAAATTCTTTACCAGGGAGGAGACGTGGGCAAGGCCTGGGGCAGGAAAGGCATGCTCTCTACCGGTCTCATGGCTATATTTAAGGGACCAGCTAACGTCATCGGGGTGGGGAGGTTCATGGGAGATGTTATAGTGACTGGATGCGCTATATTCACTGGAGCGGTTACTGGAGTAGGTAAATTGACTGGTGTGGTGAGCGTTAATGGAGATGTCATGGATAATGGACTTGTTATAGTTACAGGATGCCCTAGGTTCATCGGACTGGATATATTAACTGCACTTGATACATTTACTGGACTTCTCATGCTCATTGCAGCTGCCACTGTGACTGGGTTTGTGATAGTCCCAGAAGCCACAGAGGACGTTATATTGAATGGAGTAGTAAGAGTCACAGGCGTAGTAGCAGCAGTGGAGGTTTGGCACAAGTTAGCAGCTTCTAAAAATGAGACATAAAAAGACAAAAAGTTTTTAACACATAAAAAACCATGGACAAGATTTAAAAAAAAACAAAACAAAAACAAAAACAAAAACCAAACAAGAACAGGTACAAATTCTGGAATAATTTTCTTTAGGAATTATTAGTAAGTTAAAACTGTTAACATTCTATAGCCTATAAGAGATACAAACTCTCATGCAGTTCATTTCAATTCAATATTTTTTTTCCTGAGAAGTCAAGCGAGGTTGTCTTACAAAGAGGGTTTCCATGTTCATAAAAACAGTATCGTACAATCAAAAAAATCCTCCCAAGAGGAACATTAGAAATAGAGGAGAGAGTGTACATACCGAATGGTACGTACTCTATAGCCTTCTCAAAGGTGAACTGACATTCTGTGAAGGTTTTAAAAAGTCATTATTAGGGACTGATAAGCAAAGCTCGTTTCAATATTTACCTGCTTATTTCAGTCTTAATTATTGCTACTAAATTGTACCACTCATCACCGTACTTCTACTTAGCAATTTTCAAGGCTACCCACACAGTACATCTATCAACCCCCATCATCTCCTCAGCTTTCACATAAGCTACAGCTCCACACCAAGTTGTTTTGTGGGGTTTGGGGTTGGTTTGGGGATTGTTTTACTGTGTTTAGCAGTAAGCAGGAATGAAGTGCCGAGGAAAGCAGAGGCAGGAGGGCCCGGGGGGAGCGGGAGGCTGGCTGGGCATCCATCAGCACCACCTGCCGGCTGCCCGCACCAGAGAGCCCCGAAAACAACAGGCGGGTAAAAGGGAAGGGATGAATGAGTGCTAGAGAAACGACAAAAAAAAATAAAAATTCTACATCAACGTTATGGCACTTCTAAGTCGTGTCTTATTCCACATTTGTAGGGTAGGACACCAAGCTCAGTCTACACCCACGTTTCAGGAGGTAAGCCAGGAGCAAAGAGTCCACTCTTGCCACTCGGGCAATACAAATGTACCAAGACAGAGTTAACTTTGAAAGCAACATTAGCCCCATTCAAGGGTTACTGTTGGTTCTTCAAAGTCCATATCTAGGAGGGGTGAAAAGGAAGGGAAAGAGTAAAAAAAAAAATAAAATAAAATTGTGAAAATAAATAGTATTAGACTAAAAAAATTCCATCTAGTGTTGTAAAGCCAACACAACAGGTGGCACTAGCAGAGGAGAAGCAGCATGGAAAGAGCAGCACGTAGGCATGGCACTGACTGATCTAGCTTCACCTTCCAGCACAGTAATATGCAAAGACACATCCCGCCCCATGCCCCTTCCCCAATTAAATTAAGCTAATATCAGCAATCTGACAACGCTTCTCCGCACCCACCTCCCTCACCCACCATTCTGTCCAAACCCGCTGTTTCTGTTAAAGCGTATTCAATAATTTCAATAAGAAAGGGAGGGAAAAGGGAACAAGACACAGGAAGGAACAAGCAGGAGAAAAAATCTCAGAGATTTTCTAAATCTGACACCTGTTTGCTTTATCAATTTAGCAGCCTGATCATATTTAATGTTTCTGTTATCACTACATTTTAACATCAATAAGCTGTTTCTATATGTCTGATCACAGAATTCAATTAAATTGGAACAACAATCAAGGCGAAAGAAGCTAGCAGCCTAATACACAAACAAGACCTAGAAAAGAAAAAAAGAGTGAAGAAACTGAAAGGAAGTTTAGGAGAAAAAAAAAAAAAAGGTGAGTCCAAAACATTTATTACTAAAAGCAGCTAGTGAAAAACAGTTAGCTGTCACTAAGAATTTCTTATAAACATGTAATCCAGGAGAGTCATGTGACAGGCATTAGAAATCAAACCGTTGTGAAAAGAATAAGCTAGCGGTAACAGGAGACACTGAAATACTATACTCCAAGCGACATGAAATTGAAGCAATCTATTCCTTACAAAACTGACACATTGACCAACAAGAGGAAGCTATTCAACTTCAATTACAGCAGCACAGGGACAGGTAAGCTGTGAGCTAGCAATAATGGAAAACACAATCACTTATTAGTTAATGTTGTAATGAAAAAAAAAAGCCACACCAGAGATAGAAAAGTAATTTCTATGAGTTCCAGAAAACTATGCAAAGACAGTTACGTGATAATAAAGCGAATGGAATAAATTGGGAGAGAAAAGATGAAAGGGACACAGAAAGCACTCACATGCAAACTGATGATGATGTAACAGAGGGTGGTGTGTGTGTATATATACATACATACATATATATATATACACACATATGCACACAAGTTAACAACCGGTAAATATGCATAAACACAGCTAAAAGCCACATGCAAGTCAAAAAACACGCTCTTGCCTTGGAGCAGACACAAACATCCCTTTGTAATTGATGACTGCTACGTACACATTCAAGCGCAGAGACCAAAGGGAAGTAAGTAATAAGGAGCTCACTTACAACAGCGTAATTTTGGTCATGTTACCCTCCTGCTAGTTTTTAGCTATGACTTCTAACATCAAGAATGCAATTTTCATCCTTTCCTGACATCTTAAACTCCCTATATAACTGTAAGCTCCAGTATCTTATAAAACCAAGACCGTAAGTACTGTTTTGTTTTACCTTTCTTCCTTGCTTTGACGGCCTCTTCCCATAATCTCAGGGTCTCTACCTGCTTTCCAGGCCAACTTGTGACATGTTGCTGCTGCTGCTGTTGCTGCTGCTGCTGTTGTTGTTGCTGTTGTTGTTGTTGCTGCTGCTGCTGCTGTTGTTGTTGTTGCTGCTGTTGTTGCTGCTGCTGTTGCTGCTTCTGATTGCTGGTCTCTTCACTCATGCATGCTATGCCAATCAAGTAAGAACACAAATTCACCTTGAAAAGTTACTCTGTTTTTCTGCTGAGATGACAAAGGCTTCTTCCATAAAGAGTGCGTGGAATCTCACAGGATTCCAAGAGCAAAAATCACAGAAGTGTTTAAAACCATATAATTAATTCTGCGCTTTATAAAACTACTTTGCCAACATCTAAAATCCAAAATGTAAGTCAGGAACATCTGCTTTCACTGCCAAAAATGAACTTCCTTTCTGGTTATTTTGTTCGTGTTTTAGGAAGAATGAAATCAAAGACTACAGTGAGTGTCTAGAATTCAAGCTGGTTGGCCAATTCCACTTTTTCTAAACCTCAGCTCCAGTTAAAAAAAAAAAAAAAAGCCTTTTTACTTTCTTTTGCAAGTATGACTTAAAATTTTACATCACAGAACAGCACGTTACTACTCTGGCCACATTACAGCTCATCATTTCCACCTCTAACAACTGCCGTAAATGCCTCACGTGAACTGGCTTAGCACCACCGAACTAGCTTGGGAAGCCAGAGCTGTAACCCTATACCTTGAAAAATACTTCACATCCAAAATTCCTACTAAGCTCAACAATCAGGCATTTTAAACATGCCCAGCACCTTCAAATTATCCAGAAGTAACAGGAACTGCAAAGATGTTGTAAATTAATACTGTTTAAAAGGCTTTAAGGACAAAGTTTCCAAAGACATTCCTCTGAAAACCAGTCGTATACCAGTAAGCATGTGGGTTAACTTAGTTACAAGTATTTTAATAGGGATGATTTGAAAGTCAAGTCTTCATTTGCTTACTAGGCACTCCCAGGTTCAGGCTTCAGCACTTTCACAGAGTTTAAGACTAGATGGAACTATTACTAACATCTCATTTGAACGCCTGCACAACACCAATCAAATGTCATTAATGCCCAAAACATATTGGTGCTGGATTTAAATGCTTTTCTTGTCAGCTACTGCCAGAGGGAGGAACCACTGAGCCCCAGGGCCAAAGCTCAGAGAAAACTTTCTCCTAATTTTGATGAGCTTTAGATGAGGCTTTAGACCTGAAATTTGGCAGACCTCCGCAGTTCTTAAATATCCTAAAATCTCCAGAATAATCTGTTGGACTTTTCAGCCTGTACAGTTCAGGAAGTAGCACTGAACTTAGAAGCTGAGAAAACTTGGGAACTCTTTTCTCTTCAAGAGATGGGTTATTCTCACAAACTGCAGGGCATTCCTAAGGGATAAGAGCGCAGTCTAGTAGCAAACCGATTCCACGTATGCCAATTCTTGAACTGAAGAAGATCCTCTTATCAAATACCTATTTTTAATAGGTGTGAATACCCAGACTGATGGGTACAGTTTTGCATCCTAACGTAATCAAAGGCAATTCCCTTTGCAAACACATCGTTATTAGAAATGTTTTTAAAACGTTCACCTACTTTTATTGATGCCTTGTTTACAGGTATTACAGTTGATACTTTGGCTCTGCCCGTGTGTCTTTAAGTGGCTGGTGATATATGCTGCACTCAGAAGTTTACCACAGATATTACACGATACCTTTCCTTCATGGCGCACCATGTGTGTCCGCAGTCTGTCTTTGGTGGCAAAGGCAGCAGTGCACGTCTATATGGAGAACAACAGTTACACTTGAAGTGCAGACAGCATTGTTACAGTATGAATTACACGCCCACTCTACGCCTATTTTACCTCGTGGGTGCAAACAGTATCCTAAGCATACTGACAACCTTAAGTTTTACCTGTATTTATAGAGAAACCAAAATCAAACTACTAAACAGAGACTGAAAATGGAAGCTGGCTTCTGAGACAATGAGGGCAAAAAATCATACTCTATACTACTTGAACGTTCTTAAAATAGCAGGTTGCCTTCCCTACCAAAGCAAGGTGTAGCTTATAAAAAAAACCTAGAACAGGCAAAGTTGTTTTCTGATAGAATGTTACTGTACAAATATGAACTTGATCTCTCAAATTGCTCAACTGCTTCTGTTCCCGTCCAAATCAGAACAAGGAAACAAAACCTTTTTCTAACACTATTCTTCCTACATAAGACTTTTATTTAATATGATGAGCCACTAAAACACAGGTTGGAACAAGCACAGATAGTCCAAGCAAAACAGTTAATTGTTCAAGGGCAGTCGAGTTATTTCTCTTCTGCTCAGTCATCAACTTTTGACAACTTGCTTACAGTTTCCAGCAAAATAACGGATCCAGAATCAACTATTCCAATCCATTTTAAATGGATATACTGAGAAACACACCTAGTTTAATTTAAACATACTGAGAACCACATTGCACACATAGCTCCAGTAATCAGCACTGAGCTGAGGACACTGTTACAATCCTACTACTAAGTTAAACGTGGTAAAACAGCACACCGTAGGTGCTCTCCAAGAAAGCAAAAAGCCTCTAATCTTCCTAAAGAAGTGGCCACAGCATCCTTTTAAACTGCCTCTGCACTTACATCAGAACTACAGTGCTGCTGGTATGCAAGGAGGATGCGACTTTATTCCTAAACTTGCTTTTCAAAGAAAAGTCCAGAAGCAAATACAGTTCTGGAATGATTATTCACCTGAGATTCTAACGATACTGTAACACATTGTTCTTAATAAATCATTTTGGCCCTTACTTGGCATTTGAAGGGTCTCTCAGTTGAGTGAACATGTTTAACGTGACAGCTTAAATGATCAGGCCTGCAAAAAAAGAGAGGAACAGAGAAGGAAAAGCATACTGTTACAAATACATAGTAACGACACCGTGGCTAGCGGTGCTGAACACTGCCCTGATGACCCCTCGCAGCCCACACCCCTCTGCGCGGCAAGAATAAATCCATTCCCCTTGCCCACGCGGTGGCTTTCAGCAAGAGTAACACATAGTTACGCTGAGACCCAACCTGCGGTTCAAAAATTAACTGTGTTCTTCTTACACACCTGAAAATGGTACGGTTGGTCGTACCGTGTGTAAAGGTGACGGATCAACGGCTCTAAAGGTTGAAGTTTTCTCTGTTGCAAGCACAGATACAAACACAGGCAGCAGCAATGCAAGCTCCCCCGCAATGCTCTGTCAGTACGCCCCAACCGTGCTCCGAGACATGGAGCCACTACCCTGCCGTGCCCCATTCGGTCATCGACCTTTGCAAAGGGGCTCCCTGGTCACCACCAGCGACACAGACACGTGTCCTACAGGACCTGGATGAGGTCGCAAAAAATTTTCATTTCAAAACATTCTCATAAAAGCGCGACCACTTTTGGCCAATCTGGCTCAGATCGAGACCCACGCCCTAGAGGTAAACAAGGCTCTTTATCCCCTCACCAATCTTCTAAGATGTCTGGTTCTCCTAGCCCCTCGCTATGATAGCTTAACCCTTCTTGGTTATGAAAAGCCAATACTTGAGCTCGCCTGGGATTTTCTACATGGTACCTCGAGAAGCCTTTTCCACAAACACCACAGGTGTATGGTTTCGTGATGCCACCTTCATGAGACCTCACGTGGTAGGTCATGCGATCCTTTCTCTTGAAGCGCTGATTGCAAATTGGACATTCAAAGGGTTTTTCATCTGAGTGGGACAGCTTGTGCCGGTTGAGATGGTAGACATCCCTGAAGGCCTTTCCGCACATCTCACAAGCGTGGTTCTTCTTGACGGGCTTGCTGGGCTTCTTCACCGTCTGAGTCACTGCCATAGCCGTTGCGCCGGCACTACTGCTGGGGTTGGTGGCAGAGGAAGACGTAGTGACTGTGGACAGGATGCCCGCGATAGTCGAAACCAATGAACTTCGGCTGTTGTCACCAGCGATGGTCGAGATAAGGGGCACCATTGTGGTGGGAGTTTTCTTTGGCCGTGACACTAACTTTATCCCTGTGTGGCAGGACTCGTGACGCCTCAAATGGTAGCTGTCCCTGAAAGCTTTGCTGCAGTAAGTGCACACAAAGGAGGTTTTAGGTTTTTCCTTTTTAATCCCAACAATAGCATCCTTTAATGTTTCTGGTGCAGGCTGAGGTTTCTGCGTTATTGGTAAGGGCAGAATCGGCTTCTGATCGGGTGGCTCAACAGCAGAGCTCAGGAGAGGCAACAAACTGTTCTGTGCTGCCTGCTGTTGGTGATGTGAGGCTTCGTGTGCCTAAAACCAAACATTCACACTTAAATTCTATTGATGGGTGCTCACTCTGACACGGTGAGAACATTTGCAAACTACAGGAAAGCACATTCTAGACCAAAAAGCCATTGAAGCAACAACTGGAAAACGTTACATAATTTGGGTTTTGGACAGGATAAACCGCTTGCGCTTTAAATGCATTGGCTGTGCAGATTCTGTGGTAAGTGTAGGAAGGCACGCATCACAACAATCAAATAATTATTAAGTTTCCGGAGGGCAACATTTCTTATGGAAAACAACTAGGTGCTTGTCAGATCTTTTACTAACACAGCGTTTGATCTTTACATAACAGATAACTTGTTTTGCTAACGATCGTATCAGATGCCACCTTGGGACTATCTTTGGAGCGTATGAATGTACTGATGGGAGTTGCAAAATATCGCCCCACCTTTAAGCCGAGCTCAGTGCACGTTGAGAACCAAACTGCAGCCAGAGAGAGCCAGGATGCGATAAGGCTTCTTATTTAAACAACATGCTCATACCAGTGTGTTAGCACTGAAACCAAAGCAACCTGAATCGAGAGCTGTCTAAAGCCACATTTCTATATTTAGCAGGTTCCCGCTGCATTTATACGCTGACCACTGCACTCTGCGCCTGGACACTAATAAGAATAGCGGCATGTTCTTTTTCTCTTCAGCAGCAGCTACTCTGTGATAGGAAGAGAAGCTAATCGATAAGCACTGGTAGACATCTAGAGATGCTGGAGAACACGGCTGGGGGGGGGGGGGGGCGGCGTCTGAAAAAAAAGACTTGAAAGCTGTTTTAAAACAGCCCATCCCAATGGAACTGAACTACAGAATCAGTGGGAGAAGCTGAAGGGAAGAGGGAGGGGGAACCCGCCCCCAGCAGGAGCGTGCTGAGTTCTGCTCAGCTGAGCTGCTATGGGCTGCCCTACAGCCGGCTTGCGTTGGACGTTGTTTATTCTAAGGCAGAAAACACTGTTATTAAAACTCACCCAGACAGACTGGGACAAAACCCTAGCAGATACAATTTTAAAGTGGTTTAGAAACCACACAGAGCAATTCAGCCTAATGGAGCATTAAAATAAATCACTCTAGCACCTTAAGCCAGTTTAAGCGCATCTGTATTCAAGATGTGCCTCAGTCTCATCAGGCCAGTTTTAAATCAGTCTCGTTAATAACGCAGCGTGCCAGGTCTGAAGCTGAGTTTGGGGAAACTTGCATTCCCGTTAGATCAGTACTGCAGCCTTCCAGGACTTCTCTACGGTTTCCTTCACTCAATATCACAACTCCAGGCTGAGAGAGCTGAATAAAACACTGTGCTGGCCTGCAACCCCCAACTTGTCCGATTTTACTTTGGTTGAGGACAGACAACTTTACAGAACGCACTCTTCCTATGCGAACCTGTCTCATCTCATCCTCTGGAGAGGTCAGTATTTCTAGAAGCTCACTTTGGGACTTTTCTTAGTTGCATCCCAGTCCAGACACTTTGCCTCCCTGATCACAGCAGCGACTGCAGCCACCTTGGTGCAAGTGTCCCTCGGCTGCAGACGGGCTCCTGCCACCTCCTGCCACCGCACAAGCCCTGTATCACTTCAGCCACTCATTTTCCAGGAGTGCGACACCCGTGATCTTTGGATAAAAGCCACCGGTGGATAAAAACACTAACCCACCTGGGTATGAATACGTGCTCCCTAACACTCCAAGCCTGTCAGGAAAACAGTTCACGGGAGAAAGCCAGGATTGGGGATGATAACGGGAGACAAAACTTGCGGGAAGCATTAGGAGCCAGGCCAGCCTGTCCGGTTTTATCTGCATTTTACGTCCCATCCATGCCGGAGCTCAGGATGCAACAGGTAAAGGGAGCACCACCACCCCACGCCGGCCACGGCAGCCACCTCAACCAACAGCCCAAGGGGCCGGTTTGCAGAAGCGATGGCTGAAGAGGCGGAGGCAGAACCCTCCTGGAGGCTGCGCTGCTAAATCAGGGCACGGCACCAGCTCCAGCTTCTCCATCAAACTTCTGCCTGACTTCAGTGACAACTGTGGATTTTTCAACCATTTATTTTCTGTGTTTTTAAGAAGCGATTGACACATCTACATTGCATAAAAAGAATAGAGTATGTACAATACACATTGAAAGTACAATATTAAGCAAGTTGTGTGCTTAAATACAATTTTAATTTTAAAAAATTCTGAAATGTTTTACAGCCAACTTTAAATAAGCATAAAACAACGTTGTTAAACTGCATCAGAAGACACTTAAGAGCACCTAAGGATAGCTTCCAGAGATACAGTTTCAAAGGCAGAGCTAGCAGATCGGATAATAGAGAGCCCAAATCCTTTGGACAAGGTTCAAACTTAGGCAGTTTATGGATATTTTTAAGCCTTAAAGAATCGTCAGCACTTCAAGGTAATGATGCACTTATTCCTACAGAACCGAGAGAGACAGTGGACATAAAACAATGTATATTCATAAGGCTACTACGAAGCCGCTGCTTATATAAGTCTGCTTATCTTGGTTCGCAGATAGCCGGTGTTATTAGCAGCGCTGTCTTTCTAACAACCCCTCTGCAACAAGCGGTATTCCTCAGTTTCCAAGGGCTGCCTGCATCAAAGCCTTTTAAAACAGGATCAGGCAGTATTTTTTTTTAACTCGCTGTTGGAGAAGGGAAGGCAGCACCTGCTGCATGCCTCTTGCGAGTCATTTTTATTCAGGCACAGACCACGGTTTTACTTGACCTGGCATTAATGTCAAGTCAACATTTTTGCGATATTTTGATCGCCTGGGACAGGCTCTCGTGCAAAATACCCTCGTTCTAGAGCTAATTTTTTTCTCTCCTGGGGGGCAGTAAACAAAAAAACCCCTGTAATTCGTGACTCGGAGTGGTAGGATGTGGCATTGTGAACTTCCAATGCCAGAGGCTAAAATATTTTTGCGCTCCAGTCTTAATGTGAGAGCAACAAATTAGCATGAGTCATATCTTGAACACTCTGTTTGATGGATGATTCCTCCTCACATTAACAGATACAACTTTCACTTCCCAAGCAGATACTAAAAGTGGTTTTCAAAATATGCATTTCAGGGACTAATAATATCCAAACAAGAACTGCTTATTCAGTCTTACGATTGTTTCTTTAAAAAGATACAATTCATCCAAATGCCACCTAAACACAATCAAACAACTTTATTTGGAAAGAGCAATTTACAGTCGCGTATCCCATCACTAGTGAGACTAAAATTAAGACATCGCAACCTCCCCTAAAAACGTTTCGCTAAAAGTTACAACTTTACACACCGCGTATTAAGCTGTCCCTTAGAAATCCTGTCACAGCTGAAACACACACTTGGTCAAACTCCCCCCACGAAGAACGAGCGGGTATATTCATCACTCGCATTTGTTATTTAACTGATACCGGGGCGGGGGTCCAGGAGGGGTTTTTAAATCTACTTTTTATTACTAGTTTTAACTAATCGGTTGGATTTGGGCTGACATGCTGTTGGCGAGAATGGGAAGAAAAAGAAAAAAAAAATAATCAAGTCACATCAAAAGTATCTTAACAGTGCTTTCTGTTGGGTGCATTAGGATGCTCGCACCCTAAATCCTTGGTTTTAACAAAATGACTCAAGAAACAATGTTCAGCATTTATTATGAGGTCTTAAAGCTTTATTATTTGGGGCAAAAAAAAAAATCTCAGAGGAAAATATCCACGTCACAGCTTTATGAAGACGCTTCCAAGTCGCACATAGCTAAGTACGTTCGGAAAGTGAACTGCTGACTCCTTAATTAAAAGCAGCAAAGCCTACTCCTAAATCAAAGTGTGACATCGCTATTTCAAAATACAGTACTCTTCAAAAAAATACAGACAAGCAGCAAGAAGCTGGACATGCACTTGAAAGTATTACTTGGCGTTTGTTACGGAGGTTGCTGCAATACCATCCTGCCAGCCTACGAATAATTTCCCCTCAAAAACTCTCATCTGTGAGCCTGGGAGGCAGGAAAGCGATAAAACAGCCCCAACTCGGAGGGAGATGGCCCTAAACTAAGGAGATTAACTTCTTAGTGTGAAGTTTCCTATGTGCGAATCACAACTGCCCACTAGAGTGAGAAATAATTCACAAGACCTCAGCCAAACTCGATGGCATCACCCGCCTTCATCACAAAAAGGCGGAAAACCCAGCGCCCAGCTCCCGGTACCGGCACCCCGGAACATTCCCGGCGCGTTTTCGGAGGCAGAGCACCCGGGCAAGGGACTGACTCATCCCTCGGGACTCGCAAGGGAATAATTTTTCCTGTCTAAAGGAATGGGGCTCGCTCTTGGCGGATTTATTCA
This sequence comes from Rissa tridactyla, assembly GCF_028500815.1. Lineage (NCBI taxonomy): Eukaryota > Metazoa > Chordata > Aves > Charadriiformes > Laridae > Rissa > Rissa tridactyla. The sequence goes on from NC_071472.1 coordinate 49,161,106, forward strand.
TTCAACTCAGGTTTTTGAACTCGTGTCACGGGTTGGGTTTGGGTTTAATTCCGAGGAGGACAGTGAGTAAGCGAGTGACGGCCGCCGGGAACGTGCAAAGAGGATTATTTTACCTTGAGAAAGGTGATGTGTGGGGCTTTTTTTTTTTTCCTTTTTTTTTTGCTGCTGCTGCAATTCCATATTTTATGTTTCCAAGCTCAAAAAGAGCAGGAGGCATCAGAAAACAATCCGGCGTGAAAGGGCTCGGCTCACAAAAGCCAGGGGAGGATTTTTTTTTTTCGGATTTTTTTTTTTTTTGGTACACTGGATTTTCTTCGGAATTACATAAACAGTGGTGGTTTTAAGTCAGTCTTTCGCAGACAGAAGGGGGGAAAATTGTGACTCAGTTGGCAAAGGGAGGGGTTGCACGCTCTACCGTCCCTATTCCTCCCTGTTACCGTTAGCATTTCGCCAGTTTTTACAGAAATCCAGCCCGCTTGCGTCCTATTTTAAAAGAAAACAAGCTCCCTCGTCACCCGGCCCCTGAGTCAGGCTGTTTAAAGAGGGATTAATTTATTCTCCCAGACACGGTGTTTGTTCCATCGGGGTTTTGTTAGAGCCCGGTGGAAGGCTGGGCTGGTTGGGGTTGGTGTTTTTTTTTTTTTTTTTTTGTTTTTCTTTTTGGCGGGGGGAGAGAAAAACAAGCAAAAAAAAAAAAAAAGCTTTTTTTTTGGGGGGGGAATATAAAAATGAAAAATAAATAAAATAAATAAAATATAAACATTTCCCTCTTTTTTAAAAATAAATAAATAATTAAATAAATAAAAGGCAAAACACTGCGGGGCGGCGGCAGCGGGGGAGGCGGGCGCGGAGAAAGTGCAGGAGGGAGCGGAGGGAGCAGCGGGGCCGGGCAGCCGCTGCCCCGGGCGGGCCGGGCCGGGTCGGGCCGGGCCCCGCCGCCGCCGCGGGCCGGGCCGGGGGAGGCGGGCGGGAGGCCGGGCGGCGGCGCTGACTGACAGCCCCGGCCTAGCGGGGAGCCCGGCGGGCGGCCGCCCGCCCGCGGCCGCTGAGGGGAGGGGGGGGGGGGGCGGGCAGCGCCGGCCGCCGCGGGGCCTCACCTGAAAGAGGAACGCGGTCCAGTTGGCCTCCATGGCGGGGGCGTCCCGGCCCTCGGCGGGCGGCGGCGGCGGCTCCGGCGGCGCGGTCCCCCCCTCCCTCCCCCGGGCCCCAGCTACATGGAGCCGACAACAAAGCGGCGGCGGCGGCGGCGGCTCAACATGGCAGCGCCGAGCGGCCGCTTCCGCTAACCTCCGGGCTGCACCACTGCGGCCCAGAGGGGGGAGGCGGCGGCGCGGCGGCCCGGCGGGGCGGCGCGGGCCCGGGCCGCCGCGGCGCCGCCCCCGCCGCTCCCTTCGCCTCGGGGCGGGCGGCGGAGCCGGGGCGGCGCGGCGGGGCGGCGAGACGGGCGGGGGGGCCGGGGCGGCGCGGCGGGCCGGCCGCCCCCCCCGCGGGGCTGGCAATGGGCCGGTCCCGGGCTGAGGGAAGCCGAGGCGAGCTGTGGCGAGAGAAGATGGAGGAGCGGGGCGAGGTGTCCAGGGCCGCCGCCGCCGCCGCCTCACCACGGCGCGGCCCGGCCCGGCCCGCGCCGCCCGCCCTCCCCTTCTCCCCTCCCCGCCCGCCGCCCCCGCCCGCCGCGCAGGGAGGGAGCCGCGGGGGCGGCGGGGGGCGGCTTCGCCCGCGGGTGCGGGCGGGCGGCGGGCGGAGGCAGCGCCGGGACCCGCCGGGGGGGCCAGGGGGGAAGCGGGGCCGGCCCGGGGGTCGCCCGGCGCCGCGCCGGCCTCGGCCCACCAGGGGATCGTCCCAGGCCCACCCGGACTGCCCCGGCCGCCTGCAGCGGGCCGGCCCGGGCCTCGCACCCGGGCGGGCCGCGGCTCCCGGGGCTCAGAGCCCTGGTGCTGTCGCTGGCCCCCCCGGCGGGCAGGGACCTGCTGTCACCCGGGCGGTGCGGCCGCCGCTCGCCCGGCCTCAGGCCATAGGGGGGGGTTTCCCTGGCCCCCCGCCCCGGCCCGCTTTCCTGCACACCTCGGGAGCTGCAAACTTGACCGGGTTTGCTTGTATCTAAGGCATCTTCAGCGCAGCACCTGAATGCAAATCGAAGCCACAAGCAATTAAGTCTATGCTTACCGTTAATTACGTGTTTACACACATCAAGCACATCCCTGACAGGCCCTCGGCTCCCGGCACGGGGAGGGCTCCCCATGACACCCTGCTGCTCTCGGAGGACAGGGGTGGCACCTGCACCGCCACCTCGGGTGGCATCTGCAGGGTATCTGGCATTTCTCTGGCAAGCACAGGAAAAACACGAGTGCGGTGGGTGAAACTGCAGGAGGATGGATGTTTTAAAACCAGACCTCTGCTCACATGCCGGGGCCATCTTCCCCAGGACTGCGGGAGACGAGAGCAGGCTTACAAGACTTTATTTAATTTATTTCTCCCTCCTGGCTCCGATCAATCCTCTTTGCCCGGGCCCAGATCCACGCTAAGCCGTGCTGCGTGTCCAAGACCTCGGCCGCTGCGGTGTCCACTTCACTGAAACCGCCCAGCAGGTCGGGCGTGTGAAGAAATACGGCCGTGTCACCGTGGGCTTCCGTGCAGCCCGACCTCAGTCAGCCGGGCTAAACACGGCTCGCGTCGATGAGCGTTCCCATACGACTTCCTCCCTTACGGGAGAGCCGGCTGGTTTTTCTTGTCTCCTGTTACAGATAACGCAAAGGCCGGTCCCGAAGCGCCAGCTCTGTGTAACGCCGATGCCGCGCTGCTGCGGTGGTGAGGAGGGACAGCAGGGAACAAGTGGCCATGGGCAGAGGACTCACTGAGGGTCCCAGCCCACCGTCTCGGCCGTGGTTTTGTGCAATTTTGGGCGAGTCACCTGGCTCCTGCGGTGCTGGTCCTCGGCCCTCCCTGAGTGTTTCTTCACTTTCTAAGAGCATTGCAAAACAGTAGTTTTTCTGTTCAGAGTCACGGTTGCAGTTGTTTCGTGCCTCCCAAGCTATCTGCTAGCTTTTTTCCTTGAAACCCCAGCACCGGAGTCAAGTGGTTATGTCAAAATCTGTTTGCATTAAAAAAAAAAAAAAAAAAAAACCAAAACAAAAAACAAACAAACCAAAAAAAACCCCATACCCGTTTCTCAGCCTTCTGACCCCAGAGGAAATTTGTGGGTGTGTGCCAGGGGGGCTCGGAGGGGCCTGACCCGCTCAGGGGGACCTGCAGCGCTCAGAGGGAAATTCGGAGCCCACTCGTTTTTGACCACCCGCATCTGCACCCCAGTTGGCCTCTGTGCTGATGCATCCGGCGGGCAGCGCTGGAAACCTGCAAAATATCACCTTTGGTCTGCAGAAGCTCTGAATTAAGAAAAACAAACCAAAAATAGGAGTCGAAAGGGTTTGCGAGTGCATGTGCAACACACGCTCTCAGCCCTGCCGGGATCACACCGACCCGTGGTGCTCTTCCCATCGCCCCCCTGCACTCCATGTGCCACCACCGGAGCGTTTCCTCCTCCTGCCTGTCCCCGGCAGTGCAGGGGGACGCAGAAGAGCCGGGAGAGGAAACCGGCATTCACGGAGAGGGGGACACCGCTGCCACTCCTGGTTATTTTTCTGCCGGTCGGTCAGTTATTTTTGTTAACACTTATTAATGAAAACTTGGGAGAGCTCCCTTTGTGAAGGGCTCACACTCGCTTCAATTAAAGGCTAAGAAAACTACCCAAGCGTATCACTGAGTCATCGAAGAAATCCTGATGAGCACGTAGGAGGCTAAACTCCTCGTTCTTGTTTTTACAACCAAAGAACCAAGAGGGGATACGGGAACAAAACAGAGGAGGAGACTCAAAGCCTTCTTAGTGAGTTGGAAGAGAGGGACACAGAGCTGGAGCCCACTTTCCTTTCGACGGCGTCGGGCTGAGCCCCCTGAAGCCTCTCACATGCCCGGCACATCCCGCAGCGGGCAGCGATCGCTGAAAGAAAAGGAGCAAAGGGAGCCGAGGCGCTGCACAGAACGCCCGGGGGGAGAAAGAGCTCGCAGGAGCTGTGTTTGTAAAGGGCAAGTCTATGCCAAACCTGACGAACTTTCCTTTACCCAGAATTATACCTGGAAATATAAAAAGCCACAGCGTTTGAAAACACGTATTTACATTATATATGCCCCAAAGCAGAATAAACAAAGGTTAGATTTGTAAACTCTCCATCTTAATTAAAGCAGCGCTGCTTTGGACAAACCCACAGAACAGGTGGCTTGAAGTGTTGTGTTATTTAATTTATACCTTCCAGCTCCCTTAGTCATTGAGCTGGGACAGCGATAGCATCAGCAGCCACCCTGCTGCCGCGCAAGTACCCGCGGCGAGCGAGCAAAGGGAATTTCTAGGGCAGTGGGAACCGTGTGGCCCATTTACCGCCATCCCGAGGTGACTCTTTCCTGCCTTCTCAAACAAAAATCCTCCCTCCTTTCTTCCTCAGCACTTCCCGCATTGTTGGGAATGCCGGGAACGCTGCCGGGGTGTCCCCCAGCTCCAGGACAGTTGTGGGGATGCTCTTGGGGGGCCAGAACAGCACCGGGGCTGCCCCTCGGTGCTGCAGCCCTGCTCTGCCCGATGCTGGCACTGCCGAAACCCCTGCGCAGCCCTCGGCCGCTGGCGTGCCCTGCTGCCACCCAGCACGCGGCTCCCAGCCACGTCCGCCTCCGGAAGAAGCGATACCCACGGCTAATTTGTCAAACCCACCTCACGGCGCGACTCACGCAGAGGGGAGCTCTGTCCTCCACCCTGCTCAGCCACCAAACAGTTAATGAAGTGCCTATTTGCACAGGCGCCATTAGCTGCCCTGCCTGCTCGGGGATGCGGCTCCCCTCCCTGAACCCGGGAGGACCATCGAAACTACCCATTTTATCCCACAACCTTTGCAGAAGTCCCCTGTGCTTTAGGAGCCGTAATGGGACATGAGCGATACAACCCTAATTTGCTTTTCTGCTTTCTGCACATCTCCGGCGGTCACGGCGCCGATGAGCTGGGCTGGGCATGGGACCTTCACCCAGGACCTTCAAAGCCGCGGCGCTTTCCCCCAGCCCTTGCTTGCCTGCTGCCATGCCATGCTCCGATTTCGTTCGGCGAGCATGTGCTTGCATCGCTAAGAATAGAAAATGTTGTCAAATATTTCAGCTTTGGAGGAGCCCCTTTCTGTTTGTGCTCTGCTCCCCGAGCGACGCGGCGTGCTTTGAATTTCACAGCTCCGTGGGGCTGAAGAGCCCTCGAGTGTGTAAATAAGCTGCAACGACGTTACCGAGAATGTGCTCCCCGCGGGCAGCTTCCCTTCAGCTGCTTCCCAACTTCGTGTCTTCTCTGTTTTCTCTCTGCAGCCTCGACTTCCCCCCCCAAAAGCTAAAAAGAGACAGTAAAATGAAGCACAGGTTGAAGCAGAGTGCGTGCCCGCTGCAAAGCCTCAGCCCCCATCGGGACAGCCTCTGGGGCAGCACGGCCATCCTGAGGATCATTTGGTGTCCCCCGAAGAGCATCCCACCGCATCCCTCTGCCCAGCGCCCGCCGGCCAAGCGTGTCCCTGACCTGGACTAAAACCCGGGTGGAAGGTGCTGCGGGGGCAAACATGTCTCCTAGGCAGAGGGAAAGGGAAAGCTCTCACCCACCGTCATCATCTCCGCTACCACGAGATCCTGCTGCCATCCATGCCACCTGCCATCCCATGCCCTCAGGCAGCGGTGGCAGCGGTGCCCTGCCCGCACCATGCCAGGGCCACCACGCACGCCTGCCCCGGGGCTTGGCGTCAGCGCTGCCTCTGCGGAAAGCACCGTCGCCTTCTTGTAATTAGTGCATCTGAAAGATCGCTCCACTTTTGAAAAGAGGAAAATAGGATGCGGGAAATTACCAGCCAGCTCGGCTGCATCACCGCAGAAAGGCACGGTGACAATCAATGGAGAAGCAGCAAGAAGCTACTCAAAGGGAAGGAGCCTTGTTAGCAGGGCTCAGCAGGGATCGCTGAACGCTGCTCGACTCTGTTTTCATCTTTTCAGCGCCAAACTTTGTGTCGCGCGTCGCTGCAGCCGCAGTGTGGAAGGGGGTGGGGAGGGAAACTGGAAAAGCCAGCGCGATGCCCACGGCGGTGGAGTCGTGGAGCCACAGGGGCCGCACGCTGTCCTGGCAGCGGGGAGACACCCCCCCCCCCCCCAGGTCCGTACGGAGCCGGTGTCAGCTCCCACTAGGGCTCCCCGAGAGCCGGGGCATGCCCGTGCCCCCCAACAGGCAGGAAAAGCAGGAGCTGCTCCATGCTTTCAAGCACTCCCACACCAAACAGCCCCACAGAGGGTGCACCAGCCGGGAGGGAAGGGTTTGGCAGAGCTGCACGGAGGGGACCTTCCCTCCGTGCAGCTCTCCCGCACCCTTCCCTCCCGGCTGGTGCACCTTGCATCCCCCCTCGGCCACGCTGCCAAGGCACCTGCTGTGGGAAACCCTCCCTGCCTTCCCTGGGATGTCATCATCCTCCCGAATCTTTGCCATCCCCATGGATCCGGCACCATCCCCTCTCCCCGCGGCAGGTGGCTTCCCGCTTTCCCGCAGCCTGAACTCTGCGTTCCCCGCACGCAGCCCTGCCGGGGGCTGGCTGCCTTCCCCCCCCCGAGCCCGCCACACACCACAGCCGCGCGGGAGATGCTCGGTGCTTCCGGCCAGCGCGGCCTGCAGGACGGCGGCCAGCGAGCCGCGGCCGAGGAGGAGCCCGGCTATGTTTAGCCCTGCCGCCGGCGGGCAACGCGCCGGGAAAGTGGCGTTATCTCTTCCCACCTCCTTGTCCTCAGCTGCGCCGGGGCTAATCTCTGCCTGGCACCTTGAGCGGCCCAGCTGCCCCATGCCGCGAGCACCCGGTGGCCTTTTGTTATTATTTTGGTGACCTCCACCGCAACTTTTTTCCCCCCACAAAGTGGCTGCTGTCGTCTGCCGCGCCGGTGGAGCGGAAGAGCTGCCCTCCCTGCCGCTCGCCACGCTGGCCCTGGGGATGGGCAGCAGGCTGATGGCTTGTCACCGCCCTCAGGCACCTGCAAAATTACCGCCCCTGCCCCAAACGCGGGGCTGCCCATCCCGACTGCTGCCCGCAGCGGGTGCGACAGCCTGGGGCAGCCGGCACACGGAGAGGGTGGAGGATGCCATGCGGTGTGGATTGCCTACCCTTAATATCAAATATTCGCTTCTACGCACATATATATGATTTGTATATGATTTACACAAAGATATGCAGATATCCAGGATTTTCTGTTTCGCACAAGGACGTTTCAGAGACCTGCTGGCGGGTGCTGGCTGACGCCGGCTGCACCCTCCTCCCCGCGCTGCCCCCGGTGCTTCGCCTTTCAGCCACCGCTTGCTCTCCAGAAAAGCATCCACACTTTGATTTGAAAACTTCCCGAGACAGAGCACGTACCAATTACTTAGCGCCGCGCTCCTCCGGTTAATCACCAGTGACCATTTTTAGTAATAATTCCTGTGGGGCCAAGGACTGCAGGGAAACATCCGCTTCTGCCTCGCTCCCCTTCCCACCATCTGCCCCGGCTCCTCCTGGGCACGGGATGTATGGCAGCAGGCACATAAGGTCAGTGCATTTAGGGGAAAAAAAAAAACCACGGCCACTGAATTAGAGCAGCCGAGCCGGCAAGGAAATCCTAGCGCTAATCCCTGATCTTTCACTGACACACGGCAAAGCTCGGACAAGCCGGCTGCCTCCCTCCTCCCCAGCCGCAGCTGGAAAATGTGGATAATGCTGCATTACCTTCCCCGCAGGGCTGCTGCGATTAATAGTGGCGAAGAGCTCGGAAATCCTTTGGGGAAGGGAATGGCGATAGCGGGGATTAATACCCGGCTAAATGGCCACGGTCCCCCAAGACCCAACTTGTGCCTTTGCCAACGCTGTGCCCCATTTTCTTTATTTTTTGCTATTTTCTTTTTTTTTTCCCCCCCCAGGCCCCGGGTGTTATTTAATCTCATTTGGCAGCTATGGATTGCCTCCCAAAGAATCGATGGTTGTGCATTCGGCTGTATCGCTCAGCGCATCCCATGGGGATAAGCATCTTTGGCCGGTGGGAGCCTCGGGCAGAGCATCCCCGCTCTGGCGGAGTGGGGATGCTTTGCCCGAGGATCCCGCCGGCCAAGGATCTGACTCTGCACCATATTTCCAAAAAGATGAACAAAATCTTTGGCCATACCCACCGACTGTTGCAGAGCCGGGCACCTCCGGCTCAAAGGAATTTCGGTGCCGTCAAGAAAAGGTCCAAGACCCCACCTGGAGTCCTGCATCCAGCTTTGGAATTCCTCAGCACAAGAAGGACGTGGAGAGCGGGGCCAGATGAGGCCCCGGAGATGCTGGGAGGGCTGGAGCCCCTCTGCTGTGAGGACAGGCTGAGAGAGCTGGGGGGGTTCAGCCTGGAGAAGAGAAGGCTCCGGGGAGACCTTAGAGCCCCTTCCAGTCCCTAAAGAGGCTCCAGGAAAGCTGGGGAGGGACTTTGGATCAGGGAGGTGAGCCATGGGACAAGGGGGATTGGTTTTAAACAGAAAATGGGGAGATTTAGGGAGATATTAGAAGAAATTCTTTGCTGTGAGGGCGGTGAGCCCCTGGCCCAGGTTGCCCAGAGCAGCTGTGGCTGCCCCATCCCTGGAGGGGTTCAAGGCCAGGTTGGACGGGGCTTGGAGCAACCTGGGCTGGTGGGAGGTGTCCCTGCCCAGGGCAGGGGGTGGCACTGGGTGGGCTTTAAGTTCCCTCCCAACCCAAACCATCCTGTGATTCTACGATTCTACCATCCTGCAATGCTCCCCATGCCTTCCCTCTCACCTGCACCCTGCAGCTTTCCAACGCGGGCTTTAAAAACACGCACGTCTTTGGGGCAGGAGCAACAACGTGGCTAACGGAGGCAGAGTCAAATCCCAGCCAGAGCCGAGCGCGGAGGAAGTTTCCCCCCTGCCCCCGCTCCAAGTTTGAAACAGTATTAAAAAAAAAAAAATCACTAGAAAAAACCCAGACCTGCCCTTTGTCAGAAGGAAAATACCCAGAGTTCAGCAAACTGCCAAGTCTGTCATGTTTTAAATTTCCGCTGGCGCGCTGGAGGCAGCTGCGTGCCGCAGCCTCTCGGCAGCGAGTGAAACACCCTGCGCCGTCCCTGCCGCGGGAGCCCAGTGCCGGGGCCGTGCTGGCAAATCCTCCCAGGTAGACATCTGCGTGGTCCGAGCTCGTCAGCATCCATCGCGGCGGCAGCTTCACGGAGCGCAACCAAAGTCACGCCACAAACGGGGTATTTTTAAAAAAAAAAATAAAATAAAAAATTATACCCGAAGCGTGAATCGTTAGCTGAGTCATAGAAATATGAAACTCACTTAAGGGATGAATTAGAGCTATTAGAATACAGGGGTAATTACTCATGTGAACAATGCCCTTCTCAACTCTTTAATGATTACACAAATTAGCGCATAAAATTACGTTAATAGCCCTACAACTGTTGCGAATACACGCAGCCCCTCTGGTTGGGAGGGGATGAGCAGCTGGCTGAGCCCGGAGCCCCTCACCGAGCCCGGAGCCCATCACCGAGCCCGGGCCAGGACTGCAGCTCCGTGCCTGCCCCATGGATCTGCCGGGCTCCACGTCCTTGCCACAGCTCTACCAGGCTCCGTGCCCATCCCATGGATCTGCCAGTCTCTGTGCCCGTCCCACAGCTCTGCCGGGCTCCACGCCTGTCCCATGGATCTGCCGGGCTCTGTGCCCACCCTGCAGGTCTGTGCGCTCTGTGCCCGTCCCATGGATCTGCCAGGCTCCATGCTTGTCCCATAGCTCTGCCAGGCTCCGTGCCCGTCCTGCGGCTCTGCCAGGCTCCATGCCCATCCCACAGCTCTGTGGGCTCTGTGCCCATCCCATGGATCTGCCAGGCTCCGTGGCCGTCCCGCAGCTCTGCCAGGCTCCATGCCCGTCCTGCAGCTCTGCCGAGATCCATGCCCATCCTGCAGCTCCACCGGGCTGAGCCAAAGCGCAGCGCGGCACAGACGGGTACATCAGGCTCTGCAGCCTGACTCACTCGCCTTCTTCAGGCGTGCTGGAGAGGGATTTTAGGGAACATTTGTTACACACGGAACTTCCTGGAATCTGCTTTTCTGTTTTGGTCCCCCCCCACCCCCCCCTTTAAATTCAGCTACTTGAAACAGCTTCAACTGCAATTCAAGATAAACTGCTCTTCACTGTGCAGGTGCAGCGAGGATTATCTTGCACTCGGCATAGTGGACTCTTACCAAAGCTGTAGCTATTTTTAGCCAATCTAGAAATTACTATAATTTTGCTCTACAGCTAAAAACTAACTGCTGCTGTCAGGAGTAAGAAATCTTGAGCCGCGACTAACACACGCGGGCAGATCAATGAATGAGCCTGCTCTTCTAAAGCAGAAGTTTCTGTTCAAACCCAAAACAAACAACAACAAAAAAAAACCCCAAACTGTGGTTTCAAGGAGAAACCACAGGTTTTCTAGCCATTTCTATTTCAGCGCTAGCTAATGTTTGGTTTATTAAGTACTCCGCAATGGGTAGGATGAGCGATAGAGGCGGGGTTCCCTCCCTCCCTCCCCGCCGCACAATGACGGCAGTATCGTGCTCCGTGCCGCCGGGCAGCTGCGCCGGCCGCGGGCAGGACAGAGGGGACACACAGCCCCGGGGGGACAATCGCCCTCAGTGTGCCGACAAAGCCGCACTATCGGAAGCGCGGGACCTTGTGAAAAGGCAGATTTCCCCATGCAGAAATGGCAGAGAGCTGCTGGGCGCCAGGGAGGCAACGCCGCACCTGCCCAATTCCACCCAGGACGTGCAACCGGCCAGGAAACCTCTGTCCTTGTGGTGGACAACACAATGGTTTCAGAGAGGGGGTTAAGTTGGTGTGCCCCCTCCTCCTTAACAAAGGGGTTTCATTCAGGCATTCCCATCTTCCAGTTACTAGCCCTTTCCATTTTCTTCAGAGCCAATGGACTCTTGAATGAGTTTTGGGAAGAACACATTCATAAAAAGACACTTGGTGCCTTGGTTTTGATGTTTAACTCCTCGAAAATACATCCCCAGAACAAGCACCTGCAGAAGAGCTACCGAACAGCTCCTGCTGCCTTCCAGTGGAATCTGTTTCCGCTAATTTATCTAAGACATTAAAATAAACTGAAGCAAGTTTTACCCAAGAGCCGGAGCTGGGCAAGCGGGTGACTGGCGAGGTCGGTGCCTGAAAGCCAGCGCTCCCTGAGGGGCTCATCTTCACCCGCAGCCCCAGAAGCCAAAGGCCCCCCCCGGGCAGGAGCGACTGCTCCCAACACTCAGCTCACCCCCACCCATCGCAGGAACAAAGTTAATGAACTCATAGAGACATTGTGCAATTAAAAACTGAGAGTATGTCAGAAAGCATGGACTCCTCCATCTAACTTCTCCCAGCACTACCAAAACCGGTTTGTAGCACGTTTCCAAGAAATTAATTTAATTCCTCTGTTTGCAAAGCCCATTACGTCAATTAGAGAACACGACACCCCCCCGAAGACAGCGAGACACCCTGGCTGCTGCAGAGAACCAGAAATGAAAAACACAAAGCACTTGGGGAAAGTCCAGTGTGACCCAGTGAAATGGGCTTCCCTGCTCCAGCAGCTGCGCGTCCGGCTGTCGGCAGTACGACAGCAGAAGAGATTTTACAGGAAAAAGGCATGAAAAGCACCAGAGCTTTTGCACCGTGATGTTTTATTACAGGATCTCAAAGCGCGTTACAAACACCAGCGCTGAACAGTGTCGTGGGGTACAGACAGGAGGACAAAGGGAAGGGGCCGGTCGCAGCGCGCGATGCCGGGACAGACGCAGAGCGGCAGGGACAGGGACAAGCAGGGCATCCGCCGTGGCAACCCCACCTCTCTCCCCTCGGTGTGGGAAGCCAAAACGTGAGAAAGAACTTCAGGATGGCTCCATTCCTTTCCATTTTTCCACAAAAACGCAGCGTTTCCACTTAAGAGGGAGGACCAGCAGCCTTCTTGCAGAGGTACGGTGCCCACCAGGTCGCTAAGGAGCTTTGCAGGCAAGTGACAAGGTCCACAAATCCCAGCGTAGAGGACGGCCGGTGTCACCGCCTCCTCCTCGGCGGAGTTCAGTGCCCTCCCACGCTCCCCCCGGCCTTTCGGGGGGGTGGTGTTTACTACAGCTGCAAACCACTTAGAGACAACCTCCCAAGCAAATAATTGTTAAGTATTTCCCACTCACAGGGCTCAGCTGCACCCAACGGGGCCAAAGCACCAACCCGCTCCCCGCACACCCCTCGCCTGCCAGCTCCGCACCTTCCAGCACCTCTATCATCACAGCTCCTACGGGTACTCCCCCACCTTGAAGTTAGCTGAACCACCCCTTAAATTAGCGCACCAGCAAATTAATTAGCTCCTTATGAACTTGTTTAGAAACTCTGGACTCCCTGGGCCAGAACCCACTCTCCTATTCCAGGGACCAGACTGTAACCCCTTTGTCTACCACGGTCCCGGCCTGCACCGCTCTTCCCCGCCACCCCCCCGTGAAATTGACTTTTTTCCCAATCCCTACCCAGTCAGAAAGCGATTCTCTATCAGTCCTCTCCAAATGCCACTTCACTTCAGCAAAACGAAACTCTTCAGGTTCCCTGCTGGGAAAGAAAACATTCCGCCTCCCTGAGCACACTCGTAACCTTTGCTTTAAAACCGCTCCCATTTCACCTTTTTTGAGTGCAGGCGACAGAACCGATCAATGCCCAGAAGGGTTTGGGGTTTTTTGGGCCAAACTTCCCCTTTCCTCAGTAGCACACCCCCACACGTTGCCGGTTCTGCTCCTGTTTCCCACACCCAGGCGAACAAACTCCACAAAAGCCACCCCAGCTCATCCCTACAGCTCTTCTTCCCCTCCACTATCAGCCCACAGCCACCCCAGCACTTGAGCGTGTTCTGTCCATAACAGCTTTTACCCTCCCTAAATACAGTGCTTTGCTATCAGGATTTCATCGTTTTTGGAAAAACCTCATATACACATCTTTGGCAATACAGTATTCTGCAGGGAAACAACTTTCTGTAACAAATCACTATCTCAGTCACCGCACGCAGAACCCTTCACAGTAGTATGCGTGCCACACTCAAAACCCAAATCTGCTAATCCTGCCCCAAACATAAATCCCACCTTACCACAAAAAGCAACCCTCCTGCCCCTCTCCACACTGGACCCTGCGTTTCCCTGCCATACAGAAGCAACCCACAGTCATCCATTTCTGAAAAGCAAAGTATACACTATTTACACAAGCGCCCTATTTAAACATTAACCTGATCGCTCTCCAGGACAGTCCCACAAACGGGCAATTATACTCTGCAGAAAGAAACACCTCTGTGCTGACACTCTGCTCCGTAATTCATCGTAAATTAAAACACATTCAAACACAATCAATGTCATTTCATCAGACAACTAAAGGCATATTCGCATACTCCCCGTTCCGCGATCAGAACGCTGCCCGAGGGAAGGTACCGCGTTCCCAGCCTGGCCTCAAGCTCCAAGCGCCACGGGGCTGCCACTGCCCCACGCCTACGCCGGCAGCGACAGCTCGGTCATCACTCACCGACCTGCCGCTAAAGCCTGCTCCTTAATAACCCGCATCATTACTTGCCTCCCGTCCAACACTTGGTACTGGGAAGTTCCACACACACCAGTTCTACCCGTATTTATTTCCAAGAGGATCACGGGGGGGAGCACGGAGCCAGATTAATCTCACATTCCCCTCTGTGATCTCTTTAGAATAGTATCGTTAGCAACAACATTCATATTAAACCATCCGCCTTTAAGCGGGAAGAATTCTTTCTTTTCACCTACTCATATAATAAATTCCACCCATTTCCCAGGGAACTGATCCTTTATTTAGGAGAAGCTCAAACATCAACGCTTCCTGTGAAACACTACATCTCTGTTGAACACAAAAGCCTTTTGTCTGAAAACTTGCGATTTAACAAAAGCTACAGTGGCAAGCAAAGACTACGACTCTTAGCAACAAATGATGACAACCATGCATGTTTTTTTAAAAATTTTATTTGTCAAAGAAAAAAGGCAATAGCCAATTGAAAACCTACTTAATCTTTAACTCCAATTTTTGTCTTTAAATTTAGAGAAATGACTTATTTACTTTTTTTTTTTTTAAACAAACCCCCCTTTTTTTCCCCTTTAACGTTTACCATCTACTCGTGCTGAATCCTTCCAAGGAGATTGCTCCAGCGTACCTCTCCAGGTCCTCGCTTTGCTCCTTTTACCAAAAAAATGAAAAACTCCATCGTGCATCTTAAGGGCTCCAATCGTCAAAAATAGGAAAAAAAAAATATCTTTGGAATAGCCAATTGAGTTGAATAAAAAAAATCCACACGAATGCGGTTTGGTTGGGGCAGGAATCCACTCCTATGTTCCTGGTAATTTGATCCCGCTCCATGAATCCTTGTAATTCAGCCTCCCTATCCTATCCACATTATGATTTGAATCCAATGATCCAGCTCCAAGGATTGGGATCCAGTGAGCCCTCTCCAATCCAAACCTTTATAACCAGCAAAACCAAAAAAGAGGAGGCAAAAAGTTAGATACTGTAATGAAAAAATAGGATTCTGGGGAATGATCAGTTATGTTTGCCATCAATTAATACAGATGTACATTAATAACTATCAATTCCCCAAAACAAACTTTTGAATGGTGATGCTCAGATAAATTTTCAGAAATGTTAATTACTATTTGGAGGAAACATTGTAATATTTACAATATGTCAACTGAAAATGCCAACATACTCATTGCTCGTACGGTGGTGTGCTACAGGTTTTGTGGTTGCAAAAAATGTTTATGAAACTGGAAAAGCTTACTGCTAAGGCTATCCACCTACTGTACGTCTGATCTATAGCTAGCACTCCCAGCTGGAAGGTAACAAAATTAACTAACCGGAGTTTTCAAACATATCGGTGAGTCAATTGTGAATTAGTCTGAGGGGGCAGGGCTGAGGCTTAAGAAATTATTCCCAACTAGGTTTTCTATTTTTCCTTTCATTCTGATACTTAAAAAAATGAAATAGCAACGCTGTATCAGTCACACAGAGGACATGCAGATTTTAGCAGTATTGATATTATACTCTGATTTAAAGATACCCTTGATCTACTACAAGTGTACGAATACTACGTTAACATTAACACTTGTAACCAAATGCTGCATGACAAAGGAAACCAATACTCCCACCCCCGTCCCAGTTTATTCCTTTAAAAAACTAGAATGGAGTAAGATAATTACAAAAGCAAGTACTTAGCCACAATTGCCCGAAAAAAAAAAAGTTTTAAAGAAAAGAGCAATTGTAGTTTGCGGTAACTAGAACATGTCTGAAGTGACACATAGGTGCACGTACTCAATTAGCCTGTCTCTCAGTATAAGGTCAATACTGCCAAGTTCATCTGTGACAATAGCACTTGGAGTCATACCATTGCCTCCATTA
Organism: Rissa tridactyla; assembly: GCF_028500815.1. Lineage (NCBI taxonomy): Eukaryota > Metazoa > Chordata > Aves > Charadriiformes > Laridae > Rissa > Rissa tridactyla. The sequence goes on from NC_071472.1 coordinate 49,176,630, forward strand.
TTGATCTGATCCTCCTCAATCCTCCTTTTGACAATCCTAAAATGATTGACATGTGCTCCACAATCCTTTAATCCAAAGCATTCTTAATCCATCTCTTCAGATATGTCTACAGAAAGACACACGAAAAGGCAAGATAAAATATAAGATCCCCCAGAAGAGACAAGTTAGCCACAAACATCCCAACATCCCCAGCTCGTATAAACCATAGCTGAACACTGAGACATTTACACAGCAATACCACAGTTCGAAGAATGTTGGTATTTAACTAGAACTAAATTGAAACGATCCTGACTGACATCAATTAAAATACAATTTACCAAAAACATGAGGGGAATGTTGATGTTAAGGAGCAAATACTCACTAGGGATTTTACACAAGAATGCAATTCAACACTTCAGCCAATTTGAATAAAACAGTTTGAATTAAAAAAAAAATAATGAAAGACTGTACTAAGTAAAAGGAAAACTGTGTACAACATGGGGTTCTACAAAAAGATCAGAGCTAGTGATCGTTTATGTACGAGATCGGGATCTGCTGTGGCGGGGAGAGTAGCGTGGAGATCCTCTGCTTCTTCTTGGGGAATAACTGCGGCTTCTGCTGTTGCTTCGACTACGGCTTCTGCTACGACTACGGCTGCGTGAACGAGATCTTCCATAGCTTGGGCTTCTTGGGCCATCAACTTTAACACGGATGTAGGCAGTTTCTCCCTATTGAATAGACAGAACTTTCGATTGAAAAGTCTAGGCTTTAGGGCCATCTTTTTAGGCATGCTGACAGACTGAAGATATCGTTTACTACAGCACGGAAATAGACATCAAAGCTTTAAAGTCTATCTCCTGACAAACGGACCACAGGCTTATTTAGCTGCTTTGTATATAAACAATGAACACCACATGTTCCTTACCTTCAAATCCTACTGGTAAGCCCCTTGTATCCAATTCTGGCCAAAGAAAGTAAGTATGAAACCTACCTCATGAGATCTAAATTTAGTGTTATCCAGTTTTCGCACAGCGTAGGTCATATCTTCCTTCCGTACAAATTCCACGACACCAGTGCCATCTCGGAAAACATCAGCATAACATACATCACCTGCTTCACGCATGTGATCCTTTAAATCCTGCCAACTTCCACTTGGAGGCAGCCCTATATAAAAAGGAATGCATTAAAACCCGATTATATTCTCATCGTCTGCAGTTACAGCATTAACTTGCAGCAAACAAAAAGGACTGTGGAGCAAGCAGACGGGCTGCCTCGAGGAGCTATTCGCATCCTACGGACAGCATTCCACCCAGGCTACAAAAGACGATGCTTTTTAAGAAGCAACACGGAGCTGCATCCCCCTTGGCCGGGAAGGTTGCCTGGAATACCCCGGGGGAGCGCTTAGGCCGAGAGAGAGAGAGAGAAAGAACTCACCCGAGACGATCACTCTGTACTCCGAGCGCCGGGACGGGGGGCCGTACCTGCCCCGGGGGGCTCCGCCTCCGCCGCCGCCGCCGCCACCTCTACCGGTACCCCGGCCGCTCCGAGGGAATTCCACGCGGAGGCGATACCCATCGTAGTCGTAGCCGTCCCGCCCGTAGACGGCGTCCTCCGCATCCCTGCGGGACGGGACGGGGCGGTGAGCGCGGCCGCCCTGCCCACGCACCGCCCCCCTCCCCCCCCGCCTTTGTTCCCGCTTCCCGCCGGCCCCACCCCGCGCCGCTTCCCCCACATCCCCCCCCGGGACCCCGGCGGCGGCGGGGGGGCCGTCAGCGCGGCCCGATGGCGCTGCGCGGAGACAGGCAGCTCCCGGGCGGCTGCCCCCGCCTCAGGCCCAGGGCTGAAGGGGGACACGGACACCCCAAGGGAGCGGGGGGGGGAGGGGGGAGTTTCTCACCTGGGGTCCTCAAACTCGACGAAGGCGAAGGGTGGGCCTCCGCGGCGGTTCTTGAGGTCGATGTCGCGGATGGCCCCGTACTTGTAGAAGACGTCCTCGATGTCCTTGGTGCGGATGTCGGGGGGCAGGTTCCCCACGTAGATGCGGCAGTCGTTGTTGCCGGCTGGGCCGCGGATCACGCCCCCTCCGGACATGGCAAGGTCAGCAATGGCTGCGGCGGTAGAGGGCCGGAGCGCAGAGAGCGGGCGGGCGAGAGGGCGCGGGGCCGGGCCGGGCAGAGGGGAGCGCACACGCCGCCTCCCCCAACAACCGCTTCAAAATGGCGACGGCGGCTCCCCTCGCGGTCCTACTGCGCGCAGCGATTTCACCCCGGGACGCAGCACCGCCCGCGCTGGCAGAGAACCAAGCGGAGACCGTGTCTTCCGCCGCGCCCTCACTCCTCCACCCTGCGCATGCGCCGCGCCGGAGAAAAGTAGTCCCTCCTTTCTCGCCTCGCGGCCGCTCCACCGGAGAAGCCGAGCCCGTTCTGGCGGCGCCGCTGCCGAGCGCGGGGACGCGACGAGCCCGGTTTTCCCTCCCAAAGCCGCAGCTGCCCGCCGCGGGCAAAGAACGCAACTCCCGGCCGCGGTCGGTGCGGCGGCAGCCCGTATGGCGTCACATCCGGTGCGGCGCCCGCGCCAAGAAGGCCCGGCCGGGGCAGGCGCGGGTGTATCCCACAGTGCACCGCGGCGGCGGTTGGCGCCAAGGCGCGGGGCGTGTCCCACAATGCACCGCGGGGGGTGGGGGGGGGAGGGGAGTCGGGCCGTGTGCAGCGGCTGAGAGGGGGCGGGATGGTGGCGGGGCAGGCAGGGAGAGGATCGGTCTCCGTCCCGGGCAGGAGGGCTGAGGCCGCAGATCACGGCCCCGTCACATTGTGGCGTGGGGAAAAGGGGTTCTGTCCACTCCCCGGCGGGCGGGAGGGCCGAGGGGAGGATGGAGGTAGGCTGAGACCGGCTCGCCCGCGCTGAGGTAAAATGGCTGCCCTGAGGGCACAGGGAGCTGAATCTAGGCCTGTGTCCAGTGCTCAGCCATGCGAGCATCCTGCTTACGTGTCCCCTTCAGTAGAGCGTTAAAGTTCAGTTTTAGGCCTGTTGGGTTCTTGTTTGGTTTGGTTTGTTGGTTTTTTTCTCTTGATGTTGTGCTCTCCCGTTTTTGTACACATCATGGTTCTGAATGCTCTTATCTTAAGGCTTGTTGGATCAGACTAATCTCGTGGTCTGCTCTGGAAGGACATTCAAATCTATTTTGAAGGCTGAGCACGATGACTTTGGACAGACCAAACCTTAAGAACGTGTTTGACTTTCTGTCTATGTAAGTTAATAAAAGTGGAGGAACAAAAAAGCATTTGAGACTAAGGCAAAGTCATATCTTAAATGGGCGAGTTTATGAAAATGCTGTGTCCTGAGGGCTCTCTGCTTCTGCAGATTTGCACGTTACGTGGTGCGTCTTAGGAGGTTTAATGTAGTTACACAAGAAATGTGTATGAAAGAGGGCAGAAACAGATCCCCTGGGGAAGAAGCACGAAAATAATGTACAACTATGTTATGATTACAAGGTTATAATTTAAATAAAGTCTCTTTAAAACGCCAGTGTACTAGTCTAGTTTGTCACAAAACCCTAATAGATGTGTTAAGGCAGTAAATGTGGCTTTGAATCAAAAACTGCTCCCCTGCACCCCAAACTGCTTGTGCCCCCTTGCCCAGAGCCAGCGCGGCTCCTTCGTCTGCTCGCACTGCAGAGTCAGGGCGCAAATCGCTTCTGAAGTGAGAATATTTAGCGTGGTCCACTAGACACAACTGATGTGGGAGGGATGTTTCCAAAAGCGTTTGAAATAGCTGCGCTTTTGCAATCTGGATGTCTCTCATTGATCCCTTGGTACCTTCTGAAGCCGCACAAGCGAGTTCCCGCAGTGCAGAAGAGTTGAGTCCCTGTAACCACCGCGATGGGGCTAAAGTAGCATCTGAGTGTGCAGAAAAACTCTTTAGGCTCCTAAGTTAATTAAGGGATTTTGAAAAATGTGTCATGCCTCTTCAGTGGAGCCTGTCATGCATACTTCATTTTTTGTCTGTTAATTAAAAATGCATATTCCGCTAGAAAAACAGCAATCCTGATGACTTCCAGTTAGATAAATATTTTCAGTGTAACGTCATAGCACGTTTGACTGTTGTAAATGCCTTTCATTTTTCTCTGGCGTAGGTTAAAATACAGTGATGTGCTTTGCTCTGGTGATTTTTACCATTGGTACTATCTACGTTAGGTTGAGAGTGGCTTAAATAAAGACCGCTATTAATCACTGAAAGCTGTTACGAGAAAGCCCGACTTCAGAAGCGGTGGTTTGCGAAGAATAAACTACCAACTACCCAGGGATTTTCTACGTCTTTAGAAGAGCGTTATGGTTTCACAATTCCGTTTATAGCGGAACACAGACTGGTGAGACGGTGACTGCGGTGCCCCCGCGCTTCCAGCCTTGATCTACGTGACATCAGTGGGTGCTTTGGGGTAAATACATGTTTTGAACCAGCACAATTTAACAAGTTATTTCAGTTATTTGCCAGACTCGTTGCATATTAAAAAAGAAAATCTCAAAAGGCCCCGAATATGCCCTTCCCAGGTGTAGGGCAGGCTCCGTCCTTTGCCAAGAAATGAGTCTTTATTTCCAGAAGCTTATTAAGCTGCCGAAAGTTATTCTTAAAGGCATCATAAAATAATGGAAAGTCTGCCTGGTTTGCAAAAACCCTATTGCATAATTTCTTTTGTGTGTTAATAATCCTCATAACTGCTTTAAGTGATTGCCTTAATTACCTTAATGAAGTGTCTCTTTATAGAAATATTGAATGTTTTCTTCCTCGTTACCTTTTTTAGCTCCGTGTTATCAGCAGAGCGCTTAAAACAGTTGGATAAGCTGCAGAACGTTTATTTGCTTTGTCAGAGTCGCTTTTGGCTTTCTGGCAAAATGTATATGTGGAGAATCATTAAACATTAATTATGTAGAAAATAAATTACTGGGAAGGAAATGGCAAATAATGCTGTTAAAGTAAAAAGCCGGCTACTGTAAAATGACACGCTTCCGTTCTCAAAATGAGAGTAATGAAAACCAGGGCTTTCCAACTGAGAATATTGATGAATAATGCAGATATTAATGGTGTGACCCGGTACAGGGAGTGTCCGAGTGCCCTGAATTTATCCAGGGGAGATTTGCTGGAGAGCATTTGTTACAGCCGATAGCCATCCCGATGCCGCAGGTGGGTCTTTTTATGCGAAGGTACTGAAATGATTTTATTATGGGGTCACTGCTTGTTTTTATTTACAACGAACCGGAGGCTCGCCTGGCTCCCTCAGCCAGGACCTGTTCTCCCTAATCCTTAGCACGGTGTGATCCAGCTGGGATTAGTCTCGACTAATCTTGCTTCGTTGCAAAATAACAGTTCATCAAAGCTCAGATTGTTTGGAAGAAAAGGGTCATTCTTAAAACGCCGTCTTAAGTTGTAACTTTTCTTTTTTTTTTGAGAACTAAGCTTTGAATTGTCCAAACTTGCTGTTTCCCTCCCATGAGAGTCGTTCGGAACACGCTGCTCGAGTGGTTCCTTTGGCGTTTCCACAGAAACACAAAACCGCACACACAGTGTCTTTGGAGCTTGAAATATTAAGCTGATATTTTGGGGGCCTTCAATTTTAAATAGTGCCTCAATGTTATCAAAGTTATTAATTTCCATGTAGAAAAAAAAAGATGCAAAAGTGCAGTTAGTGATTTTTTTTTTTTTCAGAGAAACTCTGAATACATTGTTAAGACAGGGAAAGTGTGTGAAAGTTTGAAAATATTTCCCGTAAAAGTGGATAGCGGTAGAGCTCGTTTCATTTATGTAGATTTATATGCGCGCAAAAAGATTTCATATACACGTGCTGTGGCATGTCTTGATGCAAAGGAAAACCGCAACACGCTGTGACGGTGTGAATTTTTCCTGGGTTTTGATGTGATTCCTGCTGCCGTGTTTTTATGTCGCTCTGATTTTCAGCGCTCGGTTTCACCTTCGATTCCCCCGGGCCGGCGCAGGACTGCGTCTGGGGGCGGGGAAGGGAAGAGACGGCGGTAAGCACAGCCTGGAAAGTTTAGATGAGTAGCCCCCCCCCCCCCCCCCCAAACCTCTTTTAATTGATTTCTTTCCCTGGGAAAACATTTGTGTTCAGACAGGGCTCTGCGGGCTCCGTCTGCTCTCCCTCGCTCCCCGCTGGAGATGCAGCAGCCGGTTTCACCGCTCTTCCTTCTCCCCGCCTGGCGGGATGCCCCAAAGCTTGGCGTGGACGGAGGAAAATGAATGCAAACTGTTAACGAAAACAAACTTGCTATGGTTTATTCCTGCTGAGGAATAAACAAACAAAAAGGAGCGTATCCGTTCGGGTTGCTCATTTCAGAAAGATCCTCGTGGTTAGGCAGAGCCTGGCTGGCAGGGTTTCCCCTGCAACTGTTCCTTTGCTCCTTTTTCTTTTGCTGTTTTTATTTCTCCGTGCATTTCCCGGTGTTTCCCCGCTTCCCTTCGATGCCTTCCCGTGCTCCAGGCCCGCGGCATACAGCCGTCTGAGCTGGGATCTGCTGGGATCCACTGGAATCCGCTGAGGAGCCACTGCTGGGGACACAGTCGCAGCGCCAGGAGCTCGCCCACCCTGCTTGGCACCTCCTTTCCCGATACAGGGGACTGGAACAGTCAGCGGTGACAAAGCACCGGGGAGGTAACGCCAAGTGAGCCACGGTGTCAGGGTTTAACCCCAGCCGGCAACCGGGACCATGCAGCTGCTCGCTCACTCCCCCCCGATGGGATGGGGGAGAGAATCAGAAGGGTAAAAGCGAGAAAACTCGTGGGGTTGAGACAAAGACAGTTTAATGACTAAAGCAAAAGCTGCGTATGTAAGCAGAGCAAACCAAGGAATTCATTCCCTGCTCCCCATCGCAGGCGGGTGTTCAGCCTTCCCCAGGAAAGCCACGCTCCATCACACGTAACAGTGACTTGGGGAGACAAACGCCATCACTCCAAAGGTACCCCCCCTTCCTTCGTCTCCCCCAGCTTTATATACTGAGCATGTTGTTATACGGTATGGAATGTCCCTTTGGGCAGTTGGGGTCCCAGCTGTGTCCCCTCCCAGCTCCTCGTGTCCCCCAGCCCAGCGCTGGTGGGGGCGGTGTGAGGAGCAGAAGAGGCTTTGAGCTCCCAGCAACAACCCAAACCAGCCGTGCGCTGGCATCGCCGCTCCCACCCTGACCCCAAAACACAGCTGCTAGCGAGAAAGTCAACTCCAGCCCAGACAAAACCACGGCACCTGGGCTGCAGGGCTCATTAAACAGGCAGCATTTTGTACGTGTCCATCAGAGGCGTCGATATTTTCTTATTTGGTGGGTGGCATCTGTCACCTTCCCCACCAGGGAACCCCTGTGCCGTGGCAGAGCCACCAGCTGCCCTGCTACAGGCAGCGAGCTCTGCCTTCAGACGTGGCAGTGGCCGTGCTGCCGAGCCTCAGGAGCGCGGGGAGAGCTGAATCTTTTTGTTCTCCAAAAATAACCCCCATTTGCTCAGCCTCAGTGGTTTCTAAAAGGAGGTTTTCCATTAGCTCTCCATCAGAGCTCCGCGGGCAGCGCTGCCGACAGCCCCGCTCCCTCAGAAAAGAGACGAGGGGATGCGACCCCCGTGGCATCAACGTGGGGTTGCTGATTTTTGGAATGCAAGGAAATAGGAGGAGTGAGAAACGCATTAAAATTTGTTTCAAAGCAGAATATTTTTAAATGCAAATAAAGTTTTGTGAACTGTTTCCTTGACACGCGTACCTTTATGTAAACATTTTCGAAAGGTGAGGGATTGCGGTAACCGCTTGGATAAAAAAAGTCACACAGACCAAGGCAGGAGTGACACCGAACCATGCATTCTTTACTGTCAGAGCTCAACGAAAGGCAAACAAATGAGGGAAAATAAACCAGATGTTGACAAGAGGCCCCGGGGCGGGAGCAGTAGCCACCTTCCCGAGCAGGTTGCCCAGCCCAACACCCCGGCTGACGGGTGGGAGCAGTAGCCACGTTCCCGACTAGGTTGCCCAGCCCAGCACTGTCGTGTGGGAGCAGTAGCCACGTTCCCCAGCAGGTTGCCCAGCCCAGCACCCCGGCTGACGGGTGGGAGCAGTAGCCACGTTCCCCAGCAGGTTGCCCAGCCCAGCACCCCGGCTGACGGGTGGGAGCAGTAGCCATGTTCCCAAGCAGGTTGCCCAGCCCAGCACTGACAGGTGGGAGCAGTAGCCACATTCCCAAGCAGGTTGCCCAGCCCAGTGCCCTGGCTGACGGGCGCTGCTAAAGGGCCCGTTTCTGGTCCTACTGGAAATCCTGTTTCACAGCATTTTATTATCCAGACATTCCCCATTTAGGAAACCTCACAGTTCGTAGACGAATCGTTCTTAAAGAAGGTGAAAGGTGCAAAATCAACTGCTTTTAAATTAGCAAGTTAAAATACGTAGTGAGAGGTTGGGAGTGGGAACAGCCTGGCGATCTACCGGCAGCGACTGCCCTTCACCCTGCTGTGCGGGGCAAGGCAAAAACAAGACAATTTTCATTTCTTGTATGGTATCGGACTTACAGGTACCACAATAGCCCAACTGAAATGGGAAACACAAAGAAGAAACTTAATTTATTTTTTTTTCCTACGATGCCTTTCGGGTGCGGTTGCTTGAGGGTGGTAAGGAAGACCAGCAGATCATCGTGATTTAGAGGCAGCACCCAGCACGAACGCTGGAAATTATTTTGATAGTTTCCCAGGAAGCAGATTAACACTTTTATACTCTGGAATACAACACATGAGAAAGAAAGGATCAGAGGAGCAGCGAGCTTCATGGGCTGGGGAGGGCAGGGAGCACCAGTAAAAGCCACATTTCCTCCATGAGAACCAGTTAACCCTAAACCCAGCGCTTTGGATAACGTTGAGGACTTTATTGCTCCCTTCATTTGCCTTTCCGCAGCAGAGGTTTTCGCGAGACACGCGCCACTTTGTGTTTGAACGGACGCGGTGGGCGTTTTGCAGTGGGAACCGGCTTTGCTGAGTTCCTCCGCTGCAGAGGCCGTGAGCTGACAAAGGAGCCGCTGCGGAGGTGGGACACAGCGGGGCGAAGCCCTGCCAGAGCAAACCAGCGAGATACGCCACGCCGAGCTCCCTCCCACGCCAGCCCCCGTCTCTCCTCCTTGTGGCAACCTGGTTTCAAGCCCAGGGCTGCCTTCGGGGGGGCTTTGCTGGCCCCCAGGGTTGCCACCACCTGGCATGGGTGTTGTCGGCCGACTTGATCCCACGCAGGAGGCACCGGGGTCTCCCGGCACCCCCTTCCCTCGCTACACACACACACCCCCCCACACACCTCTTCGAGCTCCATCAGTTGCCATTATGGCCTGGGTGGCCACTGCTCCCTCTGCCCAGGGCCACCCCCTGTGAGGCTTTTTTGCTGTTAACAGCAGCAGAACAATAAATGTGTGCTGCCGGTCCTAGGGGCGAGCAGAAAGCAGTGCCTCCGTCTACTCGTTTGCTCTGAGAGCATCAAAGACGTCAGTGAGTACTTGTTTCCCTCTAGGGCTTTTTTTTGTTTATTATTCTCCTTTTAATTCCTCCTCGCCCTCCCGGGCAGAGGGCAGCTTTGCTCCTTGACCGACTGTTTGCCTGTTTGGAGTTAAGCGGGAGCTGAGCGCCGGGCTGGACCGGGGCTGAAGTGCCCCCTGTGCACTGGTGGGACTGGGCTGAACTGGAAATGCTCCTTCCAGACGCCCGCGGTGGTGGTGCACACCGAGGGCAGAGGTTTGGGTGCAGCTCTGGCAGTGGCATGGGAGCCCAGGGAAACCCGCTGGCTTCTTGGTGCCCCGCAGCAAAGGCAGTCGTGTCCGATGGCAGCCGGCACACGGGCTTGCGTGGAGCCCACCATGGAGGCAGAGCTGTCTGAGGCCACCGAGGGCTGTTTCCGAGGGCACATACCATCTGTGCGGAGGTTTGCTCTCCTCCCACAGGTATTTCCTTGCCGTGGGACCTGAGCAGCTGTTCCATCCCCTTAAAAAATCCCACCACCTTTGCAAACTTTGGCAATGTGCGGTTCGTTCGCTAGAAACCTCTGCTCTTTCCTCGCCATGAAATGCATTCCTGACACCTCCTCCCCGCATCGCCATGAGTCACCACCACCCCTCGGACCGGGGATGTGGCTGGAGCCTGCCTGGTAATTCCCAGCCTGGGGGTGTGCTCCCAGACCCAGGTGTGAGTTCCACCCCAATAAATCAAGTCTGGGCGTGTTTGCCTGCAGGAGAGGAACCCCCCAGCGCAGCGATGCCGGCCGTGCACCCCCGGCTCCAGGGCCAGCCCGCACCAGGCTGTTCGGGGGGTGTCCCGCTGCTCGGAGTTTCTCCGGAGCCTGGGTTGTGTGCTGGGAGGACACCATGAGATTTTATAAGCCATAAAATACCAAAAGCTGAGTTTTCTTCCTGCTTGTGCATCTGGGACTGGAGCTCCACACTCTTTGGGTAGGTGCTGTGGCTGTTTAAGGCTGTTTGGCCAACGTCGGATTTATTGCGGTGGGTGATGTTCAGGTACTCGACCCTTCTCCCGCAGGGCATCGCTGCCAGGAGGGAGAGCCCCGTCCCTGGCAGGAAACTGGGAGTATTCCCTGCGTCCCAACAGAAGAGCCGCCTTGCACTTAGGCTGGAGTTGCAAGCAGGTTTTCAGCCAACTATTTATAAATAAATCCCTTGTGCCTAGAGAAGGCACTGCCACTTTCCACACCGGCCGGCTTGTGGCAGGAGATGAGCCGAGTCCAGAGGGTGGTGGGATCAGAGCCACTCTGGTTTAGCATCACGTTCTTTTCCTGGCTGGTGCTGCAGGTGCCAGAGGGAGGGGGGTACGGGCTGTGCCCCGCTCTGTCCGCCCGCTCCTGCCCTCGTGCTGCCGCCGAGCCCTCGGGTTGCTGCTGGCGAGACGCTGAGCTGTGAGCGGAGCGCTGACGGAGGACAACCTCTCCCCGCTGCACTTCCGAGGCAGATTAAGCGGTAGGCAGAGGAGCCTTAAGCATTCCTCTAATTAAAACAAAATCCCTCATGGCCTCTTATATACAGAGAGATATTACAGACTTGAGGGACGTATAAGATGTATATTTATTGATTGGATCAACTGGTGCAGCTCCTTCCGTAGAGTTCAGTGGGGACATCGATAGACGAGGGAGCGGGGTGGTGAGGAGGGCAGGGAAGGGGGGTTTGGCCGGTGCTTTCACTGATGACAGCCCACTGGGCTGCTGGCCCAGGCACCTGTGTCACAGCAAGCCCGTGAATACCTCCCTGGTATGTATATATACATATATATACACACATATATACATTTATATACATAGATACCTAGTTAGGCATCACCTCCAGTGCCTGTCCTGGGGAGCCCCTCATTGCTGGTGCTGCTGTGCCGCACTGGTGCCGGCTCCGGGGCGGGACGCACTGCCTGGCGCTGGGCTCCCACCACCGCACGGTCCACGGCTGCAGGTTTGTGGAGTTGTGCCCACAGCAGGTTGTTTCTGGCTGATTTGCTTCTGCGTCCGCTTGCAATGGCTGTTTTTTCGACTACAGGAAGGCAAGGTCATCCCTGGTGAAGCTTCGGTGGCAATCGAGGAACGCGTTTTTCCATGAGAAGCAACCAACCACTCGAAAGCTTTTGCAGGCTGAGATTTTTGTGCTTAGCAAGTTGCTCCACCACAGTCTAAACCCCAAGAAATGTGAGTGTGTAGTGGAAATGTCTGCAGGTCTGGATTAAAACAGCGCTGGCGGATGATGCTGTAACTTCCACAACGTAAACATTACAGAAAAATAGTGTAAATACGGGGGATTCTATTTTTTTCCCCCCTCATTTTTTCCCTTGCTCAGGCCAGGAACTGCTAGAGCTTAAATAAATCACTGCAGAAGTGTGACTGACCTAAATCATTCTACACAGTGGAGACCTTGTCTCCTGCTTCTGGAGCTTCTCGTATTTATGCTGTGCCAGAACAGAGCACAAGTTGTCTGTGCGGCAGTAACTGCTTCCTACGCAGCGGGGAGCTTGGGGGAAGGTGTGAGATGGGCTCGCCTGTGGCAGCAAAGCTGCTGGGGAGAGAAAACCACCAGCTCACTGGTGCCGGGGGGGAACCAGCGGGTGTTTTTGGTGCTGCGCCGTCCCGTGCTCAGCGCTGGCAGGTCTCCCTGCCCCGCTGCCGGGTTCCACTCGTCCCTGCACCAGCACCCAACCGGGTCATGCATGAGTGCCTAATTAATTCACAAGTACATGTCTAATCAGTGAATGCACAAGTGCCCGGATAATTTACATTTGCGCACCCAAGGAGTTCACGCATCGGCACCCAATTACTTCATGCATGAGAGCCCGACCCGCACAGGTGTGAGCAGCCACAAGGATCCTGCACGGGGCGAACCTGCACACGGAGCCACAATTAGTGCACGCACGAGTGCAGGATTAGCCCATGCATGAATGCCCGGTTAGTGCATGCATGAATGCCTAATTACCGCACACATCGGCACCCAATTAGCACGTGCATGAGCACCCAGGTAGCTCACGCATGAGCACCCAGTTATTCTGCATACGAATGCCCAATTAGTGCGTGCATGACTGCTCAATTACTTCATGCATGAGCACCAAGTGATTCACACGTGGTTTCTGCAGTGGTTCACCCCTCAGCGCCCGGCGTGTTGCCGGAGCGGGGACACCCTGGGGACTGCAGCCCGCGGCTGACCCACGGCAGGGGAGGAAGGAGCGCGGCAGAGTGCAGGACGTGCAGAAAGCGGCGCGGAGACGTGGAAACCCCCCCCGCAGCCAGTCCCAAGCCGCCTGGCATGCCTTGGCATCCCCCAGCGCGTCCGAGGGCAGCGCAGTGCTCCGCTCAACCACAAAACCCCGGCCCTGCTGCAGCTCACGGGACGGTGGAGCAGATGATCGCAACAGCCTTTCCAGCCTTAAAAATTTAGGAAAGCTTTGATGCGCAGGGAGGGCCCCCTGCAGATAAACCGTGTTGGGTTTAGGGCTTGTGCTGGAGCACCCAGCCCAAGTGCTATAAAGGGAGGGAGGACAGAAAAGAAAAAACGGAGAAACTCAAAGGAAGAAGCCAAATTAACATTCCTCCTTGACCTGGCCCTGCAAACACACTGAGTCTGTGTCCTGAAACGCCTCTGCCTCGCCGTCAGACTGCAGGGAGCTGCGGGAGTGAAGCCACAAGGCATGGCCACACAGCGTGTGGCTCGACGTGACTTTTCCTTTGGTGTTTACATTGCCTCTAAACCCGCCTTTCACTTCGGGAGAGATGAGGTTAAAGGGAGTTCCCAGCTCCCGGTGCATCCAGCTGGGCTGGCAGCCTGGGCTGGGGTGCTGGGAGCCGGGAGCCGCGGGCTGGCCCTCGTCCCCTCATCCCTCCGCATGCACAAAGACAGTTGTTATGTTCCCGTGCTAATATGACCCCGCCGAGATTCCAGAGAGATATTTTTATTTATGGATCCTGCATGAACTGCACACCGCAAGTCACTTGCAAAAACTTGCAGAGCGCGGATGACCTGAATACATATTAATAAGGCTCGCAAGCCGTTTAGTATTAGTTTTTTCTATCATCTTGCGGGATGGCAAGGAACGCGCTACCTCATGGAAAGCAAGGCTTAGACAAAAAGCCATCTATGGCTTGTCACATTTTTAAGCCCGTTTGCCTTGGAGATAAGCCCAGGCTGCCCTGCCGCGGTGCCACGCTGCAGCTGCCTCTGCTCCGGGACGGACCCACGGAGAGGGGGAGTGTTAGCTCCGGGCACGCTGGAGCCACAGGAGGGCCATGCTAGCTTTGGGGACGGGCAGGGAGGGCACTGCATGGCTGGAGGCGGTGTTTGGGGGGTTCAGAACCCCGGTGCAAGACGCTGATGGGAAGGAAGTGTTTGACCCAGCCCTGGGTGGTCCTTCCCCTGAAGGAGCATTTCTCCCAGGATAGGAGCACCTTGAGCCCCTGCACCTGCTGCCCCACTGCTCCCAGCAGCAATAATGGGAAGTGACCCCTTTCCCGGCTGGGGACCCTGGGGACAGTCCCTGGACTGGTATTCATGCACTCCGGTCTCACTCGGACCGAAAGCCTTTCCAGATCAGGCATGGGGAGAAGGCTCTCAGAGCACCAGGCACAGGGAAAACGTGGTTTCTGGTGCGCAGGGGGGATGTGAGAGTAACCCATGGGAGACAGAAATGCGCCCAAATGGGATCTTTGCAGGGAAGAGGATGGCAGGCAGTGAAAACGCTTTATCGTCCCAGAGTTGTGAACAATAAACTGGGGGACTTGGGGTCTGATATTGCTGTTAACAGACTGCTTACAGTGGTCAAACCCTCCGTATCAGCGGTGGCAGTTCCCCGCTGGAGTGTTATAGAGCATTTCCTTTTATAGGGCATTTTCTTTTTTCCATGGGATTTATTCAGGTTCTATAGCAGGGATTCAGGGAGATAATAACGTTCATTAACCAGGGCGCTGAAAACTGCTTCGCAAACAAGATTGATCAAAGCAGCCCGGGACTGATAGCAAACCCTCTGTAATGCAGTTTGCAAAACACTTGCCAAAACAATTTAGTCCTGGTAAAAAATAACTTGTTGGGCAGCTTTGAGGGGGGCTGCGGGCAGTGAGGGACCCGGCTGGGGACTGCAGCGATGAGCAAGGGCCAGATCCTGCTCCCCCTTCCCCAGGGCAAGTGCCAGGTCTCGGCATTGAGGTGTGAGCACCCGGGAGGAGATGCCAGAGGGATCAGCAGGTCATGGGGGACCTGTCCCCCTGGGCAGCACTTGCCACCCCATGGGTGCCTAGCAGAGGGGCTGTCACTTGCAGAGGAGAACAGCGCGTTTTACAAGGGGTTGGACTCCAGGAGGCTTTACCCCCAGCAGCGGCTGGACGTGGGGCTGAGCTGCTGGCAGTGCCTCCCTCCACGCTCGCATCCCTGTCCGTGCCGTTCCTTTGCGGCATGTCTCTGCCAGGTGACAGGGAGCTGCCGGCTCTTCACACGATGCATCAACCAGAGGAGGATGATTATCGGTGATTGCCATGTCACCAGACGAGGAAGAGCACCCGCAGCCACCCTGGCTGTCATGTTTGCACTCCGGCCGCAGCAGGCAGGACCTGATGGAGGGGGTTTATGTTGATACGATGAAGTGGCCAAATCCCACTTCGTGCGGGGCAGCCGCCCTGCTCCGGGGTGCCCGGGTGTCACCGCCATCCCCACACCCCCCAGCCCACGTGGGGAGAGCAAGAGGTGAATGAATAAAAGAAGGTGCTTTACTGCTGCTGTTGTTTTATTGATTATTGGCAAAGGAGAGTGACTGATGGTGGAGTCTGGAGAAGAGCAAGGTGAGCAGAGGTGCACGAGACACGGAGGAGGAGAGAGGAAAGGAGTTCCTGCAGGGAGAGGACACAAAGGCAACATTTCTGCCGTCATCTGCTACGGACATGTGCTACAAAATCCGTCAATGTGTCGTGTTCGTGGTGAGGCAGAGCAGAAGTAATGGGCTAAGTTGTAGCGAAGTGAGTTTTGGTTAAATGAGAAGAAAAATCCTCTGTGGGGGATGTTACTGTGGCGGTGCAGTGTGGAAGTGGAGCTGGTGCGATGCTGCAGCCGCACTGTCAGCGCAGCTTTCGGTTCCCGGACCTCTGCGTTTCTGATGGCAGATGTGCACAAAGTCTGTGGTTTTTGACTTAAAATCGCCTGGAATGGGAAGGGCGTCCTGTGGGGAAGCGTGCGGCCACAGGGCGGGAGGAGCACAGCCTTAGATGGCAAACTGTTCCTCGCCACCAGGCCCTTTTCCTGCTAATCCCTGTGAAGTGCCTTATATAGTGCACTTGGAGGAATTTATAAATAAAGGCTTTTTGTCACGATTCAGGAACGCATCTCCCTCCATGGCATTTGAAGCACTCCTTCCTGTGCAAAGAGCAGCGCCCGGCGGCGGCCAGGGCAGTGCCGGGCAGGAGCGGGGCTCCTCCACCTCCTCCTGCTGCTCGGGGGAAGGAGGCAGGACGTAACGGGCAGGGGGTTACACTGGGATTACAGCAGCAGCCAGCTCCGTGGACCAGGGACTGTCACTGTTTGGGTTCACGGCCACTGTTTTATACCTCGTCCCTTTGCAGCCGGGTCCCCGGGGCAGCTTCCTCCTGCCCTGGGCTGAAGGCGCCTGCGGGCCTCCTCGGGACAGGCAGGGCAGGAGGGAGGTGAGCCTGGCTTCTGCGTCCCCATCACTGGGAAAATAAGCTGCTCTCTGGCCATAAAACCTGCTGAGACCCATCATCTGCCCCGGCCTCTGCTCAGGATTAATAAATAATACAGTAAAACCAGACTTTGCAGTTGTCACTCTATTGCACACGAGGATTAAGCAGAAAACTCACGGCAGCAGGAACAGAGATCTGACTTACAACAGCTCAGACCCCTCCCCACTAATGAAGCCCCTTCATTAGTAGGGGATGGGGTAGCAATATAGGTTGGGCAACCCGGCTCCGCCAAGGGCGGTGGCGTCCCGACCCATGGGCAACAGCGCTGCAAGACTGGTTTGGTGTTTGCAGGATACCGGAGCTCCTCGGAGGAGAAAAGCAGAGGGTTTCCTCCAGAGCTGGGTGCTGGGGAGGGAGGGAGCTGCCTGCCCCAGTGCTGCCAGGCCGGTTCCCGTGGCCACAGCGGGGCCGTAGCCAGGCTCTGTGCCCGCGGCGCTGCTGCCCTCATGCAAACTGTGACTTCATTCTGGCCCGGCAAGGGCAGAGATGAGGCTCTGCGCATCCTGGTCTGGGATGCTCCTAACAAAGATCCAGGAGACTCAGAGATGCGTTGCCTCCAGAGAGGCTGGTCAGGCACAGCTATAAATAGCCCAGCCAGGCATCACGCAGTGAACCCGAGCAGAGTCGGCTGCCCTCACAGCTGGGTGCTCCCGGGAGCCCTGCGGGGACGACCAGCTCTGCTGCTCCGCAGCATGGCTCTGGGAGCCTCCCTCCTCCAGCCGGGCAAGCCTAAACCATGCCACAGCCTATGGGGACATGGGTCTGCCCCATCCCCACTCCCAGAGCTCCGTGTGGGCTCCCACATCTTGGGCACCTCCACAGAACTGGGACCTCCTGCCTCTCCCAAGCATGTCCCACTCTGGCAGCTGCCCATCATCTGCCCGGGCACGGCCTTTCCCTCCTCCCCAGCCCCAATATCAGCACCTCTGGCCTCCTCCAGCCCCCTCCAGCCCTGTGGAGCCTCTGGAAACACTACCATAAAAATATTTACTCCCGCTGCTGCTGAGATTGAAGCTCATAAAGGGCTGTAGCTAAGCCTGTTACTGCATTAGCACTGGCATCCAAAACAGACGAAGGCAGAGTCCCGGCTGGGGGTGGCCTGCAGTGACCCAGAGCGTGTTGGTGGGTGCAGGGCACTGCCCACTCCCCCTTCCTGCAGAGGGAGCAAGAAAAGTCAACCTGCAGAAGAAAGCAAGAAAAACCCTGCTCCAGGGGTGCAAAGAGACCATCATTTATTTCCCAGAGCAGCACAAAAGGATCTTGACGTTAATACGGCTGATGCCTGGGGCTGTAATTTGACAGTCGCAGCCCACCCCTCCGCTCCGGCCGCATATTTATTTATTGACATTTTGCTTCTTGGCCAAAGCAGCTCTTGGTGCAGCCCCAGGATGTCTGCAGCTCCCGTGTGTGCGGTGCCAGGCAGACAGCAGGTTACCCGCAGACATTTCCTGGCCAAAGCACCCAGGCTTTGAGAATTTGAGCTCAGAGGGGATGCTAATTCCCTCAAATTATCCATCTGAAGGCTGGCGGTCAGGTCCCATGCCATCCGTGGTGGTCTTACAAACTTAGTGCTGCGCCCTGCAGCGTTGGTCCTCACTTTTCTGCTGCTCTCTGGCTTCTGCTGTCTTAAGTCTGAAGCTCAGGTCTGGACCCAGCTGGGAATAGTAAATATTTTATTTGCTGTTGGGAGTTTTGACCAGTATCTCAGAGGCTGCAAAGGTCACATCAGGAAGCATCCACTTCATTAGCAAAAAGGATCGTTCCATTCCTGGGCTGCCTGCTCGGCAAAAGCGCAGCCGTGGAGTGAACTCCAGCCTGTCCCCCGAGTGCTGTTACCAGCTGTAGGTTTGTCTTCCTTGAGCAATCAAATTAGATAGATTTCAGTACCCGGGACTGGTCTCCGTGGATCTCAAGGCCCACATGCAATTAAAACTGGTCACATTAAAAGCCAGCTGAGCCTGGGCAGTGCTGTTTCCGTCTCGCCGCTGTTCACACTGGGCAGCGCTGTGCGGGCACCGCAGGGTGTGAATGAGGACAGCACACAAACGGGGACTTTTTTGTTTTGCTGGTCTTTTCTCCATGTGGTTTCTGCAAAGGGCTTCTTGGCACCTCTGCGCAAGTGAAATGGAGCAACCAAAACGGGAGCTGGCTGGCGGCCAGCCTGCCAGACGGGCCCGCGGGGGCAGCCCGGAGGGCAGATGTGTGCCTGGAGCATGTTTATCGAGGGCAGCAGCCCCGCGCAGGGAAGCCAAGTGGCCAAAGCGCTGGTGTCACACCTACATGCCAGGATTCTGCCGGCCCCAGTGCAGGACCCCGTGAGACCTCCAGGGCAGGTACGCAGGCAGCAGACAGGTTACAAGTGTGAGTCTCCTTTGCCATTTCCCACCCTGAGGTCTGCACACCATGGGCAGCATGGGGTCTCACTGCCAGCCCCCCGCTGCAGGGCTGCCAGCCCATCGGGGTGAACAGAGAGATTTTATTCTCCCCTTTGTCCTTGCCTTGGTTTTCACATGTAGGTGAAACATCACAGGTTCTCACGGTGAACGTACGACGAAGAGGCTCAAACACCCGTGTGTCACTCCTGAGCACTGGTGTGGTGCAGGGCCAGTTCTCGGCGGCCCAGTGCCTGGGGTTGGGATTTGATCAGTTTTCCCACAGGAAGCAAGGCTGGATGTGGCAGGAAAGGGACCTGGCGGGACTTGCTGAGACACCCCCAGGAGAAGAGCAGCAGCTCCCGCCGGACATGGGGCTAATCTAGTGAAAGATGTTCCCACCTTTGCTGGGCGTTCCCCAAGCTTTGCTGCCAGTGTAAAAGCAAGAAAACCCCCAAGAAATGGGGGAGCCCTCTTGACGTGTTCAGGAGGGGGAAATCTGTCTGACTTTGCAGGTCAAGGAGAGATGCTGAGTCCTGGGAGGGGGGGAAACACGCACTTACCTGCCTGAAAACCCCGACATCTGGGGACAGTGGAGGAGGAGGAGGTTACATCAAGCTCCAGGAGAGCTGGATCTGCTCCTAACGGGGCTGCTAACAGCCTCAGGGACCTTCCACAGGTCACTCTCCTGCTACTGCCTTAGTCTCTAAGCTCTGAGAAGCTGCAGCAATGCCAGCCGGATTGGGAGGGCCTCACACAGCTCAAGTGATCAATGACCATCAGGCATTGGAGATCTCAGGTGGAAGATGCCATCAAGGTGCAAAGCACTAACTACCACTGACAGAACTGTTTTTTCCCTCTTAGGTTGAGCCGTCTTTCCAACAACACTTTGCACGTGACGGTCCCAGGCCTGCAAGCCGCTCTGTGGTCACAGAGAAGTCTCACGGAAGGCCAGGAATCCGCTGGTGGGGAGCCACACGCAAGACCTGGTTTTACATGTACACAGCACCACCGAAATGCAGCCGCTGTGGGTGACCGCCACGCTTGGTGCCCAGCAACACCGCAGCAAATCCAGCCAGACAGATGCTCCGCAGCCTCTCAGGGTTGGGAGTATAACCCTAATGCCACGCAGGCCCCCTCCACGATACAGCCCGGTCACACCTGTCATGCAGGCAGAGCCAGGCCCATGGGGGCCAAGGCCGCCTCAAGGGTTCAGGCCCTCCCAAGGCAGTTCCCACCATGGGGACCAGGTCTCCCCAAGGCAGTGGGTCCCCCCCAGGGGATCGGGGTCTCCCCCGGGGATTGGGGTGCCCAAGGCGGCTGGAAACCACGCCCCCCGGGCATGGGCCCCGCGGGACCAGGCCTCGGCCCCTCACGGCAGCGGGGCATCCCCCCGCCCCCGCGAGGCACCGCCCCGCCCCGCGCCGCCCCGCCCCGCCCCGCGCCGGCCCCGTGGCATTGTGGGATGAAACAGGATGTAGGCAGAACAGCGCGGGCGGACGGGCCGGGACGGTGGGCCGCGGCCGCGGCGCAGCCAATAGGGGCGCGGCGTGGCGGACGGCGCAGCCAATGGGGGAGCGACGGGCCGCGCGCCGCAGCGGGCGGGGCGGTATTTGAGCGCGGCGCGGCGGCGGGGCGCAGAGCGCTCGGCGCGGCGCAGGGAGCGGAGCGGGCTCAGACGAGCGGGTCCGGGCCTCCTCCCACCTTCTCCTCCTCGGTGCCTCGCCCTCCCGGGGTGGCCCTGTCACTGTGAAGGTGAGCGACGCTCTCCGCCGGGCCGGGGCGGCGGGGACCTCGGCGCCTCGCCTGGCCTCGGTCGCTCCGTGTGTGAGGTAGCGGTGGGGCCGCCCTGAGGGGAGAGGGTCGCGGGGAGGCCGGCCGGTGGGCGGCTCCTGCCCGTGGGGAGCTGCCGGCAGCGCTCGGAGACTGCCCCGCCCCGGTGGCCTGCTGCCGGTGCGTTGCCGGCCCCGCTCCGGGCAAGGTCACCGCTGCCTCGGGCGGCCCCCGGGCTCCCCCCGTGAAGGTCACGCAGGGCTCCGGCCTGCACATGCGCCTGGCTCTTGGGAGCGTCTCCCCGGGCCCTCTTCTGCTCTGATGGGGAAGGGGCTGTGCCGCACCCCCTTCCTAGGGCCCTCTCCGGCCGCGGTGGGGGAAGCGGTGGGTGCTGGGCTTGGGCCTCGTCTGCATCCTCGGGCTCCATACTGTCCTGGTGGGGAAGCGGTGAGTGTTGGGCTTGGGCCTTGTCCCAGTCTTAGGGCTCCTTCATGCCTGGGGAGGGAAGGAGTGGGTGTGGGGGCTTGTGTCTCATCCCATTCCCAAAGCCGCATCTTATCCTGGTGAGGGAAGGAGTGGATGCTGAGCTTGAGCATCATACCCCTCCCAAAGCCTCATCCTGTCCTCTTGGGGGAGTGGTCGGGTGCTGGGCTTGGGCCTCATACTGCTTCCAAGGCCTCATCCTACCCTGGTGAGGGAAGGGTTGGGTGCTGCCTTGGGCCTAATCCCTAACTCCCAAGGCCTCATCCTGTGCTGGACTGTCTGCTACGGCTGTGGTCTTGTCTTCCTTCCTCAAGACCCCATCCTGCCCTGGGCTGGAGAAGGGCTGGCTGCTGGACCTGTACTATAACCCCTTCTCTGGCATGTCCTGCTCTGGGTTGGGTGCTGGGGCTGTGTGGTTTTCCTCAGACTTGGGTGGCAAGCCCCTGAGGGACAGCTGTGATCTTGTGGCTTAGGGATAAAAGTATGTGGTGCCTTGCAGGGACGGTGCCTCTGTAACCCCACAGGGGAACAAGCTGAGGTGGGTCCTGCCCTGTGGTGTTCAGGTGGGTGGATGGGGTGGCACTCTTCCGGCCCCACAGCAGGTGCTGGGGACCATCCCTCCAGCAGCACAGCTGGCTGCCACCCTCTGTCCAAAGATGCTGTGCCCTGGAGCAGTGCAGTGCTGGGGAGGGCAGGCTGGCCAGCACTTGCAGCTCTACTGAAGAAGGATAATTGTTTTGTTGGGTTTTTTCTATGGCGCTGTTGGCCCTCGGCGGTGTGGGCCTGCACTGAGATGCTCCTTGCCTAAACAATGAGGAAGGAAGATGCTTTTTGCAGGTCACTCCGTGGCTGGTTATGTAATGGTAAATGTCCCCTGAACTTGGCATGCAGTGGAGGTGTGCGAAGGCCTGATGGGCGTGAGAGCTTGCTCCCCGTCTTCACCTAAAGAGGCTTTCCCAGAGGAATGACCCACAAGTGAATTTCTGGTACTTAGCTTTTCCTGTGGGCTGGACCCCCAGAGGACTTTTCCAAGGGATTGCCAAATTCCTGGATAGTGAATTGAAATCTACAGGCCATTGGTTGGGCTGTTCTGAGCCATGTCTTGTCCTGCCAGGGTTTCTGGGCCACAAGCTAACACCCACTGGCATAAACCACATCACAGAGGGGAGCAAACTGCCTGTAAGTGGCTTTTCCAGAGATGTGGTAGGGGTGCATGCTCTCTGTTGGCATTTGAGCTCAGTTCCTGTCATTCCTCCCGGTGCTATTAGTGTATGCTAATAGCAGTGCTCTATTAAACATTTTATCTAAAATGTATAAATTAAGGTTGCAATAGAAGTCTTCAACTGCAGGCAGAGTGAAGAATTGAAGTATTGTAATCATAGGCTGCAATTATGTAACTGGATTCTCTTTCTCTCTGGATAGCAGGCTCCTTTAATTGCTGTAACAAAGCTACTCCTTCAGTTTTCTGGGACTGTTCCAGGAAGCGATCATTGCAGCAGATTTTCTTCACTCCTCAGTAGAGCTAAAAATGTGTAGTTTCACTATTTCAAAACATGCTTGGTAGTATCACTCAAGACTTACAGCACTGTAAAAGGATTTAGGAAACTTAATGGTGCTATGCAGGCTTAATTGGAGGCACTCCTTGCCATTAAGAAGCTTATTCCCACAAAGTTTTAATATGCTCTGGTAAGACCTGCTGCCAAGGTGAGCAGCTGTGGTCCTTCTCAGTGCAGACCTTCGCTTGACCGGTCCCCCAGATAACGTGTGCCTCCTGACCAGGCCTCACGTGTGGCTTGGGAGCAAGGGCTCTGGTGCCTGCAGGGGTGTTGGAGTGTGCAAGCCAGCAGCAGGACTGCACAGGGCTCCTTCCCTAGGGCATGTGTCATGGCCTTAGCTTGAAGAAAGGCCGCAGGACTGGGATTGTCAAATACCTGTTTTTTAGGATAATATGAACTGCACTGGAATCTTCCCAATGCTGAATGCCTCCCTGGAAAGGCCATGGCTGATCTATGTATAAATGGCTTCAGTGATGTACGAAGCACCTGAAGAGTGAAGGGGGCTACATGCTTGGCTTTAATATACCACACTCTAGTTTCTTAAAGGTCATGGGCAGCACTAGCATGCTGGTTTCTAGCATCTGTGTTGTGGTTCACAGGCAGGGAGGCTGGGAAAGGAGGCCACTTTGCCAGGCTGTAGCTATGCTAGCTTTGTGGTGGCGTGTGCGTCCCCCTGCCCCTGTTTCTAGGCTGCAGTGTGAGGTTAACCTGTTTCTGGCTAGTCAGACCGGCTTTGTCCCATGGGAGCAGCTGAAGTCTGGGTTTCAGTGGCAAAGCAGTGGTGAGGGAATGATGATAGGCTGAATGTGGAACAGCCCTCCTTCCAGGCTAAACTAGCATCAGTAACTGTAACTCCTGGCATGGGGTGGAATAAAAGCACTGCTGTTGTTAACATGCTTCCTGAGCTTCCCTGCTGGAGACAGGCAGTCTGGGATCCATTGCTTGCAAGGCTCTGGACAGATAATGCTCCAAACCACTAGTGCACCTGGAAGGCAAACTTGGCTGTACCCTATTGATGTATAGGAGGGCTGTGGCTCTCTGCAGATCCCGTCTCCTCCCACACAGTAAGCTTTTTCTGCATGTGTTTAATGCAGGTGCTGATGTTGGGCTATCTCTGATCTAACTACAGTGCTCCAACTATAAGGGGCACCTTAGCCTGGGACTGCTGTAGGCTGCCCTGATAAACTCACCTGGGCCATAACGGGGGGTTTGTAGTATCAGCTTGTGACGCAGCCTGCCATAGAGAGGACAACTTCTGATGCACAGGAAGCTTCTCCTTTCTTGGGAAGGGATTAAAGGAATCTATGTTCTGCCTTAGGTTCACGATGTCTGACAGAAAGGCTGTGATCAAGAATGCGGACATGTCCGAGGACATGCAGCAAGATGCTGTAGACTGTGCTACACAGGCAATGGAGAAGTACAACATAGAAAAGGACATTGCAGCATATATAAAGAAGGTAACTATGGGATGAGGGGGCTGCTCTGGCTGAGACTTCCTGAAGCTCTTAAGTATGTGTGCCTGTCATGAGCCTGAGTGCCTGTCTGAGACTTCATACTTGGGTGTTTGAAGGGGGAAGATGCTTTCTTTGCTGCTTTGCTGCTGTTTCCAAGAGGACAGAGTGACTTCTCCAAGGTCGGAGGAGGGCTATGGCAGAGCAGGGCCTGGTCTGTTGCTCTGGCAAGCTCTGAGCAGGCGGTGAGAGTGCTGTCCCTCTGGATTTGCCAGCCTAGAAAGAGCTGGCTGCAGTCTCTCTTTAGGACTTGCTCCATAGATGACGCTGCTTGACTTGCAGTCCCAGCGCAGGGTGGGATTACTCTGTCTCACTCAAAGTGGGCAGCTGTGCACGTGTGGTTCTGTCTGCCATGTTCCTGGCTCCGGGGTGGGCGGTGTGGAGGAGGATGGGGCCTTGTGCTGGCTGGCAGGGTTGTGAAAGGCACTGCTTTAAAAACAGCATAAGCAGCGGCCCTGGCGTGTGAAGAGGTGTCTCCCCATTTGCAGGAGCCCATTAACTGAAGTCTCATGCTTGATGGCATCTGGGGAGCTGTCAGTTCCCTCTGTACCTGCTTCTCCGAATGGTTGGGCAAAGTGCTTTTGAAGGAAGAAGGTGTGACTTCATAGGCAATGTGGTCCTGGCACCTGGGCTAGCTTTTGGGCCTTGCTTGTAATCTAAGCTTGAATGTGAAGGATTCAAAGGTGTCTCCTAACTTCTCGGATCACTTTGATCGGAGTCAAGACTTATCTCAAAGTGCGTGGGGCAGTGCAGCCTGTAAAGTGAGTGAGTGCAACAGAAGGCATCCAAAAAGAAGCTGGCCTTTATTTCCTGAGAGTGTGTTGGGAGGAGGGAAGCCATTTGATGCACCTTCATGCCCTGGCAAGAAAGCTTTTCCTTACTTCAAAGGTTACCTGCAAAGAGCTCAAACTGTCTTGCTGCTGTCTGAGGACTAACACTTGCTTTAATCTTGAATGTTGAGTCTGTTCTTCTGGCACTGTCTCAGGGGAGGGGAGGGAAGGGTGTTCTTGGGAGCTGTGTATTAATTAGAGGGAGGAGAATGGTCTTTAACCCTGTCTTACCTGTGGAGTAGAAGACTAACTATTAAGCCAGCATTCAGCTTGCTTACCTCTGACCTCTTAGGTCTATCATGTGCTGTCTGGCCTGTGAATTTGCCTGCTCATTTTCAATGCAGGTTTTTTCCTTCATGTGAAGAAGGGTCCCAAACAGCAGAAGCCAGACTTCTTCCTTTTTTTAGGTGACCTTTAAGCTCAAATGCCTTGCTGGAGCAGACATGCCAAAATCTTTTTTTTATTTTTTGTGAGTGGGCTTGGAATGGGAGAGGAGAAATATTCTCCTGAGCTAGCCTACACACAGGGCTTGAATAGCACTGTACCAAGGAGAGCTCTTAGGTCTGCGCTTTCTGCCTGGGGCTGATGGATGCTCTAAGTCTCAGGAGATGATTTCCTTGTGTCGGATTCTTCAAACAATACAGTGCAGAGGTCTGGTTGTGTCAGTCACTACCTCGCTTAATATAATAGTGTCTTGTGATGGGGAATCTAAAGATGCTGTAGGTGGGAGGAAAGGCGATAGTGTGTGAAAAGAACTAGCTAAGAACTTGTGCTTAGAACTATTTTCATGTGGGCTTTCTTGGCCTTAATGCCTCTCTTTTCTTTCTTCAGGAATTTGACAAGAAATACAACCCAACTTGGCACTGCATTGTTGGCAGAAACTTTGGCAGCTATGTAACACATGAGACAAAGCACTTCATCTATTTTTACTTGGGTCAGGTTGCAATTCTTCTCTTCAAGTCTGGATAGGAAGTAGGAGCAAGTGAAATTTGGACTGTAATGCACTGATGGCTGAAGCCACGACTCCCTTTAACATGGCTATGCCGCTGCATGGACTGTATACTATATTTAATGTGTATATGTTGCAGTAAAAATCTACTTCTGTTTAGTTGCCTGGGAAGAAGGCGGCATTTTTTTGTTACTGCTTTTTTTGGTTGTATTGCACTAGGAAACCTGTAAATGCTTAAACAATGGCCTTTACGTGGGAAGAAATAAAACTATTCCACAACAGCTCCCTCAGTGGTAACTCCTTCTTTGAGGCTGGGAAAACTTCTTTGGGCAGGCCAAAAGACCCTGACTTCTTTACTGAGTTTTATTAGACTGTTAATCTTGTAACGAGGAGCAAAGCCAGTGTGAGCCTCTGTACCCACCCTGCAGACTGTAGAGAGCTGGCTCTCCCAGTAACCTCAGTGCAGGTACTTAGACCTTCCCTGAAAGCTGGTGGGGTGGCTCTTGATTATGTGGCTTTCACATGAGTTGAACTCCACCTCGGACTGTGATTAAACAGACTTGCAGCTGGCACCCTTGGTGTTCTTTCTGTACCCATCACTGTATTTTTGGCTCTGCTGAAACATTGATCTAGACTGTAAGCAACTCAGCCTGGTCTAGGAGACTTCAACAAACCCCTCTGAGTTGCTGCTTGCTGCAGAAAGCAGCATCCTGTGGCTGAAGTCTTTAGACCTTGATACTGAGATCTAAAGCCAGGTGGCCCACCCCTGAAATGGAGTAGGATATCAAATTGGTGACTACTGACAACAGCTCTATTTGGCATGTTCTTAGCCAGTTGTCTCAACACTGCCTTAACTTGATGCTCTCCTTAAAGCAAGCTAGTCATGTGGAAGACTTGTAAGTGGCCACTGTCTCTTTTTTCATTTTCTGTAGCTGATAAGCTATTTCTGGAGGGCTGTCCTCCATGTTCTGATATCTGCTTTTGTTCTTAAAGCACAGTACCAAGAAGTTTAAATTTACATGTGATGTTTGTGTGAAGGAAACTCATATGACATCTGCTTCAAAGGCAGACAAATGTCTTGGTCTCCAATAGGTTCAGCAGTGATGTTGTCTTAGTATGTACTGACTCTTGGATTACACTGCAGGAAGTTCTTTTTATCTGGGTGTGGAGAATTGCTGTGTGATGGCAAGTAAATATCTGGTGCTTGTCATAAGGTCTATTTATTGGTTTGCTGACTAATGTATAGACAATATCACTGGGCTGGTGAGCCTGACTTGTCTCTGGCATGAATTTGGTGGTGGTAATAAGTCACTGCTGGGGGAGAATGGGCAGAGTGAAGGGAGCTCTTCATTGTGAAATGACTTGATGACCCAGGTTGACTACTTCCTGAAGTAAAAGTCCTTCTTGTCTCTGTGCAAAATCCAAAGTATGCCTAATTTTGTAATATTGATAGAACAATGTTGTAACTAGAAAGAATGTAGCTGTCATAAATTCATGTTGATGGAAATGTCTGCACTGGGGTAATGTGCCTTGGACTGTCTGGGGCACTTTTGTAGTCGTGTCTATTCAGAACTCCACTCTGGATCTGAAAGGAGAATGTTTTGGGTTTGTTTTTTTCCAAGCATGAGTCTAATGTGAACCTGTTCACGGTCTCTCGTGGAGCAAGATCTGTTCCCTTCATAACTGCAATGGCTCAAATACCATTTATTTTTTTCAAACATTAAAGGTGAATTGACACATTTAAACAGCCTCTAGTTTCGTCATTGCCAGCTGTGTGAAGCAACATCTGCACTTGTCCAGAGAGCGTGAGCAGCAAGTTCTCTGCCCTGGAAGATGCTGATGATTCAAAGAGAGAAAGAGGGAGAAGCTTGACCTGAAGAGCGTATGTGTCCCATCTGTGCTGGTCCTGACCTCCAGCCTGGCTCAAGAACTGGGCCAGAAGGAGGATTGAGGGGAGTGTGTCCTGCTGCAGCCCTGATGGGGTGCTTCTGTGCCAAGTAACCTTGATAAGAAAGCACTGGGACCAACCTCCTAATGACTTCAAACAGACCAGGGCTGGTACAGCAGCTGGGGACCTGGCTCCTGAACATACTCGAAGGTGTCTCCTTGCTCTGCAGGAAAGTAGGTTTCCCCTTCAGGCTTCCTCCAGGTAGAAAGGTGAGATCTGAAACTCTTGCCAGGTGCCTGAAGCTGATGTGTGCTTAATGTCTCTCATGCTGCAGGGGCTGTGGGCTTGCCCTTAAACAACCCCCCTTAGCTTGCTGTCTTGCTCCTGATGCAACCTAAATTTGGGATTGTGGCCTCCCTGGTAGCTTTTTGAAAAGCTGTGGGCTCTTACAAGCTACAGCAGTGTAACAGCTCTGCTGGGGGACAGTAACACCAGCAGGAGAAACAAAGGGAGGTGTAGCTGCAGACAACCATGACTCATTGTAAGCAGCTATAAAATGAGCTGAACCCAAAACTCCTGAACAAGCAGCAGTGTGGCTGTTACACACAGGCAATCTGCTACAGCCTCCACCTGGCAGTGCTGAAAAGCAGAGGTGGTTTCTACTTTGGGGAGAGCTGGGAGTAATGCTGTCCCCGCCAGCCTTTTCGCTGGCAGTGTAGTTGCAGGGCTTAAGCTCCAGCTGAGCTGTGCTGGGGCTCTGCATGCCTGGCCAGGTCTGGGTGAATGCTGCGGCTCCAAGAAAACATTTACAGCCTTGTGGGGCTGGGCTAGTCGAGCTGCCTTGGTGCACAGGGCTTAGTCAAAGCAAGTGGCAGAGAAACTGCCAGCTGCACAGCAGGCTGTTAATCCAAACCTGGGGTGAAAAACTTCCAGTTTGAGTTCTGTCTGTGGGAAAGCATAATGTATCCAGTGGCTGTGGTGCTGGTGTCAATCGGTCCCTGGTGGGATCTGGAGGTCCTGGCAGGGATGGAGGGAGGGCGTGCTCTGGAGCTGCTGTGCACAAATAGAAAGCGGGTTTGGTGCTTCCTTGGATGTGTCACTGCAGCAGGAGCCCTGCTTCAGGCTAAAGAAAAGAAGCTCCAGTTCGCACCTTTAGCAATTAGGCAGTGAAACCGAGCCCTGCTCACCTCTCCGTCACCCCTGCAGTGGGCACTGGTACTGTGCATCCCCAGCCTTCCCCTTAAACCATCCTTTGCCTAGCACTGGGTCTCTGGAAGATACAAACTGCCTAAAGTTAAGCAGTGCGTCCCTCTATATGACTGAGAGGTGGGTGAGGTTTTAACATGGAGCTTTCTGTCCCTGCTGCCTTCCCCTCCTGCTCCCCAGCAGCTGTCTGACGCAGCTTTTGGCTTTGACTTTTTCCATTGCTGGGCTCCACTTTGTCTCCAGTTTCCCCCAGGCGCAGGTGTCCTGTGCGATGCCTTGGAGTGTTAACAGTTTCCGTGCTGGAGCAGCCAACAGCATCCCCAGGACGGCTGCTCAACTTCAATGGAGTCAGGAAGCTATTTGGAAACATCTGGATCTGGGGCACTGAGTGGAAGGTATGTATCTGGGGGAAACATCTGGAGAAAAACTGCTTCCAGATGTCTTTGGGCAAAAACGCTATTTAAATGTAAATTCAATATACATTACTGTCCTGCCTTGCAAGCTTTCAGAGAATGTCTGATTGCGGGGGAGTCCGAGGTGCAGGTCGCTGCTGGAGGTCTGGGTGCAGGACAGCATCTGCAGATGTACGTGTGCCTTCGCTGCGGGTAACGGTGCAGTTCGTGGCTGGGGAGAGTGTCACATTTTCTCTTGTACAAGCCAAGTTATTCAGTTCCTCGTGTCAAGTATTTCTTCCAGATGTGGCCTTACGAAAGCAAAGCTTTGTGACACTGAAGAGCAGATGGGCTAGTTTTTGGTAGCTGTGCTCCGTGTGTGTAACTACTAGACGTTATTTCGGATTCTCTCTTCTGCGGAGGCAGCACAGTGTAAAGATGCAGAAGATGTATGACTCCGTTAGCGGTCAGAGCCAGCCTTGCTCCCTGCCTGCCTGGCACAATGTTCTTCCCCCTTCTCTGTGACCACCTGGGACTCTGGGAAGGAACAAAGTGACAGCAATGTCATCCCCACCCTGGGCATCCTGCTCTGGTGGGAACACCCGGGCTGGAGGTCAGTGCTCTCCTTCCCTCCCACCCAGCAAAGCCAGCCTGCAGCGCTGCCATCGCAGTGGCAGTCTTCCCCAAGCACGTGGAAGCAGAGCCTGTTGCTGGTAAACTCGGTGCCCAGCGGACCTGTTCCTTCTCACAGCGCTTTTGCGGGAGATTTGAGATGAAGAGAGAAAATGTGGGAATCATTTTTATCTCACTTTCTGTCTCTGACGGGTAAATCCTTAGGAGGCCGGTGGCATACGGTGAAGGAAGCAGGGCTGTGCCATCCCTGCCCACCCGAGGTTTCCCTGCTTTGTTCTATTTTTTGAGCAACGCTTCTGACACCCTTTCCCAGACTGTGACTCATAGCAGCAGTGTCTGTGCATAAGCCATGCGCCTTGGAGCGCTTTATAGATACAGGAGCTGCAGGAGCCTCACAGGAGCCAACTGTGTTTATTAAAAGATGATCAGATGTTTCCTCCCTTAAGGCAGTGTCTAGCTGAGGCTGAGTAATAACTCATTACCAACGAGACAAATAACTGCTTATCATCAGGTCAGTGCCTTTACCAGCCCTTCTGTTAGTGACAGCAGGCGCCACGCTTCTCCTGCACCAAGCTCTGGTGGTCTCAGCACCCAGCACAGGGGGGTAAGAAGGGAGCTGCTCTGCCGGACCCTGCTCCGGTCCCCGTCCCTTCCCTTGAGGGCAGCCTGAGCAGGGGCAGCCCTGGGGGGCCAACCCCAGGCTCTGCTCTACTGCTCAGCAGGGTTTGGCCCTGGGTTGAGCTTGAGGAAGGGTTTTATCCATCCCTGGTGTAGCTTGTAT
This sequence comes from Rissa tridactyla, assembly GCF_028500815.1. Taxonomy (NCBI): domain Eukaryota; kingdom Metazoa; phylum Chordata; class Aves; order Charadriiformes; family Laridae; genus Rissa; species Rissa tridactyla. Next base: position 49,207,205 of record NC_071472.1, read on the forward strand.
CCTGCCTGCGACTGCTGGAGTGGCCTCGCAGTCCATGTCTCTCTCTCCTAGTGCTGGGGACTCAGAGCAAATGCACCAGAGCTCGCTGTGGCCTGGTGGAAAAATCAATGGTGCTGCAGAGGTGCCCCGGGAGCACTGTTGGGGCCATGGGTGAGGCGGCATGTCATGCTCCGCCACGTCCCCCGTCCCTGTGTGCCCCTTGCTGCCCAGCGTGGTGGCACGTGCTGACTGGTCTCTCTGGAGGGCTGGGCTGCAGGGGGAGGCAGCGGGGAGCGGGGCCAGCTCTCGTCCCCTTGCAGGACGTGGGGCTGGGACCCTCACAGGCTTGGTCAGAGGCTTTCCTCAGACGCTATCCTCTGGCGCGGCTGCCGTGGCCCTTCCCTGCCAAACGCCGTGGCATCTCTCCATGTCCTTTGTTCCCTCCCTTGCTTACGCATCTCCATTGATTTATGGCTGTTGCGGAGCAGCCCGACCGCAGCTCAGCTGCTTGCCCAGACCCTGGCCAGGCTGTGTGTCCTCCCCCTGGGCCTGTGGGCAGGGAGGCTTTTGGGGAGAGATCCAAGCCCCCCTCCATGCAGCAGGGCCCCCGCTGCATTTAAACACGTGCACGGCCTTTTCTTTCACCTCCTTCCAGCCTGGGTGTGAATGAAGTGCTTTCAAGGGGAGGAGATTGCTGGGAGCCCCGCTCTCCCTGTGCATTGGTTGCAGCCCATAAAAGCATCCAAGGAATTCGCCACGGCAGTCCCGGCGCGGGGGGTGAGCGCAGTGAAAGCCGCCCTTTGTTCCCGCAACCGAGTCCCACGCAGGGACAGGGCTGGAATCTGCAGAGCTGGTTGTGTGCTCCCGCCGTCACGTCACCCTTAGTGCGGGTGCCATACTGCACCGGGGCCATCGGGAAAGGCTTTTCCCATGTCTGACCCTGGCTGGGGTGAGCAGTGTTAGGTGCTGCCGGGGTGCGATGAAAGGATTCCGTGGGGTTTGCCAGCATTTGGAGCGCCTGGCAGTACACATGGTGTGACCCCAGCTTTAGCCCTGTGCTGCTTAAGCTGAGTCAGAGGAACGGAAATCCCTTCTTACACCGATGTTTTTCCACAAAGTGTTCGATTACAGGTTTGGGGTTTAATCTCGCGCCCATCTTGCGTGGTTTCCCGGCTGGCTGCGCCGATCCGGCAGGAAAGGACGGAGGGTGACACCCAGCCAGGACGTGCCTCCACTGCAGCCTGCGCACAGGCGGCTGGCACCTGGCCCAGAACACAGCTCTGGAAAAAAAATAAATGCCTTTTTTGTTTTTGAGGAAAGCCCAGAACGCATCGACGAGGACAAAAACCTCATCCTAAATCCAGTTTTAAAAGTCCTGTTTTCTCTTAAGGGTTCAGAATGACCTGGGCAAAAGCTCCTCTGTGGGTCAGTTTGGACTCGGTACATCTGGACTCACGTTGCAAGAGGTCCCTCTGACACCACAGCCTGCAGCGGGGCTGGGGGGTGGCACCCATGCCGCCCCTTTCCAGCAGGGTCCCCACCCATGGGTGCTGGCAGGGGGTCCCTCCACCTCTTCTGTGTTGTAATTAGCAGAGGAAAACCAGCGTGTGACTCAGCACGCGTCGGGTGCCAGACCAGGGCTCTGACACTGCCACTGTCCTCCAGCAAGACTGACACATGCAACTCAGGCAGAGCCTGGGCTGGCTAAAGATACCCCGTTACTTAAATATTTTATAGAAAATCATTAAGCAATTAAATCTGGCGGATCTCGCAGCGTAGAAAAAGCAGCTTGAAGTCTGGGCAGTAAACAGGGCAACGCTTCCTGCTCGTTTGGGATGTCTTCTTGGAGCCTTAACTCCAATCCTTGTTTCAGAATAACTATAATTATCTCTTAATTGCCATTATTGTTTAACATTTTTAGCATTTGCAAGTGCAAACTGTTAAGAGTTTTCCATGCAGATACAATCAGTAGCCAGGGTTCACAATGAAAGCAATTAAAATCCTGTGATTATTACAAGCCTGCGTGTCTATACAACGGCTTCAATCTGCATAACTTGCCAAGACGTAGGCTAGAAACTCAGACAAATTTAGCATTTATTTAGTAACCCAGCAAAGCTACTACCTCGTGCTGCCTCCAATGATTTGCATCTACGGCACTTTTTGGAAGGACGCGAGCATTGAGGGGAGGGGAAAACCAGCATTTTCTAGAATGCATCCCCGGAGAATACACGGCGAAGATAAAATTATGCACATGAATTATGCATATGAATTATGATTTCACTCCTATTTTTGTTGGGATTAGCTCATGTTTGGTGCGCATCCCTGGCAGGTTGCTGGCGGCTCGGCAGCGAGCAGAGACGCGCTCTCCAACTCCCAGCAGGTCACCGCGTTCTCAGGTGCTGTGTTCCCCACTCCACCGGCAGCCACCTCCCGCGGGCTGCGGAGCTGCTCGGGGACCCGGCCCACCGCTGAGGGTGGCAGCCCCTGCTCCTTCACCCCTCTCGGGTCTGGGGCAGGGAGTTTTAATGTTCATTTACAGCATCTCGCCTGAAAACGTGCAATGGATAAAAACAGATTTGGGTGTAAAACTCAAAAAGCAAGTCTGCTGTTTTGTGTAGAGGGAGGCGTTTGCAGGCTCTGCTGCCACCAGCTAGGCTCCGCCGGTGTCCCCCGGGTCCTCACCACCTCCCGGGAAAGGCAGATGTGGAAATATCCCAGCCTTTGCCAGCTCTGGGGAGATAACGCTTGAGGAGAGGAGCACAAGGGGGAGGCAGAAGCAGCGTTTCCAAAATCTCTGCACCAAACTCGGCTGCAATCCCAGCACGCACTCGATTTAAGCCACATTAAATAGAGCCAGAAGTTCTTCCACACAGAAACAGCTACGGAATACTGAGCCCCCTTCCCAGGAGGGCTGGTGACCCCAGCCCATGGGTGTTGCCATGTGAAAGGAAGTTTAATGGCCCACATTGCGGGGGAGGAATAATCCTAATTAGCCAAATCACCAGGGCACCTGCAGCCAGGGCAAGGCTGCGCCTGAGCAAGCGGGACTGGAGGAGCAAGGTGGGGGTCCAGGTGAGGTGAGTGCGGCCTTGGGCGCCCGTGCTGTGGTGGGACCACATGAGGAGGCTCAGAGGGCTCGTGGAAGCCCCCTGGCCAGATCCTTCCCTTGCTATCCCAAGCACCCTGTCCCATCTCCCGTCCCATCACCGCTGCTGCCTTGGAGTAACATCCCTGACAACCCAGCAGTCGTTTGCATGAGAAAATGAGATTAGGAAAGTATTTCAAGTATTTGGGTCTGTCCTTCAGGAGTCAGCACTGTTTGCCCGGTCAGCTGGCCTGCAGCTTGGGAAAACAGCCGGGAAGCCAGTGGGAGACACTTTTGGCACCAGCGGAGATAAAGGTAAGTATTGTATCGGGGCTGAATCTTCACATGCCTTTGGGGAGTGGTGGATGTGTAGCACGGTGCAGGCAGGGGCGCTCCTAAATCCCCCTCCCAGGGATGGAGTGCATGTTGGCAGGCACCCCTCTGCGGCCGGGGGCTCCCGCGACAGCCCCTGCTCCTTCACCGATCTCCGCTCTGGGGTGAGTAGTTTTTCTCGTCCCGCTGTCCTCGGCCCAGCTGCTCTCCTGCTCTCTAACCTGGGCAAGTGCTCGAGAACCAGCATGGCTCAGGAGGACGGCACAGCTCGTGACGTTGATGTGTTAACGCACAGTGATGCTCTGCACGGTGCGGGCAAAACACAGGCAAGGGGTGCAGCCACAGCAGCTTCTCTGCATGTATGAGCACGTCAGAGGATCAGGGATTTTTCTGGGGTCAGGCGTTTGATCTGCTTTGAAATGCTGCTGATAGGAAGTGAAAAGTCAGTAAATTTGGACAGTCCCAGGAAAGAGGACCAAAGGCAGAACTGACAGAAATGACAGTGTTTGGGAAAGCCTGGGACTGAAACCCCCCAAAATTCCCAGCTGAACTTTGGGCCAGGTTTTTTCCCAGGGCAATAAGATGAAGATGAACTCCCTCCGTTTCACCTTTAACAGGAAGAGACAGAGCTAACAAATGTGACAGGCGCGGAGGAGGCAGGGAGAACCGGCAGCAGCTCCCAGGTCATCGCTTTGTCAGAATCAGCAGGTTTCTGCCGTGCCCTTGAGCTCTCTATCCGGCTCCTGCTTAGTTTGGCGTCCCTGTGGCAGCTGTCACCATCCCCGCATTATCAAACCACCTGCCTGAATTTCAAGGAACTCATCCATATATTCAGCAGGAATATCAATTTCCAGGAGCTCTTGGGGGCTCTGAGATCAGAGCAGCTAAACCGGGGATTTCTGCTGAGCTGTGCTGTGCTGAGCTGCCGGAGCTGGAATTTCCTTGGCTGGGCTGTCTCTGCTGGGGGAGCTGCAGGTGGGGGTTTTATTTAAGCTGTGACCAAACAGGGTTGGCAAAATGCTGTCAGCGTTTGCCTGGGCTCAGCCGGGCTCCCTGGCACCCGGAGGAGCGTGGATCCCACTGTGAGCGAGGCGATCAGCTTCCCCCGCCGTCTCTCTGGGGACATGGTGTGATGCTCAGCTCTCCCGAGGCGAAGCCCACATCCCAGCAGCATCACGGCTGGTGGGACCCAGCCCAGGAGAAACGAGCCCAAGGGACGCAGCCCAGGGAAGGACACTTTCTGCACATGTTTTTGAGCCAAACCTGGCTCCTGAAATCAATAGAGAAGATTCCTCCGCAGCCTGGGGAACCATCCTGTCCACATTCTTCCCTGGGACCTTCAAAGGAGCTGAGGAATCCAATTCCCACTAATTTGCTTTGAGAACATCAACCTAAAATTGTAATTACGGCGTGCTGTATTACAGGGGAGGAAAGAACCCACCGGACTGTAGCTACCTTGTTTTCCTGAGACGGGAGTTCTGATGATTTACCGAGACTTAACATTTTTAACAATATTATGTTGGTTAATGTTGGAAGATGTTCCTACAATTAATGAAAATTTCATAGACTGACTGGGGAAGAAAGAGACCATTTTGTGTCCCTTACCAGATGGCCTAAACCAGCTGCTCACTTTTTTCTTTGAACTGTGAGTCTAATGACTTCTCTGGCCTTTGAAGTCTGCCTGGGAGCTGCTGAACCAGATGTATTTGCATGATAGTAGCAGAGCACGTTTCACAGTCCTGGACTTGCGCTGTTTTCCCTCATGGCCACTGCTGGGTACTGCGATGTTCGATGTTCACTCTTCTTTGGGGGTTTTGAGAGGTGAGTAAACGCAAAGGCTTACCAAGAGCTGGTATAATGTGTCTTGGTGTAACATTGCTGGCTTCGGTGGGGTTATTCCCTAAATCCGTGGTGTCTTTACCCAGCTCTGGGCTGGTTTCGTTGCTTTTTAAACCCGTGCAGCGGTGCCAGTCTGCTTTCAGTCACAGATTTATTAGGGCCGCACAAAAGCGGGGGCTGCTGTCAAAACGCACATTGCGGCACCATTTTCAAAACAGAGGACCAGAAGAAAGGAAGAGCTTTAAATATGCATTAAGAAGTTTTAAAAATAATAAATCACAAAATAAAAGGAACAAAACCAAATAAAAAAGAAGTCCCCGAGTGTGGGTTTGGTAGAAATTTATGGCAGGCAGAGCAGCTGGGAAGACAACGCTGACATTCCTGGCTTTGAAATTGCAGACCCAACGCGGCTCCACCTGAGTGTGTCCCCAGATGGGATGCAGGGTGGCAGCGGGTGGCAGCCGAGACCCCAGCTCCGACACAGCCACCATGGCGGACCCACGGATGCTGCGAGTGCGAGAAGGGCTTTCCAGGATGGAGCCAAGTGCCGGGACGTGCTGCCACTGGGTGGATGCCTGGGGTGTCCCCACTCTCCATCCCGCCCCGGTGCGGTGGCAGGGTTCCAAGCAGCCCGCAGGCGGTGGCTGTGTGACACGGGAGGGTGCGACTCCCAGGCAGCGCTAACCCACCCACTGCCGGGCTTTCACACCAAAAGCCATGCCTGCGTTCCTTCCGAGGGGGATGAAGACCCTGGCACAAAGGCTCTGCCGCGGTGGAGGTGGCCATGTGCTCCTCCTTTTTCCGCTGCCTCCCAGAGCACGTCAAGCAGCTGCTCTCCCTGGAGCGACGGCAAAGAGCTTTCTAAAATCATCCTCGCACAATACTCATACGCGGTGCTGCTTGAGGCTGTCTCTTTGCTACGTGTTTCACTGTGCCTGCCTCGGAGGCCTGCTAAGGACATCTGGGGACCAAATAATAAAGCATAAATGGAATGATAAAGGTAAGAAGCAGAGCAATTAGACATAGTCAGACAGCCCAGGGCAAAGAATAAAGCCAACGCGATGGCACTGGTGGCAAAGGACGTACTTTTCTTACTTGCGGTGCTCAGCCTGATAAGGAAATGAAAGGAAGGTGAAGCGAGGTAAACTGGAGGTAGGAGAGTCTCTGGAGTGAGGTACCAGACCTTGGCTTCGCCTGGTTGTGACATGGAAGGAGAGGACACCGTGCCCCAATCCTGCAGCCCTCCTGCTCCTTCCTGGGTGACGCAGAGCCCCATGATGGCAGCGTCCCTGTGCAGCAGGGCAGTATCGCTTGGCTCATCCCTGGTCCGGGGTATTCCCCATCAGCTGGGGCCTTTCAGACCCTGGCCTCTCTCCTGGGACCCACAAGGAAAAGGTGGGAGACCGTCAGTTAATTTGATGTTACCCATCAGCAAGGAATTAATTCCCGGTGAGGTGCAGTTCAGATCTGGAGTGATGTCCTTAAGGCGAGCAGGTTGCTCTTACCATTTGCCAGTCCCTTGTGTCCCCAGGGCCGAAATCCGTTACGTCCCGTGTACAGACAGAGCCAGGACAGGGCAGCGAGCGTGGGACAGGAGCAGCCCCGCAGCCCGGACTGCGGACTTGTTTCAGGCTACATCGATCTCTCACTGTGACTTTTAAAGAAGCACCGAGCGTCCGCGACGGCTAAAATCCGCGCAGCCCCGCCCAGACCGGGGGGAGGCCGTGGCTCGCCGGGCTGCAGCCGGGCTGGCCCCTGGCTCGGTGGCCACGATCGCGGACGGCCAGTGCCACCTACCGCGGCCCTGCGGCCACTAGCCCCGCTCCGCCCGACCGGGGCTGCGACACCGGGGCTGCGACACCGGAGTCGCGGCGGCGGCCGGGGCGGGCACCGTGCTCCCCCCGCCGCCGTGAGTGCCTTTCTGCCCGGCTGCGGGACACGGCCGGGGCGGGTCACGGCTGGGAGCGGGACACGGCTGGGGTGGGACACGGCTGGGAGCGGGACATGGCTGGGGTGGAACATGGCTGGGAGGGTGACACGGCTGGGAATGGGACATGGCTGGGGCAGGACACGGCTGGGAGCGGGACATGGCTGGGAGGGTGACACGGCTGGGGCAGGACACGGCTGGGGCAGGACATGGCTGGGAGCGGGACATGGCTGGGGTGGGACATGGCTGAGAGGGTGACATGGCTGGGAGTGGGACACGGCTGGGGCAGGACACGGCTGGGGCGGGACATGGCTGGGAGCGGGACATGGCTGGGAGGGTGACACGGCTGGGGCAGGACACGGACATGGCTGAGAGGGTGACATGGCTGGGAATGGGACATGGCTGGGGCAGGACATGGCTGGGGCGGGACACAGCTGGGGTGTGACATGGCTGTTGAGGGCGACATGTCTGTGAGCGTGACACATCTCTGTCATGCCTGTGAGCGTGTCAGGGCTGTGAGTGTGTCGCAGATGTGACCATGTCAGGGCTGCAATCGTGATAGGGCTGTGAGCATGTCACGGCCGTGAGTGTGACATGGCTGTCAGTGTGTCAGGGCTGTGACAGTAGGACGGCTGTGAGCACGTCACGGCCATGTGTGTGACCTGGCTGTGAGCGTGTCACTGTTGTAAGTGTGTCACGGCGGTGCGTGTGACATGGCTACACCCTGTGTGCATGGCACAGCTCTGAGGGTGACACCGCTGTGAGCGTGTCACGGCTCAGGCCCCGTGCCCGCCGGAGCTCGCTCGGCCCTGCAGCCCCTCACCGTGCACCGTGCGCACTACCGGGGCCGGGGGCCGCGCTCCAGCGGCCCACCGCCCACCCCTGGGGCTCCCCTGCGCTTACTCCCCGGCTCCCTCAAAGTGAAAACCGGCCTCCTCGGAGGGTGCCGGTGCCGGTCCCCCAGCGGGGCCCCAGCCCGCCCGGTGCGCTCCAGCCCCGCCCGGCCACCGTAGCCGCCCCGCGCCCCGGAAGTGCTCCCAGTTGCCATAGCGCCGCTGCCGGGAGGACGGAAGATGGCCGCCGTGGCCGTGGCGGGGCCGGAGCCGGAGGAGCCGGGCGGCTCTTTCCGCCGTTACCTGGCGCGGCTGGGCGCCCTGCGGTCTCAGCCCGGCGCGGAGCGGCCCGACGGCGGCCGTCGCACCGAGCTCCACCTGCTCTTCGACCAGCTCATCTCCGAGAGCTGCGGGCCGGCGCCGGCGGCCGCGCCCAGCCCTCAGGTACGGCCGGGGAGCGGGGCCGGGGGGGGGTCGCACACGGCGGGGGATGTGCGCGCTCGTGGAGGGGCGGGAAGAAGGCGCTTGCACGTGGGTGTGCACGTCACGGGAGTGTGCACGTCACGCGTGTGACCGCACGCTGACGCGGGGCTTCCCCCGTCTCTGCGGCGGCTGGCGGGGGGGACGCGCGGGTCGGGGTGCGGATGCCTTCCCAGGTGTGCACCCCCACGGCATTCCCGTCCCTAAGGGGACCGACGGGAAAGAGGGGACAGACTTTATAGCAGGGCCTGTAGTGGTAGGACGAGGGGTGATGGCTTTAAACTAAAAGTGGGAAGATTTAGATTCGATATAAGAAAGAAATTTTTCACTCTGAGGGTGGTGAGACCCTGTCCCAGGTTGCCCAGAGAGGTGGGAGATGCCCCATCCCTGGAAGCATTCCAGGCCAGGTTGGACGGGGCTTGGAGCAACCTGGTCTAGTGGAAGATGTCCCTGCCCGTGGCAGGGGGATGGACTAGATGAGCTTTAAAGGTCCTTTCCAGCCCAAACCATTCTATGATTCTATGGGTGGGCTCCCAGGGGAGGCTGTGAAGATGCTGAGGGGACTGAAGCATCTCTCTGCCGAGGGACCTGGGGATGTTCAGCCTGGAGAAGAGCAGACTGGGAGGGGATCTCATCAGTGCTCATCAATATCTGTAGGGTGGGTGTCAAGATGGTGGGGCCGGACTCTTTTTAGTGGTGCCCAGTGACAGGACAAGGGGTAATGGGCACAAACTGGAATACAGGAAATTCCATCTGAACATGAGGAAAAACTCTGCCACCCTCTTTACTGTGAGGGTGGCAGAGCACTGGCGCAGGCTGCCCGGAGTGGGTGTGGAGTCTCCTTCTCTGGAGATATTCAAAACCCGCCTGGACGCTTTCTTGCCCAACCTGCTCTGGGTGACCCCGCTTTTGGCAGGGCGTTGGACTGGATGTCCAGAGGTCTCTTCCAACCCCTCCCATTCCATGGGTTGTGCAGACTGGCGTGGAGGCACCTGCAGACATCTTGCCCGGTGCCCCCACGCGGCAGCCCTGCATGTGCCACCCTGTGGCTCCCCACGGGCCAGCTCGCTCCAGACTCTGGATTTTCCTGCACATCTTCCACCCTCCTCCCCACAATCCTGTTCTCTCCTGCCTTTGCCCACCCTGGTTCCCTTCCCCATCTCTCTGGGTGATTTGTGACCTCTGCTGCTGTGTGCCAAAACCCTGCTGGGGTCGGCATACGTGTCCCAGCAGCAGGAGGGCATGAGCGCGGGTGGAGATGGTGGGTGACACCAGTGAGCAGGCAGTGGGTGGGAGTGTAGGCACAGGGACTGGGCAATTTTCACATTCTGTTATTCAAACAATTAAAAATTTTCTAGTCTTAAAATAAGCCTTGCAAAGCTGAGTACTGTAGTTTTTTGGTATTGATACTGCTTCATTGGGAACACACTGTCCTTCATCGTTACGCTGTAAACAGTGCTGACTTACCTACTTTATTTCCAGAATAGGCTTTGCGTTTTGAAATGAATTAGTTTTTGGACAGTGCTCCTTCCCCCTGGCTCTGCCTCGTTCCTTGATCTCAGTTTTGTATTTTTGTTTTGCCATTATTATTGGCTTTGCTTTTGCTCCAGTGTTTAAGTGATATTGTTTGAGCAGCACTCCTGCCATCTGAATCCCTGTCAGCATATCCCTGCATCAGGCTGAAGGTTTGGGGGTGACTGAGGGGAAGCTCACTAGCTGGAGTTTCATTAATTTTGTTACATTATCTGCGTGTATTGATGTTAATGGTATCCACACGCAGATCTGGTTGTGTGATCAAAGTCTTAGCTGATGATGTGGTTTCCACCCTAGCTTTGTAGTTTCCAAATAATAAAGTAAGGCTTTCTTTTCCAGGATGTTTGTGCTGTGCTTGTCCAAGCCTGTCAGCTGGTTCACCTTGATCAGGAACATCTTGTCAGCAAAGTTTGTCAGCTTATCCATCACTTACTTAACAGATTTCAGGTATGGAAAGTTTGGCCCTGTCCCTCCTTTCCCTGTGTTCTGGCTGCCTGGTCCCCCTGCTAAGCCAGGGAGGCCGCCTCTCTCTTTTTATGGAGCTGACCTTCATGCAGAGTTTCTCGAATTTTCACTGTATTACTTATTTATTCTTAGCTGAGGTTCTAATCTGTGCATGGTTCCTCCGGTAAAACCAGCTTTCAGTTAGAAGCAATACACCATTGGAAATACTCTTGGTTTTAGGACATTTGTGTTGGTTTATCTGTTTAAGCGTCAGCTGATTCTGTGATTGTGAATAATTTTAACAGCCAGGTCAGCTGAGTCCGTGACCAAAATATCTGGGTGTATTGACTCCAGCAGTACATGACGATGTTTTCTTGACCACAGTCCTTTTCTGTTGGGACAGGTGATGGTTGATGAACAGAACTTGAATTTTCTTCTCTCCTACTGCATCTCTGCACTTAAGCAGTGCAGCTCTTGGACACATGTTGAAATTCTGCAAGCCTTAGCAGCGCTTGTTTACAATAATGGACCTAAATGTCAGAAGGTGAGTTTACAGGCTAAGAGAAAGTAACCACAAAAATATTTGCACACTTTTGCTGTTTCTGCTTTCTTTCATAGAAAGAATAAAAAAGTATCATGTTCTCAAATAGGCACACCTTTTATGTTAAGAATAATCCCATTTAAATAGTGACCGATATTTGGGGAAAAATTGATTTTCGGGTGTGATAGGTGTGTATACTAATAATCAGAAGATAACAAGATTCTTTCCATGCCACGTACCTCTATAGCTGCAAGCTGCAGCTGTAGGGACCACCCATTGACCTGGCTTGAGCCAAAGGCATGCTATTAAAGACGGGCAGCAGGCTTAGCCTGTAGACTAACCACCCTGGTGTGCTTGTGTATCAGGCAGGAAAACCACAGGGAGCTTCAAATTGCACATTACTCAGCAGGGTCCATTGAGGATCCTGAAACTTATCCTGTAACCAGATCAGGTCTTTAGTGTGCGGTGGGCTCGAAGCCATTTCAAACTGGAGACTATCAGGTCTCAATCCTGAGGTTTGTACGAAGCTCCTTGTTGCTGCGGTGGGACTGATAGTGTTTGATGTGTTGAATTCCCCTGCCGTCACCAGCTCTTGGCAGCTTGCAGAGCAGTTTCTGCTGTTGGGCTGAAGCGCGGGGCGGTGACGCTAGCAGTTTTGGAGCTGCCAGCTTGCGTGGGTTTGTAGCCTATATAACGGCAGCAGTTTGGTACAGCAGTTGTTACTGACTTAGCTTTACGTTTAGGAAGAAAGCATAAATTGGGACTCGGTCTCAACTATGCTCATGCTCAACGCTTTTAAAATGCATAATAAGAGAACTTTGGAAATTAATATTTACATGTCATTTTTTTATAAACATAATGTGTCTGTGGAATCTGAAATTGCAGCTGACAAATCTTTTTTTGTAGCATATATATATTTATCTTCCAAACAGAAGAACCAGGACACTGAGGGAAGAGCAGTGACCCCTAATGACTTCTGGTGGTTTGTTTTTAGTATCTCCCAGATTTGCTCGGCAAGACTGGGCTCCTGGTGCAGTTCAGTGATTCTGCTCAGCCAGACGTGGAACTCAGGAGGGCAGCAGTACGCAGCATGGCAAACCTGTGTCTCAGGTGCGTACAAGCCTTTGCAGATGGCGGAGCGGATGCTTTAGAAGCTGTACATCTGAGCGCACGGACTGGTCTGCTCTGTTTGGGCTAGGAACATTAAATTCAGGACCAGTAAGGTGTATGTGCATGAACTTGAAATCTAAAACTTTAGTGCTCCAAGATATTGTATCATTTGTGGATAAAACTGTAATCAGTCTTCCAGAAATGTTACAGAGATTAGTTTAGGGAAGAAAACAAAAAGCATTGTGCTGTCTGGTCTCTGCAGTGATTCTTCGGGTTAATTTTGCATAAGAAATGGTCAGCTACAAGTTTTTATAGTGATTATCAGTTATTCTTTTGTAATTCATCCATTTTTCCATTCCACATGTAAATATGCTGATGCCACAGCAATGTCAAATGTTTATTAGCTGCTATGTGGGAAGACTACCCAGTCTCTGTGGGCAAGCAAGTAATTAATAAAAGCAATAGATACTTGGACTTGCTGTAAAGAGTTTTTTGGTTAATAGTTCCCGTGAACAGATGGCTTTTTTTAAAAAAAAAAACACAACAACACAACCAACCAACCAAACAAATGAAAAACCCCACAAAACCACAAAAGCTTAGAATTTTGGCACTTATAGATGGAGTCTGAAAAACTACTTAATGTAAATAAATGCGACATCTGGCAGTTTGGGGCATGATGATTTTTCTGTGTGGAGACTTGGGATTGTTTAGCTTGGAGAAGGCTCAGTGAGGATCTTACCAACGTGTATAAATACATGATGGCAGGGAATGAAGATGACAGAGCCAGACTGTTCTCAGTGACGCCCAGTGAAAGGGCAAGAAGCAATGGGAACAAACTGAAATACAGGAAATTCTGATTAAACATAAGGAGGAAAAAAATAAATAAATTAAGGATTATTGAACACTGTAACCAGTTGTCCAGAGAGGCTGTGGAGTCTCCATCCTTGGAGATATTCAAAAGCTGATTGGACACAGTCCTTGGCAGCCTGCTCTGGTTGAGCCTACTTCAAGCAAGGGGGTTGGACTAGGCGGTCTCCAGACGTGCCTTCCAACCTCAACTATTCTCTGATTCTAATTTCAGGAAAATCACTTGCAATATTAGAGTTGTCCTGTGAGTATTATCAAACATGCGGTGATGGCTTGAGGTAATTAAATGTGTTGAAACCAGGTACTTAGGAATCCATTACAAAAGAATTTGTTTAATGACTGTAAATCCAGTGCAACAATGGCCAGCTCTTACTAAACGGTACTCAAGGTTGCAAAGCTGAAGTGATGCGGTCGCCCTCTCTCTTCATGCAGTAAGTCAACTGGATATTAAAATGTTTCAGCACATTAAGGTTGTCCAGACTTCACGGAAACTAGGGAAACGGCATAAGTCATTCTAGGCCCTTTTCAATGACAAATTTTGCCTAAAAAGCATTTATAAGCGTGACAGCTTGTTCAGCTATGCCTGGAGAGTTGTTGGAATTGAGGAGGTGGCCACAGAAGCAGAGTAGGTGTAAGGTACACTACGATTGTACGAGCTCTTTGTGCAGAAGGTTTCCTTTTGTTCTTCATAGTGGTAGAGCTGATGCCTTTCAAAGAGCTGTCCCTCCATCTGGGGCTGTGCTTTTCCGTCTAGTGGAGGGCTCGGATCTGAGTTTGTGTAATGTTATAAAGCTGTGGGACAGACTGTAAACCAACCAGTTGTCACCTCCTGCTTTAATTTTAGTGTGCCTGGACAGCCGTACTTGGATGAGTTGTACAGAAGTGTCTGTTTTCAGACTTTTCTAAGTGTTCTACAGTCTTCAAAAACCTCTGATGTAGATGACATCACTTTTTGCATGGTAAGTGTGAGTCTAATTGTCTAGAATACTCTAATTAGGAGATTGTGCTGCTGGAATATTGGAATTTGGAATGTATGAAATTTGGAATATTGTCAACTGAGATTTTGTTTAAATAGTCTAAGATTTTCTTTTTTAATAAACATAAGTAACTGTCCAAGTAATTATGTTGAGCAAAACCCGTAATTGCCTAGAAGGTCACTTGAAAGATGTGAACCTTCAGTATTTTGGGAAGGAAAAGTAATTCATTCTGTGTTTTGGTTTTCAGTTACTGCAAAATGCACTGAAAGGTATCCAGTCGCTTCTCAATGGTGGGAAGATGAAGCTAATGCAAACTGACCAAATTGGATCTCTTCTTGCAGTATTAAAGGTAAATACTTAAATCTGCTTTGAGGAAGAGGCGGAGACTGGAAGGTGTGTGTTCCAGATGCGTGTTAAGTGGGAAACAGTAGGAAACGAGAAAGAGGGAGCAGAGAAGCCTGAGCGTGGGTGGAAATGTAGTGTGAGATATAAAGAAAAAGACATTGAGTTTCTCTCACAGCATCTTAACTGCACTGCCCACAAAAGAATGTGAGTGAAACGTGAGGCTTGGTTTTTTTGGACCTACTTAAATCTAGAGATGGTTGAATTTCAGATGTTGCATCGCTGTTACGTAGCATGGGGAGAGGCAAGACCTGGGGGAAGGATCACAAGCCCAACTGAAAACTGATGAACGCCCGAGTAAATATGCTGTAAATACGCAGCAAATCTTTGTGCATCAAAATGGGAAAGAATGCTAACGCGTTTGTTACTGTTCTAGAAGTGTATGTTTCATGGACTGCCAGGACTGAGCATAGAAATGCCCGCAGCCTTGTACCCGGCTCCGTTACCTCAGTATGATAAAAGGTCGCCCATCAAACAGGAGCAATCAGAACCGGCCACCTTTAAGCAGACAGGGGTAAGGTGAAATTATACCGATTCTGCTGCATGCTCGTTGTGCGCATGTGTGTTGTGGTTTTGTCTTACCTGACGTGGTATCGGTGGCTAACAGGCTCCTTGTGTTCGGAGCATGTGATACATTTCACATTCTCTGCTTTAAAGGTGTTGATTATAAATCTCTCCACTGATTAAAATTGCTTTGTAAACTCGGGTGACAGGAACAAATGGCTCTGCAGAGATTGGTTTTCCCGGGTTAAGCTGTGTGCATCAGTTATTCATCTATAGCCAAGAATTCCTGGCCTGCAGACATAGGGTTGCTCCTTGCAGACTAGCCAAAGCTTTTCATTTTATAAGTTACATTTTCTCTCCTAACGCTTGCGCAATTGTTTGACTCTTTCTTAGAGAAGTCAAGTTCATCTAGAGACCAATTTCCTTCCCCCTCCCTCATCTGTTCTGCTTAATACTTCTACAGGTTATTTTTTAACCCTCTAAACATTTTGGATTACCGATTATCTGAAAGATGTTAGAGAGAATAAAGTTGTATGGTCACGTTGACTTGTTTCTTTTTAGATCTTAAATACCTATTGTAAATCTAAAAGAACTAGAGAAGTATTTACTCTTCCTCTTCTTTAATCTCTTTTGTGTGAAACATGATTTTAACTAAAAGTTTTGTTGAAAATCTTTTGCTTTACTGATGAAGAGACCAAAGCTTAATTTTTGAGGCTATTCAAATATAAACTGCCTCCTTACACTAAGGTATTACTATACTGATGTTACTGTTGCTACTAATAAGCAGAGTGCAGATTCTCAGATATTAAAGAAGTGATGGTTTCTGTATGTACAGTATTGCACTTCCATATAATTGCACTTATGTGCAGTATTGTTGTAACAGAAGATGCTAAATAGCTGTGATAACTCTTGGTTAAACTAAATCTCATATAAAATTAATTTAGAGACTAGATGTACTGTACAGGGGGCATGATTTATTATATTAAACTCTGCTTTTACTCTGGATTAGCAGTTAGTTTTGTTTTCAGATGAGACCTTTTTCCCTTAGGAAAAGATATACAAGTATAAAATATTTGCATATCTCTAGATATTTCAAAAGATTTTAAAAAAATACCTATTTTTCATCTTAAAACAGAACCGAAGAAAAAAGTCCAAAGGGAAACAAAAGAAGGGAGATTTTGGGGAAGAGGGAAGAGAAGATTTGGGTGATGCAGGAAACGAATTGGTCCTTGGAGCAGACATGCTGAAATTGCATGTGGGGGATGTGCAGAACAGTCCTTGTTTGGATCCTCGGAGTCGTGCATCAGATGTTGCACATGTGTCTGCTGGAAAGGATCACTTGTCGTCACATTATACTACTTGGAAAAGAATCAGCAGCAGTGAGTCGGAATATTCTGATGCTGAAGGTGGAATACAGAGTAAAGTGAGGTGATTGTTGTTCGTGTAAACATCAAGCATGGTGGCAGAGTGAACTCTTATTCGTAACAATTTAAGCTCATGTATCATGTTAAAGCGTGCTTTTTGTTCCTGTAGATCTGGCACAAATTTTACATGTGTGCAGCCTCTTATGCTTCCACGGGAACCTAGCACTTTGTTCTTAATCAAAACTGTTGAGGAAATCACTTTCCTTTTGATTTATGTGGTGATAGGAATTCCTGCCTTCCAGTTTTCTCCTACTGGTTTGAAAGTAAATTTGTTCTTTCTGTTCCTGTTCTTCATCTAAAAAATGTCTTCTCACAGCTAGCCACTAATATAAGTGAAAGAGGTGAAGTCCGTTACTTTTCACTGATGCTATTTCATTGATCTTTTTGTTTGTTTTTAAGATCTTATCAAGCCAATGTTCGTCAAGGGGCTTTAGCCTGTTTCCTCTCCGCTATAAAATCAATGGAAAAACGAGTTCTTTATGGCTACTGGTCAGCGTTTGTTCCTGATGCACCTGGTATTGGCAGCCCCCAGTCAGTGTCCTTGATGACTATTGCTTTAAAGGACCCTTCTCCAAAGGTGAGTCATTTCTGAGTAGAGAAAGCATGGTGTTTTTCCCATATTAATCTTAAGAGTTGTCTTCTCTGGCCTTCGGTAAGTACTTTGGCTACTGTATCTGTGTTGCTTAGTCACCGTACCATGAGAAATAAAAGAGAAAGTATTGGTTAAGGAAACAAAGCATTGGTTGTATGCTGCTTAAAGGTAGGAGAAAAGGTAGTTGGAGTTGAATTTTCTCTTTCTGGAGAAAGATACTTTCATAAACTTAAATTCTCCATCAGCTCGAAGGAGGTATTAAAAGTGGGTAACAGAAAGGTTTTGTTGTTTCAGACCCGTGCCTGCGCTCTTCAAGTTCTCTCAGCCATCCTGGAAGGTTCTAAGCAGTTTCTTTCTGTTGCTGAAGATGCCAATGATCACAAGAGAGCTTTTACTCCCTTCTCTGTAACTCTTGCTTCTAGCATCCGGGAGCTGCACCGCTGCCTGCTACTAGCCCTGGTGGCAGAATCCTCTTCTCAAACACTGACACAAATAGTCAAGGTAACTCTACTGTAAATGTTTCAAATGCTGCCCAGGAGATTATATTGGTCTCTAAGTCTTGAAGAAAGATTGCACAGAAATTATTGTAGCTCTTGAGGACTAAGGTGGTGGTGGGAAATGGACTGCTATCGTCTCACAAGGCTTCATTGATTGAGTCTTCCTACAGAGTCCTAAGGCTTCTTTTCTCTTCAGCACAATTCTCTTGTTCCTATGTTTCTTTCGTGTAGTCTTTTTGGAGCTCAATGAACCTATGAAATGATTCTGAAGACTCACATTGGCTTTAAAACGGGAATCCAAATTGGCAAAAAAAGCTTTCCATGGGCTATTGAAATTCCTTGGCCCTTATGCCAGGGCACAGTAGTTAAATACTTGTTCTTAGGAGCCAAGGTTGCAACCAGTTTTCAAACAGCAGATAATTGGGGCATTTGTTTTCAGGTGCCCTCAGATAATTAGCTGTCTGAATGACCTAAATTGCAAATGTAAAAACAAATCTGTTGGAGGCCAGGCTGACATTGTAGCCATCACGGCATGTATGTTCTTTTGTGTCTTTCAGTGCCTTGCAAATTTAGTTTCAAATGCACCATACAGCCGCTTAAAACCTGGGTTGCTGACGAGAGTTTGGAACCAGATAAAGCCATACGTTTGTCATAAAGGTTTGTATTCTGTTTGTCTGGAGCATCTTTATATATGTTATATCTTAATTCAGCATTGGTTATTACAAAACAGTTGTGGATTTCCCTGCCCACCCCGTGCTTCACAAATACATGTATTGCTCTCAAATTGTATGTTATGACCTGTCTTGTGTGAAAACTGCTGAAGAAGGATGCTGACGTGTCAGTGAGACGCTAACGGACTGGCTTTTTCTTCCCCTGCCCTGTTCTTTCTTGCAGATGTTAATGTTCGAGTTTCTAGTCTCACATTATTAGGGGCTATAGTATCTGTCCAGGCACCTTTACCAGAGGTGCAGTTACTTTTGCAACAGCCCAGTTCTTCAGGGCTAAATAATAGTGGTAGTGCCACCCCTCACCGTTTTAATTCTTCTGAGCAGTGGAGGAAAGCACTCCCCTCAGAAGGGGAACCTCAAGATAATCCAGCAGGATGTACGTCTTCCGAACCATGCTGGCTTCTCCGTCTCTGCGTTTCCATCATCGTTCTGCCCCGTGAGGATTCCTGCTCTGACAGCGATGCCAACTTTCCATCATTCTCCAGCGTTTATGAACCCTGTCCCCTTCGACTGGAATCCTTGCAGGTGGGGATGAACAGCTAGCTTGTGAAATGAACAGCATGGTACAATATCAAATTACCTCCTGTCCGCCAAGCCTCAGCTGTGGATTGCCTTTTCTCCGAGCTCTTTCAGTGAGATTTCAGCTAAAACATTTGCTGGTGCAGCATGTGTGAGCTGCTGTGACTGAAAAAGCACTAACACTTGGATTCCATGCCTGTGGCCACACTATAACTGTCCCATGGTAAACCAGCTGCAGCAAGTTCATCTGCCTGTGGCTTTTGTTACCTTCAGTATTTTTAAATGTTATTTGGTTGTGCGTGCTGGCATCTGGTGAAGGCGGTGAGTCTTCCCTGTGCAAACTCCTCCATACAAAATCTAAATTGAAGCTTTGCTAGAAAACAGTGGGGAAGAGCCTTGCAGTCAAAGAACGGTCCGCAAGGAACTGCGGAGAGATGCTGGTATGACTAAAGCAGTACCTGTGAATGGTGGGACTTGGCCTTTTTTTCTTCATGTAACCACAGAAAATAGTAAGGTTTTGTAATGTGCGTGCTGAGGAGTCTCTCTCTTTTTCTGGAGCAATGAATATTTGTAAAATCCAGCTTCACAGAACACAGCAGTGGTATTACAGGCGAGTGTTGCTCTTGCAGGCACTCTTGCTTAGTTTTTTAGCTACAGGAGACCTCACTTACAGTAAATAATTCATTGCGTTGCTACTTGATAGTGCTTTTGTGGCCCTTTTTTGAACAAGATGATGGAATGGGGAGGTTTTTAATTAGCTCTAGTATTCTAGAAGTTGTGCTGCAAGGTGTATCTGTTTACATCAGAGTTTAGTGTATGGTCCCAGTGTTGATTAACCCATTAACACCCTCTCTGGGTGTTTTTGGGGTATTTTAGTGTAACGGAAAAAATGCTGAATGGAATTTCTTTTGTTTGCATTTAGGTGTTGGCTCTTCTTGTAAAAGGTTATTTCTCTATGGCTCAGAGCTATTTCCTAGAACTTGGAGAAGTGGCTTGCAGATGCATGGAAGAAATGGATCCATCCATTCAGCTTCATGGAGCCAAAGTAAGAGCACGAGGAAGCGTCAACATTATCGATTTTATCTGTTAGTGTGCTTTGCAAGTTCAGATGAGTAGTGATGAATATTGAGAGCATCTATGTGTGCGTGATGTGGCACACCATAAAGAGCTGGTGCCTGCTGTAGCTCTTTGGGAAATGCAGTACCCTGACGCTTTGAGAAATGTACCTTCTGCTTGCAACCTTGAATTCCCATCAGTGTTTTGTTGCTCTGCTGAGTCACCTTGGGACACACAAGGACTATAACACTGGCCCTTTCCTGATATAGCATCAGCTGGTGCAGGAACTGTAGTCTGTCACCCAAAGGAAAGCTCAGAGAGATTTCCTCTTTGCGCAGCAATTTGTTGCGCTGTTCTAGCTGGAGATTTTATGTAAGAAAGGGTTTTGCTCTAATTTTTTCACTAGCAGGGACAGAATAGAGTCCAAAACAATACTGAATTTTATTTTTTGTTCCCTGGGTAGGTAAGTGTAGTCCTAGTTAGAGGTTGCTATAGTTCCATAGTGCTTGAGTTATCCCTGATAAAGACCTAGTTGCTTTTTGTTTCCTTGCAGCTTCTGGAGGAGCTGGGCACAGGGGTCCTGCAGCAGTACAAACCCGATTCAGCCATTGCCCCCGACCAGAAAGTACCAGTCAGCTTGGTAAGTGTGTGGGCTCCCTCTGAGATTCCGCTTTGCTGAGCTTTCTTGAAGTCTCTGCAAAGTTACTGGCATGGATACAGGTAAATCAGTTGCAGGATGGGACTCAGTACCCTGCAGCTTTATAGGTGCTGATATGTACAATTTTTGTAGACTTCCTGCAATATTTTGGTATCTGGTTTTGGTCTGTAGGCAGGTATGGTTGGCTTTTTTTTTTTTTTTGCCTTTTACATCGTGTTAACGCTGCTTCTCTGGCTTTCCTCAACCCTCCTCTTCCTGCGTGCTCTAAGTCAGAAAGCTGGAAGAACAGCACAGATTTTGCATGTGTCATTACTGCTACGTAAAACCTAGACATACACTTTTAGAGTTTTGGCGAATCTGCGTTGTTACAAGAGCCAGTCGACATGTTCCAGCTGCTCACAAGTGCAGAGGGGGAGGCTAAAACCATAACACGTGTGATTTCGGAAAAATTCATTGTTCGAGGCTGTCTGTTGGATAAGTTTGCGGAAGCTGAGGAACTGGCATTCTAGTAGTAATGTAGGCCTGTTTAAGTTTTGCTTCTGTGAACAGAAGACAAGTTTAAAAATTTCTTTGGTGTGTGCTAAGGTTTGAGCTGGTCACCGCTGACCCTACAAGATAGGAAATGTGTCCAGTAGCGCTGGGCTTCTGTTAGTTGACATGAATGTAAATTGTCAAGCAAATGAAAATACCCAGCTGTGTGGATTCAAGAACGGGATCGTAATTCTACCTAATGCAATCTAATCTTAGTGCATGTGGCCTTGAGGAGGAGACAAACAGAACTCAGTGGATAAGTACTTGATAGCAGTACTAAAGTGTCTTTAAAATGCTTCTGAATGCTAAGTATGGTAATCACTTTCACCTGCGATTATGCTACCTGCTGTAAGTATGTCTTAAAGATGATAATGGAAAAATGCAATCTGTGTTAGAACTTAGGCCTAATTGCCGACTTCAAATAGGTAGACCTGGCTGCTTCCTCTGTAGGTTGTAACTTTCTGGACAATGATGTTAAATGGCCCCTTACCTGGCATTCTTCAGAACTCTCCACACGCGACTCTTCAGACAAGCGCCTGCGATGCCCTGTCCTCTGTCTTGCCAGAAGCTTTCAGCAGCCTGCAGGTAAGAGAGCACTCCTTGAAGCGGGGCATTTTTACCTGTTGAAGCTTTGTTTTTGTCTACCAGATTGCAGGAGTGTAAAGCCTCTTAAAATTTACAAGGAGAAGGTAGAGAAATCTTCCAGATATTTTTTTTTTTTTTTTTAACGTTCTGAATAAGTTGTGACTATTGAAGACTGGAAAAGGCGATGTAGAGAGTAATCAGTCTGTCAAAACAATTAAACTGTGGGTCACAGAAGCTGTTTGGCCCTGCCGTGAATACTCAGCCTTGGTGGTGATGTGCGGGAGATAGAGGGTAAGAATTTCGTGGCATGAGGGAGGGGTGAAGGGCTGCTACTTTGCTGGTCAAAAGAGACAGCTGAGCTAACAGCCATGGGCTGACGTTCACCAATTTGCATGCATGTTTTTTCTTTTGTCTAGCTTTTAAAACACTAAACTGCCGTGATTGCCCTGGCAGAAGCAAACAAATGTGTTGGCCTTACTCTCCTTTTGCAACACGAAATATGCTTTTAGACATGAAAGCCTTGGCAGGGTATCACCGCTGCATTGTGCAGCTCCTTTTATGTCACTGTGCCCTTCTCGATGGGGAGTATTCTGCCAGATCTCATTTGCCCAAGAATTGCTAGTACAGCAGTATCTCTGGAATTCTCCGTCTGGTTTCTCCGAGTACAGCATGTACTTCATCACTCTGTACTTTGATCCCGTACGCTGTCTTGTCCCTGTGGCCGTGTGGGGTCAAGTCAGTGCCCACTCTGACCCTTTGCTCTGATGAAACAAAGATCTTTGTCATGGGTTGGTGAACTGACAATCTGTCCAGGATGAACTTAATCTGCCTGGCCGTCCTTATTAATGAAGGGGAAAGAGTGAAGTAAGACAGGAAAAAGCGACCGATCCAGTCTGTTGTACCTCTGATGGGCCATGCCTTCTGCATTTGGATGATAGATAAGATCACAAAAGAGACCAAAATATTAACTAACAGCAACAAGATCATGTTTGCTGGAGCATTCCCATTTCCTGTGTGGCATCCTGAAATGCCAGTTGGTTTACTTTAAAGAAAAGAGTAAGCTCTGAATGGTAGCTTCTGTAGATTCCAGATATTCGGGTCTTTCAGAGTGTCTGCCAGTTGTCTGTCTTTGTAGGACAGAGATCTTTTCACTTTCTCTCTGTTGTCATGACTGCTTATTGTTGCAGAATGACCAGCAGATCCTGTGCGTCACTCTGCTTCTTGGCCTGAACCACAGTGAGAACCCACTGGTAAAAGCAGCTGCCGCACGTGCGCTTGGAGTCTACATCCTCTTCTCTTGCCTTCGGCAGGTCAGAACTGGCCCATTTTTCTTATTTTGAGACATTTTATAACAGGTTTGACGAACCATAAGATGCAGGACATGAGTTTTTTTGGAGTGAATTGGCCGTTCTTCTTGCTCTTGGTCTGCAATGTGTCTCTAGCATTTCTTTACTATCTCCAGACCTGGAGCCTTAGCTGGACTGAGCTGGAAGACTCTAGTTTTTCCAGTGTGGCCTTAAATGGGTGTTTGTAATAAAAAAAAAATAAGTAAAAATGTATGCAGTAGCTGATGTTGAGATTTGAGTCCAAAATATTTTGAAAGAAAATCCTTTACCATAGGTAAGGGAGTGAAAAAAAAATGTAATGTGCCATAGAAGAGAAAATTAGACAGGCAGCTCAGCAGGGAGTTTGGAGAAGCAATTACTCTCTTAAGAGGGAGATTTGATGGGTGTAAGATCGGCAGTCTAGGTAATTATGGTAAAATCCAAAGTAACTAAAGCACCAATTAAATTAAATAATATATTGAAACCTTTCAGCAACAGCTACCCAAGAGAGAGGTGAACTTGGTCAGCATGCAGGCTTAGACTGTTAATGAGAGATCAAAGCTGTACAGAGCACCATAAACGTTAAAAGTTGTTGCCTGAAAAAGAAGAGTATATTAATAGAGCTGGTCTCTGTGCAGGTATCATTTTCCCTAGAAAGGCCAGAATGTTTATGTTACTAAGGAAATCACCTGAGGTTTTTAAAACTTTCTAACTTTGTGGCAGTTTTTACTTTTATAGGATGTGATGTTTGTGGCAGACACAGCGAACGCTATCCTGAATTCCCTCCATGACAAGTCTCCGAACGTCCGTGCCAAAGCAGCTTGGTCCCTGGGCAATCTTACGGACACTCTGATCATCAACATGTATGTAAGCGCGTGCCTTGGCCCGCAGAACTCTCTCTGCACGTATTCCCGTAGCGTCGGACAGAGGGTACTGATCTACTGAGTATCAAAAAAGCCAAAATTTGGCTTGGATGCTTCTTTTTAATCATCCTTCAGCCTATGTGTCTACCAGTGTGTGACACTGTATTACAGGTATCCCGTATCCATCTGGGGTTGGGTTCTAAACTGCTTGGTTTAGGTCTTTCTAATCATTAGTTCTGGAGTATATTCCAAGTTTACTTTTCAATTTCCTATTTCTTGTTCGTTGCTTTTTGTAATTGCATGTTCCCTGGTTACTTTACTTCCAACGTAACACAGAAGTAAGATTAATAAATATTTAACGCTTCCTCAAATCAAAAACTGAAGGAAGTCTAACCTACTGTTACATTTTTAACAGGGGAAAGAGTTATCATATATTCTTGCTAAGGAATCCCCTCCGAGCAATTCATTGCCCTCTGTTTTTTATTACAGACTTAATGCATTGCTAACCGGCTTTCTTGCATTGATAGTTTGGTTTTAAATTAATAAACATAGTGGTCACATGTAGTAAGGTCTGCCTTACATATTAGCTTTCTAAAGAGTGAAGGTTGTTCATACGCCTTGATAAAGGATTGTATCACATCCTTGGGGATGGATTGTCTGAGCTGGGCTTTCAGTGTCATCCTTCTGCAGGGAAACGATGGGACAAAGCTTTCAAGAGGAATTTTCTGATCTCCTGCTCTTGAAAATGTTACGATCCGCGACGGAAGCATCCAAGGACAGAGACAAGGTATGACTGAAGGGAAGGAGGGTGGAGTTATCATAGCGTAGTTAACTCTTGCATTTTTTTATTAAAGAAAAAAGAAAACAGGCAGCAGTTACTTAGGGGCTGTTTGCCCCAACAGACAGGGAGCTGCGGCTCAGCATCCTCTCTTGAGGGCTGGTGTTTAGAGGTTGTTTGACCTGCAGAACCTTTGATTGCGCTTTTCCACGGTGCGGGGAGGGGTTGTTGGGGTTTTTTCCTGGTGACCACTTGCCACCAGAAAGACTCATTCTCTACATTTAGGAGGTTACCATCTGATAAGACACTGGTCTGATTCCAGATGGGCTCCTTGTTGGCTCTGAGCTTGACAAAAGCTTTACCTACAAACTGAAAGCCAGAATTGTTTTTTATTGTGTATGTGTGTTCCAGGTAAAGAGTAACGCAGTCCGGGCCCTTGGGAATGTGCTTCACTTCCTTCAGCCGTATCACATAGCAAACCCCAGGTTTAGGGAAGCCATCGAGGAATCTCTTCAGGCCCTAATTTCCACTGTCCAGAGCGAGGCCACTATGAAAGTGCGCTGGAATGCTTGTTACGCGCTGGGGAATGTATTTAAGAACCCTGCCTTGCCACTCGGTGAGTAACTTGTCTCGCTGGCTTTGGATTTGCGCAGCAGGTTGTGGTTTTGATAAGAAGGTCTCTGTTACTAATGCGTTGGGGAAGAGAGGAGAAAGCAAACTGAGCTGAATCTTCCTGGCATACCTCTGCCAGTGAAATAGGGGTCTGTGCGTGCGGGCATCACTGCGCTGTATTCAGGTGGATCTGTCACGTCAGAAAAGAGCATGAGGATGGGTTTAGAGAGTGAATAGATGCAAAATGTCGTTTTTCCTCTTACAAAACTTCGTAAGATTAACTTTTTAAACTGATTTTTTCATTTTAAAACCCCTGATTCTCTCATTTGGACCAGAATAAATAACAGTAAATGTAAGCTTATTAAATATTTAGGAGATACATTTACAGTTTTGTATATTTTGACTGATTGAAAAGTAGTTTTTTCTTTGTTTTGGGGTTTGTTTTTTTTTTCTTTTTGGTAGGAGAGGCTCCTTGGACCACACAAGCATACAATGCGCTTTCCTCAGTAGTGAAGTCCTGCAAGAATTTTAAAGTTCGAATCAAATCAGCGATGGCTCTCTCCATCCCAAGCAAGAGGGAATGCTACGGCTCCACTGAGCAGTTCTGCCAAATCTGGAGTGCCTTGGTGGTGGCCTTGCAGAAGAGCGAAGACACCGAGGACTTTCTGGAATTCAAGTACAGTGCCAGCCTCAGGACGCAGATCTGCCAGGCTCTGCTTCATTTGCTAAGTCTGGCAAAGAGCACGGACCTGCCGGTCATTTGGCAAACAATAACAGAAAATGGGGACGCCATTAAATCCTATCTCCTGCAATATCTGAAATCTGGAGTTGAAGAAAACGAAGCAGGAATGCACACGGACTTGTGCGAGAGGGAGAGGGTATTAAAAGGAGCTCTCGAACATCTCAGTGGGATAGAGAAACAGCTGGAGGGCAAAGCTCGGGTAAGAGTGTCTGGTTATCTGGGAGATGTCTTGACAAACCATGCCCGTGCCACTGAATTAACAGAGGCTTAGAAAAAACCACCAGTTTCGTTGACCAATAACTTATACTTCTGGCTGGGCACACTCTTTTCATTTACACGGCCATCCAGAAGAAAAGTTTCCTGTTGCTGTTATTAAAAAAAATTATTTCAAACTTATTGAAAATCGTTCATAATGCCTGATGAAAAGATCTGTAGAACTTCATTTTTATTATTGGTTTTGGTTTTTTACACTTAACTGTTACTGTGTTACCACTTGGAAAACAAATGCCTTTTCCTTCTTTTTATGTTTTATAAAACCAGCCTGTTCTCTGAGCTTATCTAAAAGCATTTTGTTACCGTTGCTGCTATATTCAAAATCATGTTTGTAAAGGAGGGATGTGGAAGAATTTTGTTTTTCTGAGCACTGCAAATGTTATCACTCTTGTGTTCCTGCAATAAACCCAAATATGCCAATATTTGAATAATAGCTTAGAGCAAACACACTTTGCCTTTACCTGTCTCCGTTCCTGGTGTCTTACACCTGGCCTGTGCCTCCCTCCTGCCTTCGCTCGTCCTGGCTTTCAACAACCCCAAATTCCTTGTTCCCACGTGGATGGTGCTGTGCTGCGTAAGCCAAAAAATTCCGAGTAGCTACTCTGAGGCTGGAATTTCCACTTTTGGAGCAGTGCTGCCCCTGGAGCCCTGTTGCCCTTTGCAGCGATGTTCTAACCCCCCCGTGGGATTGTTTCTATTTCTGAAGTTCTGTCCCCTTCCCCTTCCTCCATGACGATGTTCCTCTGTTTGCTGTGTGCTCACTGCGCTGATAACCGGCGGGGGACTGGGCTCTCCGGTGTTGCTGGGGACAAATCAATGCCTCCAGGAATGAGCTGGTCGGGGAGGGGCGCTTGGAGAGTTAAGTGCCTGCTCTCCTAACCTCTGCGTGGATGTTTGAACAGAGCTCAGTGCAAGCCCTGCCCGTCGTAAAACCTCTTTGGGATACAAAATTTATCTGCTTTGTTTTTCTGTCCTCGCCGCTGGTTTCAGTGGGCCTCAAGTGGTGTGAGCATCCGAAACCCCTTCAGAGGAGCAGAGCCTTTTTCGCTGGATGTTTGGGGCCGCTTCCCTGCCAAGAGTGACTTCTCCCACTGTGGCAGCTGCAGCAGGAGCAGCTCTCCGAGTACTGTGAAATGCTGAGCTGCTGCCAGGGATGGAGGCCAAGGAAGAGAACGGCAGAGCTGAGCGTTGCTGCTGGGCCCCAGCACCTCCTCAGCGGGGTACGGGCCCCATCCTGGCTCAGGAGCACCCCTGCCTGCGCTTTGCCTTACGAATTTGCACTGAAGCCGACACTTGCTCTTTTTCTCTCTCTTTGGCTGCTGCAGTTGTACCTGTACCCAACTTTCAGTTTCCCCCACCTGAAACAAGCCTGTGTTTTACAGCTGGCTTCTGTCTCTGGAAGAAATCTGTCCGTTACCATTGCAAACACAACTCTGCCTGGATTTCTTGTCCAGGTTCGGTTCTGTCGTCTCCAGAGCTGCCTGCGCGCTGTGCCAGCTGGAACACTGGTGGTGAGGCGGCTGTGGGACTCGGTACCCAACGCGTGGATACAGGGGGTACCGGTGCTGTGTCTGCTCCCGCAGCCCACATCCCCTGTCAGGCTCCTCTTCTGAATGGAGAAATATCTGATTTTATGTGCCCCAAGAAGTGGGTGGGAGCTGCTGGGATTCTCAGTAGTGCGTAGCCGACCTCTTTGGTTTTAATAAAAACTTCTGTGCAGTCTGACCCGGCTCCTGAAACACCTGAGGGCTTTGAGGAAACACAGACTTGTGCTCTGAGCAGCACTAGGTGAGCGATAGAGGGAAACTGATGCCAGATGCTAAAGCAGAAGGCCCATTTGCTGAGCCTGTTCCTCAATGTTTGGCTACCGTCTTTCCTTTAAGACCAGAGAAGAATAAGGCTGTGTGTCTGAACACCAGATAGAGTTGAGTTCATCTGTAAAGGAACTGAATCTTGTTACGGGTGGGTTCTGTTGGCTGGTTGTGCGCACTGGTAGCTGCTCTCTCTTCTGTAGCTGTTTTCCTCAGGGATGCTCCGAGCGTCCCAGACATTGACTCGACCCATTACCACGTTACAGCAATAAGCCCTGAAATGCTGGTTTGGGTAGAGAGTCTGGATTTTGTGGTCTCACCCCAGGCACTCATTACAAACCTCCTGCCTGCACAGAGGAGAACATATGATGGGTCTTGTGCTGACACCAGACTTTCACCCTCCTGTAGGCAGCTCCTCTCCCCAGCTTCTGGACACCCTTAGCTGACCCTCTGGGGAAAACCGGTGCGTGCACAGGGGAGAGCGGAGAGGCAGGAGTTAGTTTTCCTTCTGGCTGGTGGAACTCCATCCAGCATCTTCTGAAGATGAGACAAAATGCAGTCAGGGCCGGCAGCGCAGGGCTCAGCCCCACTCAGCAGCCGGGAACAGCCACAGCTGCATCGTCTCTGCAGCAGCACACGGGCATTGCTGGGGAGACACAGGTTATGGGGAGCTACGGAGATTCAGGCCTAATTTCTTTGGGCAACAACTAAAAAGCCGCTGGGTGGGGACCTGGATCAGTGATGGGGTTCAGCTGTGCCAGGTCCCAGCCCTGTGGGCTGATCCTGCTGCCGGTGGCTGCACCTGGGTGCAGTGCTGAGGGTGCCGGAGCAGCGCTGGGATGGGCTCTCCTGCCTGAAACTAAGGTCAGTGATGATTTTATGTGTCCCTTTAGTGTCGGATGCTCGTGTTCAGTGCCCAGCAGAGCAGCGTGGGCTGTGCACCCCCTGTGCTGCCCGCTCAAGCAGTGGGGGCAGATGCAGCCTCCGTCCTCGGCCGGGGACTGGCCAAGCATGAGGTGCTCGGGGCTGTCAAAAGGCAGCACCTTCCCCACCCCGGCCAAGGTTTTATTGTCCTGCCTCTTTATTGTTGTGTTTACAAGCCAGGCGCTTTATAGGTTTTCCTATGAATAGTTTTCAAGGAGAAGGTAATTACCTTATCACATGCAGGATGATTTATAGCCAAGGTGGCAAGGGACATTCAAGCTCCACATCGGCTCCGTTTGAAAGACAATCTGCCCGTTCTTCCGCACGGGGTCACAGGGTGGGTGAAAACAAAAGGGCTTTAATGCCCGGCCTGCCCGGTCCCAGCACCGGGATGTCTCCTGCAGCCGAACCCCGGGGGGAGCGATTCCCTGGGCCGCGCTGGCGGCGTTTGTGCCCGCCCGCAGCCAGCCCCATCCGTGGTGGGCTCTGCCCTGCGTGACCCCGCAAGGAGCAACCCCGCGAGTTCAAAGCTCGGGTTGTAAAGCTCTTTCTCTTTAATCGCGTTACCTGGATGAGTAAATGCCCGGCAGCCCGTGTGGCATCGCATGGCGGCGACATGCTGGGCCGCGTGTGTGGTGATGTCTTGGTGAACGGAAGCGATTGCTTTTGTTGGGCAGAACTCCTCACCAGCGGCACCAGGCCCAGCTGGCAGTGGGTGTGGGGACTGTTACACATCTCCCCTTGCCTTCACATAGCAATTATTTTTGCTCCCACCCCCCCTTTTTTCTTTTTATTTTTTCTCTTTTATTCTTCCCCCTTTTTTGCATTTTTTCTTCCCCCTTTTTTTCACTTTTTCCTTTTATTAATCTCTCTTTCCTTTTTATTTTTTCCTTTTTTTCCCTTTTTTCTTTTTTTTTCTTTTTTCCTTTTTCCTTTCTCTTCCTTTTTCCTTTCTCTTCCTTTTTCCTTTCTCTTCCTTTTTCCTTTCTCTTCCTTTTTCCCCTCTCCTCTCTCCCTTTTCTTTCCCCCCAGTAACTCTCTCTTGATGGACTCGGAGCAAAGACAATAACTCACGCGTTATCCCGTGACTGTTGCGCCCTGAGCATCGCGGTGCAGCCGCTTCTGGGGAGGGAGGGAGGGAGGGACGGGGAGCGGCCCCGGCCACCGGGCCGCGAGGTGGCACCACGTCCCCGGCCACCGCCCAGCGCCGGCCCGGCGGGGCGGCCGCCGTGCGCGTCCCCCGGCGGCGGGGTCCCCTTGCGGAGGTCGCGGGGGTCCCTTTGCAGGCTGTACGGGGGCGCACGGGTGTCCCCTTGCAGGGGTCGTGGGTCCCCCCTCGCAGGGGCGCGGATGCCACCTGCCCCTGCACCCACCGGCGTGGCACCCACAGCCCACGCCAGGAGCTGCCCCTCGATCAGCCTGAGCCGAGCGGGTGCCATCACACGGGCACAAGGGGGTTCCTCCGTGTCACACACCCAACCTCTCTTTTCCCGGTGCGCGGTGATGATCGTTATCGCCCCGGCTCTACGGAGGGGGGGCCTGGGGACCGTGGCATGAGGATGTCCCCCCTGGGACGTGGGTGCTCGGTGCAGCCCCTAGGGACCCAGCCTGCGTGCGGCCTCCCCAGGTGAGGGGAAGGGGGGCCGTGTCTCCAGAGGCAGTAGCACATGGGTACGTGAGCAATGGGGTGGCGAAGGCAGGGGTGACTTCCAGTGGCGGGGTCAGAGGGAAGAGGCTGATCTGCAGTTCATGCCTGCTGTCTCTCCTGTAAAAAATGGGTCCGCGCTATCTTGCGGGGCACCCCTCCCTAGGACCCGCTAATTCGGTGATTTTTATCCTGTCTGTTTTCCTTCTCTCCCCTCTGCCCTGCTGCAACCTCCCGTCACTCCTCCCCGGGGCAGCTCCGGGGTCGTCGCTGATGGATGGCCCCTAGCAGCGCCCGCCCGGTGGAGGCGATGGCCAGCAAGGAGGCTTTTGGTATGGCCTAACCCGACCCCCCCGGCCGTTGCACCAACCTCCGCACTGAGGTGATGCTCTTCCCGGGGCTGGCAGTGGGAAGGATCCCAGCGGGAAGGGTGCAGGCGATGGGGGAAGGAGTGCACAATGAAACCATGAGGCACCCCGGGCCCCCGGGCATGGGCAGTGCCAAGCGGGGATAGCGATGGAGCCCACAAAGGGGCTTGGAGAGCCCCAGGGAGCAGAAGTGTCCCTGAAGTCATGCCTCCCTGTGCCACCCCTGGGAAAACAGATCCCACGCTGCCCCGGGGGGTCCTCCGGCTCCCCAGGAGCCCAGACTGGTATTTCAGTCTAGACGCGCTGGTATTTTTTCAGTCCAGCAAATTTCCTTGATGGCCCAGCGGTGAAGCAGGAGCATGCGCGGCGCGCTGGCACTGGCAGCTGCTGGAGGGTGGGGGGGGCACAGGGTGGCAGAGGGGGGCAGAAGTCCTGCCGAGGCAATGTGCCTGACGCCTGCTCCTGGCTGCCAGGGAGGCAGGAGGAACATTTGCAGTGGAATGGGAGGGAAAACTATGCAAAACTTGACATTTGCTCATAAAACCAGGCTTGCTGGGTGGAAAACTTGCCGCATCTTGCTCGAGCCTTGGCCTAGTCTGCGATGGCTGTGCGTGAAAAGCTTTATTCAACAGCTGCCGGCGGCACCGCTCCTGATGCCCCTGCGCAGCGTGCAGTCGCCTGGTCCCGGGTTGGGCTGGGTAAATATTTTGAGGGGGGCAACCAGCTCAGCGCTGCCGGGAACGCGGCGGTGACTCAGGGGTCAGTCCCTTCCCCTCGACGCTGCGGGCACCGGGCTGATGCTTTTACCCGCTCGCACACCCCGGCGATGCTCCTCCTGCCACCACCTGCCCCGAGGGACCCCGACGCCTGCCCAGGGACTGGCCAGGTGGACAAAGGCGGCTTTCAGGGCCCCAGCCGTGCTTGGGCGGCCTCCGAGATGTGTGAAATTCGGCTTTTGGCTGGCTCCTTCCTGGAGCGGAACTGTTCTCAGCGAAACTGTCCCCGCCGCTCGCCCTAATGGCTTTTCTCTGTGCGCCCGCATTAATGAACGCGAGGCCCAGCCTAATCAGAGGGAAGCCATGCAAGTAATTGCTTGAATTTTTAATTCAGGGTTATGATAGGGGAATCAAAGTCACACGGCAGCCGCGGAGGCCGCCCGCGGCTCCGCGCCATTGACTCCCGCAATTTGCTTTTGATTTTTGCCCTCCCAGCTCCCCCCATGGTGCAGTGGAGACCCCGCTGGGGGCTGGACCCTCCCGGGAGGGCACCCAGCACAGAAATGCATTCGGGGTGGGGGTTCCACCTGCAGCGGGGGCTGGGGTGTGCTTGGCCAGCACGGCTGTGCCCACAGGGGACCTTTGCCATTTGCAAACCCTCCGACAGAGTTTGCTCGCCTCCAAAATCCCTCTTCCACCCGCACCTAATGGCGCTGCCTATGGGGAGCGGGGGTTTGTTATTCTTTTTCCATTATGGCAGCTCTCGCCCTCAGCCCAGGGAGCCGCCAGCGGTGGCCCCCTGCCCAGTGCCACCGCACTCACACGAAGGGGCGAGCGATGCACAGACGGGCACCCATAGCCATGGGGTGGGACACGGGATGGTGGGGCCAGCCGGGGTTTGGGTTGGGGTACCTGGGCCGGGGGCTCCCCGCGGTGCAGCTGGGGCTGGCACCAAAGCTGTCCCCAGGGACGTGGAGCTCCCCCAGCCCTGAGCATCTCCTGGGCCGTGGCACGCCGCCGCGCTGCTTTTGTTTTCCCAGAAAACAACCCCACCTCCCGCGCTGGTTCCAGCTCGCTTCCCTCCTCTTTGTCTTAAAATTAATAAAAAGTCAGGGGACGCGCAGCTGCTCGCTAAAGCAGAATGGCATCCGCAAAATGCCTGCCCCGCGTGGGGAGAGGGCGGCTGACGAGGCTGCCCCTGCCACCCTGCCTGGCACCAGGGGCTCGGGCACCGGGAGAAGCCGTGCCATGCCGGTGCCGCGCGTGGGACGGACCCGGGGTGCGCGGGGCAGCTCTCGGGGAGCCGCTGGTTGGCAGGCTCTGCGCCGTGACCCCCTGTTTGGGGTTTGGGCCGCTGTTGTGGTGTTCTTTGTGCCGCGATTCCTGGGCAGATAGCATTGTTTGCCCTGACACGTAAGCCGGTGACAATCTGCAAGAGCTCTGGCATGGATTCCGGTGGCGCGCTCCCAGCCTGCCCCGCTTCCCGGCCCTTTTTATAGCCCAGCAGAACTTGTTTTGCTGTGGCAGCGAAGCAGAACCTGAGTGTGGGCTGGGAGCCGCGGGGGGACACGCGTGTGGCTCACAGTGGGCACTGGGTCACGTTTGCACCCCCTGACCTCCAAACACCCCCCGACCTCCAAACACCGCCCCGCCGAGGGTCCCTTCTCCCTCCACGGTCACTCAACCGCAGCGCTCGCCTCTGGCTCAAGACTTGGGGAGGTTGAGAGAAGCCCCCCGGCTCTGAAAATGGGGGGTTTGAGGTTTTGGGGGGGTCCCAGAGAGGGCTGGGAGCATGCTGCTGGGGAGAGGACATGATGGCCAGGCCACCAGCACAGAAGGGCCCACGGCCATGGCCATGGGCACATGCCAGGGCAGTGCTGAGCCCCGCTGCCTGTCCCTCTGGCAGAGCATGGGGACACCGAGCAGCCCCAGAGAGGTCCTGCCCGCGGGCGAGGGGCCACCAGCACCCTTGTGTGTCCCCTCAGAGCAGCAGAGCCCCGGCAAAGGACAGGGGGGTGAAGCCGGATTATGAAAGTGTTTCTTTGCTTTGCTTTTGAGAAAGCAGAACTTCAAAGGGGCCATTTATCACCAGACAAAGAGAGTCGCGAGTTATTTGCAAAGTGTAAGGGAGAAGCATTAATTATCAGAGTGACAGACAAACGCCGCTGCCGGGTGTCCTCCTGCCCACCCCTCCGCCCCATCCCGGCAGCCCCCCGGCAGCTCCCGGCAAGCCCCGGGTGGCACCAGGGCTCCCGTCCCTCCTGCCACGCCGTCCCCAGCTCCTGGCTCATCTCCCCTCCGTCTGGGGCTTGGTGTGACGGGTGGTGCCGCAGTGAACCTACCCGGCCTGGGGTGATGGATGTCCCCAACGTGTGCTGGAGGGACAACACAGGGGGTTCCCCATTGTGTCCCCAGCGCTCTGCTGAAAGGCTGGGAGCTGCGGGCAGGGAGAAGTGTCGCCAGCAAAGCCCACCTGTTGTCCCAGCCCTGCCCGAGGGCTCTCGTTGGGTGAGACAATGCCATGGTGGGAACCAGGCGGGGAGAAATAGAGAAATTCAGTGCCTGAGCAGCCCAGGAGCATCTTTTCCGCCACGGCAGCCCCGCTCACCCCAGCTGCCTGCAGGGCTGGAAGTTGAGGTTCACCCAGGACTCACTGTGTCTGGAGCTGGGGGCACCGGGGGTGAAGAAGAGTCATTTCTGCCTCGCTCTGTGGCTTGGTGGCCCTTCAGGGATGTCCCTTCCCTGTCCTTGGGAGCCCCTTGTGCCAAGCGGGTTGTGAGGCAGGGCCAGTGATGGGGCTTCTGCGGGGTATCGGTGGGGTCTGTGCTGGGGACTGCGGGTGACGGCGGATGGCCGGGGACAGAAGGGTTCAGCCAGGAGCTGGGCACCCTGCAACCCAGCCACCGTCCCAAAAGCTCTGCAAGGGGAGAGCCACAGGTGTGTCCATCATCCAGGAGGGCTGAGATGAGGTGCAAGAGCGTTTACATCCCAAAACAAAGGGCCAACAGACCCAGCCACCCTCGGAGGGTGGAAGCGGCATCCGTGCCACCGTCACCACCACCCCTGCAGTGTTGGAGGGCAGCAGGCATTGGGGTGTCTGGGGCCGAGGGCTCCCCGCAGCCCTGCAGAGCGAGCCCTGCGCGGGGCGGGCAGCTCTCCCTTTCATGTCTGGTCCCTCCCGAAACCACAGCTTCCCTTCGCCCCGCACGGGGATCAACCGCGGGTCATATTTAATAAAGGTGGGGATGGGAGAAGGCTTCAAAACATTACGTCACCTCGGTGTGGGGGAGGCGGAGGCAGGCAGGGAATGCGAAAATCTCGGCGCAAGTGGGGGCAGAGGAGAAAAAATATCAGCGAGGGGATTCAATGGCCCTGTTTTGGTGGGAACTCTCTTGCCCACTGCCCGCGAGGTCAGAGGCGGTGTGTCTGCACGCGCTCAGGCGTTAAATGAAACTGTAAGAAAAAAATGAGAGGCATACACGAAACGCGTAAGCGCGTCCGTGGCAGAAATCCCCCGGCGCCGCATGAGTCACGGCGCTGTGCCCGGCCGGCCTGCTGTGGCGGGAGAGAAATCCCCGACTGTCCCCAGGACGGCCCCCAGGTCCTGTGTCTTCTGCGTCCCCAGCCTGCCCCGGCGGGGATGTCGGGGTGCCCTGGCAGGTGCCCCTGCCTGCCCTAAGGTTTCCTCTGCCTGAGACGCTTCTGCAGGGAGCCAGGAGCAAAGTCCCCTGTGCCACAGCCTTGTCCGTGCTGACCCGCGGGGCTGGCCATGGTGGCCGCGTGTGGCACGGGCGGGTTTGCCACCCGTGCGGGAGCTGCTGCCCGCGCTCGAGCGGAAGCTGCCGGTGCCTCTGTGGGTGATGGAGGAGGCTGTGGCCACAGGCAAGGGATTGCCTGGCCGAGGCCATTGCACCAGGATGGTTATTCCTTTGCAGCAATTGCGAGGGATGGGCTTCTGCTTTGGTACCAGGGAGGCTTTTTGGTGCTGTAAGGGATGGGGAGCCGGCGGTGAGGCCGCCTCCAGCCATGGGAGCCAGTGGCCAGCACTGGGGACACAGACCCTTCGACAACACACATGGGCTGGCTGCCAACCGCATGGCTTCGGAGGGCTGGGGGGCAAAGCAGAGCACGTTCAGCTTAAAAAAACCCAACAGCCCTGTGCAGCCGTCCTGCGTTCCCAGCCGCAGTCAGCGCCCAGTGAAAGCTCAGGTTGATGCTCACGTTGGGCTGGTGCCTTCCCCCGGCTGGGAAACTATGTGCTCCCAGCCCTGCGGGGCACCCACCGGCCCCCTGAGCCGTAATGACCACACTCTTCTGCTGAGAGGAGTTAATGAGCTGTGCCGGGCAACGATGGGAAAAGGCGGATTGCAGTGAGGCTCCTGACACCGCTCGGAGGAGCTGGGCGTGGAGGAAGGGGGAAGAGCAATAGGGTGAGAGAGATGGACCAGAAAACGATATCCACTTCATTAGCCAGGTGGCTCCAAATGTGTGGAAACAGGACAAGGTCCAGGTCACCCACTGTGACAGAACATTATTATCATGCGATGCCATGAAGCCTGTGCAAAGACCAAGTCAAAGCTCACCAGCCCACTTGAAAGGGAGAGGGGACTTTCTGGGAGCAAGAGCCACGCTGTTCCCAGGCCGGGGGCAGGGCAGGGGGTGTCTGCAGGTGGGCACAGCCAGTGCCGGGGGGTCTGGGTGCTCAGCCTGGCTCCTGCTCGCCCCCAGCACCCACAGAGCCTCCCACAAGCTCTGCCCTGGGCAGGAGCCTGCGAGGGGGGCAGCCGTGGGAGGACAGTCCAGGGGGCACAGCGGGACTAAGCCCCTGTCCTGGTGACCGCGGGTTGTTGCTCAGGGTGCTAGTGGCACCCCGTGGTCCCCCAGCCCCAAAGAGGCGTAGGTGTTTTGGCATCTCACCCAGCACCTGGGACCAGGGGAGCTTTGGGGTGATCACAGACCAGCTGCGGTGTGAAGGATGAGAGCACCTATGGGTGCGAGGGACCTGGCAGGCATGTACAGCTCCCTTGCCCTTGCAGATGGGAAAGCTGAGCACAGCGGGGGCACTTGCCCAGCGCCCTGGTCCCTGCGCCCTATAGACACAGGGAGGCTCATCCATCTGGGCGCTGAGCTCCTTTGGAGCTGACCCGAGCGGGGCTGGCGTCGGGAGAGGACCAACGTGCCAGTGCCGGGCACAGCCGAGGCAGGGACCCCCACCCTCACCGCAGGTCCGGCAGAGCAAGGGCTGGCCCGGTGCAGGATGGGTGCGAAGGGGCCACCATCTCCCCCCAGGCTGGGCAGCCCTGAGCATGCAGGAGCAGAGCTGGGGAAGATGCTTGGCAGTGCTGGGAGCTTCAGGCTGGGAGCTGGGAAGAGGCTTTTGGGTTTTTTTCAGTCTTCTGTAGGTTGTGCTCAGACTGCCGTGTGCCCATGAAAAACCCTGTATGGCCATCGCGCGCTCATCCACAGACTCCCTCCCCAGCACGCGGAGAAGTTTCTCGCTCCTTTTGGGATGCCCTTGACCTTTCCGCCCCCGGCTGCAGCTCTGCCCCCGTCCCCCAAAGGGCAGGGGGGCTCTGAGGGTGCTGCGCTGCCATGCTGGCCCCGGGCTGCTCCTGTGCGGCTCCACGGAGCAGGAATGGTTTCATCTGCCTCCGCAGCAGCGTGTTCGATCCACGCATCTCCCAACGCACTCAGGCACAGGTTGTTCCCAGCTGAGTTGGGGGCTTTTTCCTTCGCTCTCCCTGGCTCTGCTGGAAGCCAAACTGCTGCTGGTCCTCAGAGTGTTTTGCTGGGGGGGAAACATATGGCCAGCAGCAGCAGAGACCCGCAGCCGGGCTCCCGTGGGGCTCCGGGGCTGTGCTGCAAAGCGCTCGGGGTCTGACACGGGCGCTGGCAGCTGGCAGGATTTTCTGGGGGCTTTTGAGATGGGCAGGCAGCTACCACTCTGTGTACCCTGTAAAAGCCTGAATCTGGGCTGGAAATGCTGGGTTTAAAGCTATCATCGTCTGGCCGGGGCTGATGTCCAGGTGCCAGCCAAAAGCGGCAAGGAACTGGGCTACCAAACTGAAGGTGCTTTGGGAGGCTGGAGGCGTCATGACCGGAGATTTCAGACACCAGCCCTGCCTTCTGCTGCAGGGTCCCAGGCCCCTGTGGGCTGTGCTCAGGCTGTGGTGGTGTCTCTTGTGTTCGCACCTGCTTTGATTTAAGTGAATTTGTTGATCTTTGGGACTCAGCGTTAGGAAGAGCAGTTTTTGTTCTGATCCCAGAGCCCAGCTTGGATCTTCTCCTCTGCCAACTTCCAACCCTGTTCCTTGCTCCCACCCCTGATGGCTGCCAGGGTTCAACTGGGGCTTCGTGTCCCCTGAGCACCCCTGTCCCCGCAGGGTCCCCTGTGCTAACTTGCCGGGTTTCGTAAATTGCAGTGAGCCTGTGCTGAGCCTGTCCCCAAAGCTGCCCCACAGCGGGGGATGAGACCCCCACTGGAAACCCTTGGTTTGGGGGCGCTCTGGTGGGGCCTGGAGCCTCACAGCCTGTACCCGCTCTGTGCCGGGGCTTGGGAAAAGAGGGGATGCGGGGGGAGAAACGCCCCTGTGAGGCCTGGGGGGTAGTTTTCTCAGCTTGGCCCCCTTTCAGCAGGGGGGCACAGCCCCCGAGAGAGCCGGGCCCACTGCGGGGGTACCACCCGGCCCCGCGGGGTGCGGGCAGCGGGGTGCCCGGGGCGGTGCAGGGTGGGCGAGCGCGTCCCCGTCCCCGGGCTGCGGCTGGCACCGGGGCGGCAGCCGCGCACCGAGCCCCCCGACGGCAACCGGGGCTCCAGCGCTCGGCGTCGCCGTCCCGTCCCGTCCCGTCCCTCCTCGTCGCTGCCCCCGCCGCTCCTCCCGCTCCTCCGGGGCCTCCCGGCGACCGCGGGCAAAGTCCGTCCCAGCGCGGGCGATAAGGGCCGGGCCGGGGCGGGGGCGCGGGGGCCCGGGCGGCGGCCGGAGGAGAGGCCTGCCGGCGCTGATTTGCATAAGGTATATTGCCTAATGGAGGCGGTCATGGCTTGGTAGAGGGCGGCCCGCGCCCCGCAGCAGCCCGCCGGCCGGGGCGGAGCGGCAGCGGCCGCAGGGAGGGCGGGAGGCGCGGGGCGAGCGGCGGGGCGAGCCGCCGGCCCCCGGGGAGGATGGTGTCCCAGCTGAGCGCCCTGCAACGGGAGCTGCTGGGCGCCCTGCTCAGCTCCGGAGCCACCAAGGAAGGGCTGATCCGCGCCCTGGAGGACATGGTGCCCGCCGCCGGTTTCGGCGTCAAGCTGGAGAGCCTGCCGCTCTCCCCCGGCGGGCCGCCCGACGGCAAGGCCGCCTTCCCGCCGCTGGCCAACGGGCACGGCAAGGGCAAGCTGTCCGGCGACGAGGGCTCGGAGGACGGCGACGACTTCGACACGCCGCAGATCCTCCGCGAGCTGCAGGCGCTCAACACGGAGGAGGCGGTGGAGCAGCGGGCCGAGGTGGACAGGATGATCAGGTACCGGCGGGCACCGGCACCGGGACGGCACCGGCACTGGGATGGGGACGGGGAGCACCCCGCGGCGCGACGGGGTCTGTCCGCAGGCGCTCGGTCCGACGGCCCCAAGCCCCCCGCCCGGGGGTCGTTCTCGGCGTGTCCTACCCGGTGGCGCGTCCCGGTGCTCCCTGCCCGCCCCGTCGTTAATCCCGGTGCTCCCTGCCCGCTGTGCGGTGCCCGGTGGCGGGTCCCCGGTGCTCCCTGCCCGGCGTGTCCTACTCGGTGGCAGGTCCCGGTGCTCCCTGCCCGCCCCGAGGTTAATCCCGGTGGCGGGTCCCGGTGCTCCCTGCCCGGTGTGTCCTAGCCGGTTGCAGGTCCCGGTGCTCCCTGCCCGCACCGTGGTTAATCCCAGTGCTCCCTGCCCTCTGTGCGCTGCCCGGTGGCGGGTCCCCGGTGGTCCCCGCCGGCCCCGCGGTTAGTCCCGCTGGCGGGTGCCGGTGCACCGTGTCCCGGCGGTGGCAGGGAGCCGGGCGGGCTGGGAAAGGGGCCGGGGCAGGGCAGACCGGAGCCCACCGGCCGCGTCCTCCCGCCCCGTCGGGTGCTGCCAACCCGCCCGTCGCGGCGGGGCCGGGGGTGCCGGGGCCGTGGAGGCTCGGACCTGCCGCCGGCTCCGTCCCTCCGCCCTCCCTCTGCACCGGGAGATAAAACATAAACTGCAACACGTGGAGCCCGGGGTGTTATTAATTTATTTCTATAAATCATCAACAGAAAGATACACAGAGGGACGCGATTAGGGCGAGCGGAGCGGCGGGTTATTCATTGCCGAGGTTGTAAAGCGGACGGGGAGGGGGGAAAGAGGAAACCCCCCAAGGCGGCGGGCTGGGCTCCCGTCCGTCCCGGGGATGCGGCTCCGGGCCGAGCCGAGCCGGGCCGGGCCGGTCCCGGCCGTGCCGCGCCGCCGGGAGCGGGGCCGCCGTCGGGGCGCGGCGGAGCAGCCCCGGGCTCCGCGGGCGGCGTCGGCTCCCTCCATCCGTGCCCCGGGGCCGCCGCTTCTCCCGCAGCCGGGAGCACCGGGGCGATGGTGGCTCCCCCGATGGCGCAGCCGGTGGGGAGCCCCGCGGGAGCATCTCTGTGTCGTCGTCCCCCCCCCAAGCCACGCACTGCAGTTTTCATACCTGTCTTGATGCCCCAGTGGCACCCCGAGTGCGGCACTGATCCTGCCCGCTTGGCTCAGCCCCCAGTGCCTGTCCGTACCCTCTGCCAGCCGCGGCTCTCATCCCCTCACAGCCCCGGCGTGCCAGGGCCCGGCT
This sequence comes from Rissa tridactyla, assembly GCF_028500815.1. Classification (NCBI taxonomy): domain Eukaryota; kingdom Metazoa; phylum Chordata; class Aves; order Charadriiformes; family Laridae; genus Rissa; species Rissa tridactyla. The sequence continues at coordinate 49,247,495 of NC_071472.1, forward strand.
GGGGACAGGGACACCGCCATGGTCGGTGCAGTCGGCTCCAGGCCTGCCCCAGTACCAGCAGGGTAGATGGTGCCTTTTTGGGAACGGGGCTGGGTGGTGGCACCCGTGCCTGCCAAGGGGCTCGGCTGGGACACACTGCGTGTGAAAGAGGCTCCACGTGAGTGAGAAATCATTGCATCTGCTGGGTTCCCACTGCAGCACCGTGCCCTGCACCTCTGGGTGCTCCTGCCCGTCCCCGGTCCCCCCCTCTTGCTGGCTGCCTCTGTCCCCCGGGGTGGCCGGGGTGTCAGCTGGGGTGCAGGGAAGGCTCGGCCTCGGGATCGCTGCGCTCCCACAGGTGTTTCTGTGCAAAGTTTGCCTTTGGTGCAAACAAGAGCAGGCACATGTCCCCGAGGAGCCTTTGCAAAGAGCTGGTGTTTGCTCTAAGAGAGCCCTTTGTACTTGGAGAGGGAGCCAGGTAGGGGAGCCGCGAGCCATTTATTGCCGCCATGCTTAGGGGCTAAACCCCCTCTGCCCCCGCTCCCCCGGTGTCAGCGGCCTGACCCCAAGACTGGCTCGGTCTCGGTGTCTTCCCGTGTCCCTGGGGGTGCTGAGCCCCACAGCAGTTTTTGGGACTGTAGTGCGGGCTTGGCTGCGGCGTGGGTGCGGGCAGGAGTTGCCCGTTGCAGTGTCGTGGTCCCGAACAGTTCGCTGTTGGCCCCTCGGCAACCAGCGCCTTCGCTTGGGCCAGTTCGTGGCGCCCAAAGGGCTTCGGCTGGTGCGGATGGGAGAGGAGAGGCTGCCCCAGCGCCGGCATGGCGGTTTCTGGCAGAGCCCAGCCAAAGGGATGCCGGCGGCACGCAGAGCCCGGCTCCAGGGCGAGACGCCCCGCGGCTCCCTTCCTGCCCCGTCCCACTCGCCAGGGCTCGCCCAGACCCCGCTCAGGTAAATAATATATTCGTTTGCACCCACGGGAACGCCACCCAGCCAGAGATGCCCCAAAACCACTCGGAAAGGTGCTGGGGGGCGGCGGGGGCAGCACACCTCCCCGCGCCGATTCCCTGTGTGTACAGGGAGATGCAGATTAGATAGATCATTTCTGTAGGGAGCCGGGTTTATAATCCATCCGTATAAATTCTTGGCATATTTCTCTGAGGATGTGGAGTGTATTTACCTGTTTTTAAGGCTGACAAAGGGGGTGAGAGGGTCCAGGAATCCCTGGGGGAGAGGGACAGGCTTTGCCCCCCGCCTGCGCATGAAGCTGGGGTGGGAAATGCCTATTTCATGGTCGGCGTTGGCGGCTGGGCTTTGTCGGGGTTAATTTTGTGCAAGGAAAAAGCACCTTTCCTTGATTTCGGTGGAGAAAGGACTGTGGAGCCAGGGCTGTAAACTGGTTTTCCAGTATTACAAAGCACTCCTGGGTTGGGCTGGGTTTTTATTTTTTTTTTTTTTTTGCATGTAAAGTCCTGGTGAAGATTGGAAAATTAATGGGTTTTTTCATTTTGGTGACAGAATCAAAAAAAATGTGCTTGTGTTGAATCGAAAGGTTTTCCTCTCTGGCTTTTTAGGTTAACCAAAAAAGAGAAAAAAAAAAAAAAAGGCCAAACAAACACTCAAACGTTTCATTTTGGGTCAAGTCCAAACATTTTGTTTAACATGAAACAAAATGTTTGGGTTTGGTTTCAGGTTGTTTAACCCTTTTGAATACGGTCAAGTTGATCCGTAAAGAAAAATCACTGCTCAGAAATTAAGAGCCGAATAATTGTTCTGAAAGTGTAAGCGTGAAACGCGCTGGAAATATCAAGGTGAAGCCTTTCTTAAAATAATAAAATGGAGGGGAACTCTGGGGCTTTTTTTCCAGATTATCGTGTATTTTTTCCAGCCAAAATGCTGCCAGATTTTATTTAAATTCAGAAATCCCGTCTGTAACCCCCAAGTCTTTTTTTAAAAGCGTGCTCTGTCGCGCTGGCTCACGATTTAACTCTGGGAAAACGATGCCCTTGGCTTAGTTGTGAACCAAACTGCTATTAGAAACTGTAATGAGCTCTGTTCCATTAACTTATTATTAATCAGTAATTAGTCGGATTGGTTAGGTGACACGAAATGCTTGTGACAAGAGTCGGTGTGAGCCCCTCGGCTCGGGCACGGCACGGGGCACGGCGGGCTTTGCCCTGCTTGGCCGGGATGGAGCGTGCGGAGGAGGGCTGCGGTGGAAGGACGTTTCCTTCCCATCCTTCTTATTGGCTCCTGCCTTCTCCTGGGGCAGCGCGAAGACCCGAGAGCCCCAAAACCCCCCGTGCCGTGGCGTCCCCGCGGTGCCGATCGGTGGCAAGACCCGGCAGAACAGTGTCGCCGCTGCTGTCGGCACCCACGCGCGCTGCGGGGGCCGCTGAACCCATGGCCCGGCCACACGGTGCCATGCGTTTTGGGGACAGGAGCGGGCTTTTCTGTTTGCACCGTGCTCAACCTGGTCAGGGGTCCGGGCTGTTGGTAAAACGGGAGTCAGCGTGTCCATGCCATGCGACCATCGCCGTATAGAGGACACCGTCTACACGGTGGGGTTCCCCTGCCCGGAGGATGCAGGATTGGGGACAGGGACATCTCTCAAATGCTCCGTGCTCTCCTTCCCGGGGTGTGACAAAGCCCCCGCCGCCGCCAGCGGGCTGGCCCTGCTTGGGTACTTTTGCTTTGGATCCAACCAGCTTTTGTTTTCACGCTGCATTCAGGACAAAAAGTAAGAAATCTACTTCTTGTTGTTGGTTTTTTTTTTCCCCTCCTGTGACAAGTTGAAGGATCCAAAATAAGTAATGAATCGGGAAAGCGGTCGGACGGTTATTCCAAGCACAGCGTTAGCGTATGGCATTATTTGAGTGCATGACTGTGACCAGGTTCAGGCTCCACACCGATTTTTCAGCATTAAAGCACTTCCTTTTAGTCCAGCATCCCCCAGTAGCGCAGGACGAACCCCGGGGTCGTGAATACAGCGAGGGTGTGTTGCCCTGTTCCTCTCCTGTCGCCTTGTGCTTTCGTTAGAGCTAAAGAAAGCAGGCAGCGTTGTGAATTTTGGCTGTAATTTTATTTATTCCCTAGATTGGTGTCGGCTACCCCAAGGACGCCGAAATAATGCGGATTTAGGAAAGACTCATTTTTCACCTGGATTTCGCAGGAGCCAAATTCAAGTGTTTTTAAAAATATTCAAGAATGACTTAAGATTATCGGAGGGGAGCTTGGTTTTGGTTTTCCATTCGGGGAGTTGCCTGGGTTTACGTGCCTGGTTTGACCTTCGCTGCTCGGTGTATGGCCCGCGCGCGTGCTTTGCTGTTGTGGGAGCATGGAAATAGGGTCTCTTTTCAACGAATGTTGAGATTTTTCGATAATTATGCCCATGGGACTGAAAGGGAGAAGGCAAAGCAGCAAGTGCGGCGGGTGGGGTTTGGTGGCCGTGCGGGGGTCTCCGCCAGCCAGTGGCAAACCTGGGGGCACAGGGCGCAGTGCGGGTACCGCACCCGGGAGCGGGGCAGGAAAAGCATCCTCGGCACCTCCAGATGAGAGGTTTCTCTTTCTTCGGAGAAATACCCGTATGGGTTTCCCGTATCCATACGTGTGTGTGTGTTTGTGTATCCCATCGTGTGTGCGTATCTTCAAAAGGAGAAATTGCAGTGAACGTAGTAACAGCAGCAGTTAATGGATGGGCCGCGTTTAGAATAGGATAGGATAGGATAGATTTCTCCTTAAAGGATATGAAGGTGCTTTACCAGTGTTAATGAGACCTCGATGTGCCCCGTCAGTACACCGGGATCCTCTTTACTTCTCCTTTCCTGGGCGAACAGCCTGGCGAGCATTCCCGGGGTGACCGTGGCACCCCATGAGCCCCCGTGGCACCAGCCTCTGCCTCCCGGGGGCAAGATGGGGCTGTTTTGGGGGGCCGGGATGGCAGTCGGGGAAGGATGTGTGCTCAAGGGATCTTGTTCCCATCTGAAATGGGCGTCAGAATAATAATAATGGGTTTCCATCACGGGAAGAGGCGAATGCTGGGGTGCTTTTCCCCCACTGGGAGGTTAACCCTTCGCTTCCCTCCCCACAGCGAGGACCCGTGGCGGGCGGCGAAGATGATCAAGGGGTACATGCAGCAGCACAACATCCCGCAGCGGGAGGTGGTGGACGTCACCGGCCTCAACCAGTCGCACCTCTCCCAGCACCTCAACAAGGGCACCCCCATGAAGACGCAGAAGAGAGCCGCCCTCTACACGTGGTACGTCCGCAAGCAGCGGGAGATCCTCCGGCGTAAGTACCCGCAGCAGCGCGCGCCCTTCGGGTCTGGGGGAGGGCAGAGGGGGTCCCTGCGTCCCAGTCCTGCCTGCGGGAGCCAGGCGAGGAGCAGCCCCCTGCCCTCTTCCCTGGCTCTGCCCCAGGCTGCCCAGCATCTTCCCCAAAATATTTTCACGAGTGAAATGAATTTAAGGCCCAGGAAAATCGGGCAAGAGCCCTTCTTGGTCACAGTGACACTGTGCGAGTTCCCCCAAGCCCATCCACGCAGCTGAGTTTCTGTATATTTATATTCATTGAAGCTGGGAAAGGAATTAATGATTACACGCAATTAGGTGCCTTTCCCACCTCTGCCCCCTTTTCCTCTCTGTTTCTCGAGACTGCTCATTTTCTGCAACTACTTGCAAAAAAGTAGAGAGAGAGAGAAAAGAAAAAACTGTAAATTGCTCCTATCTGTGGCATGGTCTTGGGCAGCTTATTTCGCTGATTACGCTAAAATGCAGATTATTTTGACCAAGTACACAGACTATTGCTTTTGTGCACCTCTCCCACCGCCACCTGCCCCACGTTGGTCCCATATCGCTCGAAGCAGCCCCATTTTTGGCCAAGGTGCAGGCTGGGGGCACTGACACCCCCCTTAAAAGGGCTCTGCCTCCCTCCTCCTAAAGGATGCAATATCCAGGGGACGGGAAGTGCAGAAAAGGTTTTAGCACCAAATACCATTGCTTTGAAAACACACCTTGAGACGTTAGAGCAAACAGAGCCTGCTCCAGCCTTGCCCTGCGTTTCCCCCCTCGTCACAGGGGGAAAAGCCATTATAAAAAGAGGGAGAATTCCCCTGCAAAACTGAGAATAATAAAACCCTCCCATTAATCTCCCTTTACTGCCGCGGTGACAAGCGCCGTCTCTGAGGCGGGCTGCCGGGGAAGGTCACCTCTGGCGTCCCCCGGCGCAGGGACGGCGTCCCACGGCGCGGGGACGGGAGCAGGAGCCAGAGTGGGGCTCGGGGCCAGCAGCGAGAGGCAGCCTCTCGGGGGGCTGTGCAGTCGCCCTGCCCGGCTCCTCGCTTGCAAAAATCCTCCCAAAACAAGTGCATGCCGGCAGAGACCCACCCCATGAATATGCATGCCCTGAGCATGCCTCCCCATTAAACACCCTCCGCGGGGATGGTAATGACTCCTGCGCTGGCAGGCAAGGCTGGCCCCTTCCCTGGGGTGGGTGGCAGCGAGGACCCGGCTTGTTCCCAAGTTTTCGGGGGCTGCGGGCTTGGGGTTCTGCGGGAGGGGACATTGGGGGGCCACCTCCGCGCGGGACGGTGACTCCGAGCAGCGGCTATAGGCCAGCTCACGTCTGCTCCTTTCTCTTTCAGAGTTCAACCAGACAGTCCAGGGTTGTGGAAATATGACAGACAAAAGCAGTCAGGATCAGCTGCTGTTTCTCTTTCCAGAGTTCAATCAGCAGAACCAGGGGGCTGCCCAGCTCGACGACGCCTGCTCCGAAACCCCCAGCAAGAAGATGCGCCGCAATCGGTTCAAGTGGGGGCCGGCCTCCCAGCAAATCTTGTACCAAGCCTACGACCGCCAAAAGAACCCCAGCAAGGAGGAGCGGGAGGCTCTGGTGGAGGAATGCAACAGGTAAAGGCTGCCCTGCACCACCCGCTGCCTCCTCGCTCGCCCTGCAGCCTTTCTTCCAAAAAACTGCATGTGATGCTGGGCTACTGGCTTGCAGTCCTGGCCACTGGCTTGTGTCATGGCTTTGCCGAGCTGCCTGACCTCTTTTTGCCGTGTTTTCCCCCATCTGGGTGATGTCCAGGGCTGAGCGAGCTCCGTGCTGGGGTGGGAAAGCTGCAGGGATGCCCCAGGGAAGCTGCAGGGATGCCCCGGGGATGCTACAGGGATGCCATGGGGATGCTGCAGTGTTACAGCATGGATATAGTTGGAAAGAGCAGGCAGGCTTTTAGGAAGGGCTTAAATGCCCCCAAATTCACCTGTCCTCCCGCGGCCCCCTGGTCGGTGGTGCTGGTGGAGGTCCCCCCAGCAGAACCCATGTTCCAACGTGTCCCCTTGCACACACAGGGCCGAGTGTCTGCAGCGAGGGGTGTCTCCCTCCAAGGCGCACGGGCTCGGCTCCAACCTGGTGACGGAGGTGCGCGTCTACAACTGGTTCGCCAACCGGCGGAAGGAGGAGGCTTTCCGCCAGAAGCTGGCCATGGATGCCTACAGCTCGGGCCAGCCCCCCCACAGCATGAACCTGCTGCTGTCCCACGGCTCGCCCCACCACAACCAGCCCAGCGCCTCGCCTCCCAGCAAAATGCCAGGTAAGCCCTCGCCGAGGGCGCTCGGGCAGTGGCACAGAGCAATTGCAGCGCTGGCTGCTGGCTCCCGTTTCTGCTGGGGATCGGGGTGCCGAGCCCTTGGGGATGTGCATGGGTGGCCTTGATGGGGGGGACGGTGGTCACCCTCGTCCCCGCTGCAGCTTCGACGAGTGATGGTGGTGCAGAGAGGAGCAAGCGCTGTCGCTGCGGTGTTATGGCTGGGTGAGCCATAAATCGAGGATAAATCAGCGTTTGCTTGGTTGGTTTAATTCACTGGAGTCCTCGTGGGCTGGGCAGGGGAAGGTTGTGCCTGGTGGGCTGCTCTGTGCCTGACGTATGGGTGCTGGGGCCTCGGGATGCATCCCACTGGTGAGCACTGGTTTGGGAGGGGGGCTGCACAGGCGATGCTGCAAAGCCCGTAGGAAGCCGTGGCACCATGTCCTGGCCTCGTGGCGGGGCTGGAGCTGGCCCGGGCTGGGTGCGCGGTGCTGCACCGTCCCCGTGCTGGAGCAGAAGGAGGTGGATGAAGAAAGCGGCTCAGGGATGCAGGGCTCACCCCGATGTCTACTTCTCCACACCACGATCCGGCCCTGCTGTTCATAGCGAGGAGCCGACTGGAGAGAGCAGACCTGCTGAAAACTCCTGGGGGATTTAAGCAGGAGATAATGCCACCGGCGAGGGGGCTGCGCGCCCGGGGAGGCTAATCAGGGTGGGTGGGGGCTGCACGGTGTGGGGCGAGAGGCATTGTTGGGAGAACAATCCCCATTGTCCCCCTCCCTGCCCTCTGCAGCCAATGCGCCAGCCCCCGGCTGCGCCCCGGCTGCCCCCCGTCCCCTCTCGGCCATGGCACCAGCACCGGCACCGGCACAGCCCGGCCGGGGAGGCTGAAACCAGCCGCCTCTTGGAAATGACCCTGCCCGGCTCGTTACACACACCCAGCTCGTTACAAAGGCAAATTAAAAGAAACCCGTGTGGCGGAGAGTCCCTGTGGGAAGGGCAAGGTGCCTGGGGAGAGGAGGCTGAGGGCTGGGGACGGCGCCAGTCCATGGCCGGACACTGGTCCTTGGGTGATACCAAGCAAGGGCAGTCCCCAGAGTGGTACCCAGGGGATGCAGCAGCCCCGGGTGGGTGCTCAGCATCCAACCCAGCTCCCACCCCGGGGAGGGACAGGCAGCATCCCACCCACCGCCGGGTACCGCTCTCCCCGTAGGGCCGGCCGGCGGTGACCAAAATGTGACCCTGCCCCAGGAATGCCCCGCACAATGGCGGGGACAGGGAGGACGTTTGCCCTGCTGTCACCGTCTGATTGCTTACAAGGTGCCCTACAAGCACATTGTCAGCAAAATCAGCTGTTTTCAGTGTCGGCCGGCGGGCTTTACAATACCCCACCAGCATGCAGCCCCGCGTTGTCATGGCGTTGTCCCCCCCGTGCATGCTTAATTGACAATTAAGCTGGGGCTTTGAACGAACCCCGCTGCCTTTGATGTGTCCCCGTCCTGCCAGCGCGCATGCAGGCACCCCGCGAGAGCCTTTGTTTTCTTCTATTAGGGGATGGCAATTACTGTAACCGCGGGCATTTATCTGGGGGCTGGAGGGCCGTTAAGCCCCAGCCTTTATATTCCCGTCGGATCGGTGGCCAGCAGGAGCCGGCTGCGGCTATAGGGCCGATGACAGCCCATTCGGAGGGGCTTTTGAGCAGGGCAGGAGTGATGGCCGCGGCGGCAGCAAAGGGCCCCTCCGGAGGGGTCAGGAGGGCTTGGCCGCGGGAATTTGTTGGTGGCCAGCGCTCGTATCCATCAGCCTTGCTGAGGAGGAGGAGATGGGAATGGCGAGGGCCTCCGTGGGGTTTTAGGGCTCGTTTGGGGGCGATGGGCAGGGATGGAGCTCAGCCATGACTGCGTTGGGGTCGCTTGGACCAAGCCGGGTCCAGCAGGCTTGCAGCTCCCAAAGCATCGCTGGGTCCATCGCTGCTTAAACCTCCTCCAAGAGACATTTGGGGACCCGCTGGCTTGTCAGGGCACAGGGCAGTGCTGGCGGGGCTGTCCCTGCTGCCTGGCTGACCCCATCGGGGGCCGTCCATGCTGGGATTTGAACTGCCCTTGCACCGCGTGCGGCGGCGTCTGGAGCGCTCAATGCCTTAACAGCTTAATGATGGCACTGGGACGTTGCCCGCGTCCTACCCCCGCGCGGCCCCGTCCCCCTGTGACGTCCCCCGGCAGGAAACGGTGGGGCTGGCGGTGTGGGGCAGCTGCAAAATCACTCCCGTGCCCGCAGACAAAGAGGGATCGCCTGCTCCTCGGGACGTCAATGGGGTCTTGCGAAAGGGCGTAATGATGGCCAGGCAGGGATAAGAGCTGTAAAAGTCAAACATCCTCCCGGCCTCTTCTTGGGGACCCATCTGTCAAGCCTCAAGCCATAGTTTTTAACTATTTGGAGGTAAATACTTAAAGCCTATCTATCTTGGAGGCTTCTCTCAGACTCTGGACTTTTCCCTTCCTATGGGGTATTATCAGTGATCTTGGTTCCCTGTTTGATTTGAAGGTCACTTGGGGCTTTATCTCGGTGCCATGCCGTAGACTCTGGCTTATGCCATTTTTATCTTCAAGAGCCCCGAAGACAATCAGTGCATTGATGAGATTAGGTGACGCACCGCCCCGCTCGCCAGCTGCCCCCCGCCTCCCACCCTGCATACAAAGGGTCGGCCGGCGCCCGATGGACCCCGCAAAGCCCCGTCCCCGCGGCCGGGGGTCTCAGGATCGCCTCCAGCCTGTCCCAGGGGGTCCTGCACCGAAAGGTGGTCGAGGCATCCATCCGTCCGTCCATCCATCCATCCAGCAGTGCCCAGGCTGCGATATCAGAGTATCTATCAGAGCAATCACGTAGACGCACACATATATATATTTATATGAATGTACATTATTTATATATATTTTTAGATATCTCTACAGATGCAGATAACAAACATAAAAATAACTCGGTATCACCCCTGAGATTCTTCCTAAACCCAAAGGGTAATTTAAGTGTGTTAACTTTTTCTTAAAGACGAGCCCGTCAATAAACCCTCGGTCCAGAGGTTCTTTGGTTTATATCTGGATCCCGCAGGCTGTTCCCTGGGGTATGTGCTGGTTCTGATTGCGGACCCGGTGCCAGTGGTTGTAATATTTTACTGTTGGGCGCATTGTGGGGCTCGGTGGGTACAGTGCGCTGTTAGGAGCTTTTCCCGGTTTTATGGGGGGTAATTAGAACTTTATGACAGCAGCAAAATGGGAGGGTCCAGTCCCCATAAACAGGTTTATAATGGATATAAACTATGCACCTCTGTAACTTAGCAAAATTAACACTTTAGGGACAATTTGAGTGGCAGCCCAAAAATCAGATCTGCCCTCGGCGCTGCCTGGACCTGTGTTGGGGAGGGTGAAACGGTCCCGTTGCCGACCCGGCTGCTTCCGTGATGTCAGTAGGTGCAGCATGGCTGCATCCAGCCTGACCCCAGACGTGACGCTTTGCTTTTCTCACCCCGCGGCCGGGCTCCCGGCCCACGCTGGCGGCTGCATCCCCACAGGTCGGGCTGAATCCCTGCCGCCGCCTGAGTCATCGGTGATCCAGGGCGTTGCGCGGCCGGCCGCGTTTCGGTGTTGGGCATCACTGGTGATCCGCAGGGTGTTTGTGATGCTCCGGGTGAAAGTGCAGCCCGGTGTCAGGTCGAGATGCGGTGGCTGCAGGGGCTCCTCATTTAAAAGTACAGTGTGTTTTTTTTTTTATAAAAAAGTACAATCTGATCACATCGATATGACTTAAAGCAGATGAGAACCAAGCCGCTTCATTGCTTTTGCCTGCCAAAGACACAAGACTGGTGTGTACCTAGAAAATGGCACAAGCCTGCGATGAAAACAGCAAAGTTATTGATTGCTGCCTTAAACCCCGACTATTGCTCCCCCCAACCCAAAAGGCGGGTCAGGGGGATGTGTCTGGCATCCCTGAGGAGGAGGAGGAGGAGGGTGCCGGGGCTGGCTGCAGAAAGCTATGGGTGCATGGACCCCCTGAGCCCTGGGGGTCGGGGGTAGGGGGGGGGGCTGTCACACCGCCCGTCCCCGTCGGCTGAAACACAGGGTTAAGGCTGCGGGAGCCGGACCCCGCGGCTTGTCTGGAAGTATGGGAAAGCAGTAAAACATTTCACGGGCAGTGCAGCTCGGGGGCTGCACAATAGCCGGGTCCCATAAACAGACTTTTATATTATGGCTGTAGCTCCCGTAAAAAAAAAAAAAAAAAAAAAAAAGCCTTAACAAGGGCAGACTCCGCGGCCAGGCGCATTCCCGGTGATCCCCATCCAGGCTCCTCTCTCGGGCGGCTGCAGGGAGAGGCTGAGGAGGAATAAATCTCTTTGCACGGGAGCCGCTTCCAGCTGTGGCGGTGCAGGAGAGCGGCGGGAGCGCAGACGCGTCGGGCTTCAATGGCCGTCTGAGCCCCTGCTAGTAAAGCCCGGACCACAGAGTCCCCCGCTTGCTCCGGGAGGGAATCTCTGTGTCCCGGTGCAAACCGCCGGAGCCATCCCTGCGCATCCACCCCGGCTGGCAGGGTCCCCTGGGGGGTCCCATGGCGGGGTGAGTGGTTGTGCCGCCGGGGGACAGCTGGCTCCCGGGGCTTGGCACCCCCTGCGATGGCAGAGCGCGCAGAGGAGGGTTTGCCTGGGCAGGGGTTACCTGCCCTGTGGCAGCACGCCGTGTCCCGGCGTTGTGCAGAGCTGGGTCCTGCTGCTGCAACAGATAAAGCCGAAAAGCAGGAAAATGGGGGTCAGCGAGGTGGCTTGGAGGAGGAACGTGCGCTTGGGGGCAGCCTGGAAGAAAGCCTGAAGGTGGCTGTCGCCCAGGTGGATGCTTTAGGCTGAGCTGGGCTGGAGCTGGCCATGTCCGCTGGGAACGGGGAGCTCGGAGGAAAGGTACCCGCCGGCATCGGGGAGCTCACTTTGTTAGAGCGGTGAAAATAGCAACAGCAATAACGCCTTGTGCTGTTTCCTCAATGTGAATTATCAAATCTGCCCAAATCCAACCAAACTGCGAGGGCATATAAATAACAGTAATACCCGTTCCATTCTAGGAATGGGAAAAACCCAAGCTAAGTTGGTGGCTCCCTACAGGTCTGCAAGGTAGCCATGGCAGAAGGCTTTTACCCTGCCCAGCAAGCGGTTTCTGGTGCCCACAGGCTTTGGGGACGCAGGAGCCCCCGGCCAGCGCAGCCCCTGCAGGAGTGGGGTCCTTGGAGGTGCCAGACGGTGGCACCGCTGCCGCCATCCCTGGAGCCCAACCTCGCGCTCCTCGGGAGAGTTAATCTTCATCAAGGCTCGGAGTCTTCCGCGGTTTTATCTAGAGACCCAAAATCTCGGTCACCAGCCTATCTGAAAATCTCAGCATGGGTTATTGTTTCTCAAACGATAGAAGTCTTGTCCTTGAGATTGCAGGGAAAAGCTTGAAAATCAGCTTTTACCCTGTTTTAAAGATATCTTTGTGACTCTGGGTGTCTTGACTCATGAGTTACAAGCATCCTCAGTTGGATATAGCATGATTTGGGGTTTAAAAAGGATTTTTTTTTTTTTTCTTACCAAAAGCTTCACCGAACCCAAAAGAGATTGAAGATTGAGCAGAAACTCTGATTTTCTTTCCAATAGGAGCAGCCTGTGCTCCTTGTCTATCTTTAAGATCGTGCTCAGAAGAAAGGGCTTTATTTTATCTCCCCTCCCATTGTTTAACCAGCGCTGCAGGATCTCAGACCGGCAGCGGCTGAAGCACACTCTGCACGAGGCCGGGACCGCGGGGAAGAATGTGTGTGACAGTGCCCTGGTTGAGTAATGTTTACCCTGTTCATGGCAGGGACCTCCACTCGGACCAGCAAATATCCACCTGCCAGAGGACATTCTTTTATTATCAGGGATAAAAGGGGTTTGCTGGGAAATGATCAGGAACCAGACATCGCGGGGAGATTCCTATCTGTGGGACGTGTTTAACCAGCTGATGGGGAAAATTCGGAGGCGATTACAGCGTGACTTTGCCGTGGTTTTGGTGGAGGGCGCAGGTAGCCGTCTGCGCTTTGGCAGATGCTTTGGGAGCTCATGGAAAGCTCCCAGACTCCAGTTATCTTTTCTTTCCTTGATTCAGTGATTTTGAGAGTTAGCCAGTAGAGCATCCTTCACCGAGCCAACCTGCATCAGCTCTTCCCCTCAATAACCCGGGAGAAGGAGATCCCGAAATCCCAGGAGGAGGATCCTTTACCTGGGTGGGTTTTGTAGCCGGGGGTGTCCGTGCTGTGCTGGGACAGCCGAGAAGCTGCCAGCGACCTCCGCTGATGGTCGTTTTGGGGACCCCTCCCCAATGCCCCCTGCTTTGCAGTGGCAGATGATGCTCTGGGTGGTCTTGGTTGGGAAGTTGGGCTTCGCTGCCGTGGTTTTCTTTCCCAGGAGAGCTGTGGGCTGGATGTCTGTCCATCCATCCACCGCTTCGATCCCAGGGCAGTTCAGTGAACCCAGCCGAGAGCACGGTGCCGGACTCCTCATAATAAATGGTTTTTTGCCGTAATCGTCAAGGCAGCCTCGTAAAAGACGCTTTTGTTTCCCGTGGGTTTTCCTCAGTTAATTATTTGTGATCTGTAGATGCCTTTCCATGACACATGGCTGATCATATGGTTATCAGTGCGGGGTGTTTCAGCCAAATTAAATATATTTATATAGAAGACCTGTGCTCGAGCCAGATTTCCCTCCTGGGTGTTGGTGGGCTGTGGTCCGATTTGGAGGCTTGTGTGTGTCTGGTCCCTCCGTCTTCCTGCGGTGATCTGTTAATCATACACTTGTCGAGAGGGGGTTGAGAGGGAAAGCGGATGCAGAAAGGCCGGAGGAACAAGCGAGAGCTGGGCAACGCTGGGCTGGCCAGGGGCTGCGAGACGCCGGGCGAGCCCCGCAGGGGGAAGAGCTGGAGGAGGCAGAGTCGCTCCCCGCGGCTCAGGACCCTCGGGCCAGTGTCCGAGAGCTGCGGGGACACCGCAGGAATTTGCACAACGGGTGCAAACTGTGTAAATTAAAGTACAAGGGGTGCAGATGGATGTCCCGGCCGTTGACCCGGGTTGGGGTCCCATGGGAGCTGCTCTTTCCACCTCATGGCCCTGGGGGCTGCAGCCCCGCTGGGTGCTCATCATCAGTCGCCATAAACTCCATGCTATAATTTCAGAAGATGGGCTTGGGGAGAAGCTGGGAAGAGGCACTGGAGGAAGGGGCACGTTGGCCAGTGCTGTCCCTCCTGTTTATCCTTCAAGGGTGTCATTTAGGAGCTCGCACATCTGTTTACATCCTCATGCCACGCACGCCAAGGGAGCCGGGGGGGGGATGAGGGGGTTTCCCTTTGCAGGGACACTTTTGGAGGGGGTTGGCACGGCCAGGGCACCCTCACCAGGGTCCCCATGGGTGATGCCAATGCCTGGCGGTGTTTTGCAGGGGTCCGGTACAGCCAGGCGACAAGCGGCGAGGCGGCATCCTCCGGGACCATCAGCCACCACAGCGGCGGTGCCATGGTCACCACCAGCCAGGCGGTCCTGCAGCAGGTCTCCCCGGCCGGCTTGGACCCAGGCCACGGTTTGCTCTCGCCCGACGGTAAAATGGTGAGTACACCTGGCCTATTGTGGCGGCGGCGCTGATAAGATAAGAGGGCCCAGCGGGCAAAGCAAACACGCTTTCCCCGGGTTTCACACGCGGCCCGCGCCGAACAATGGCGCATTGTGGGGCCGGGGCCGTGGCGCGGGTGCGCGGCTGTCCCCACCGCCCGCCTCAAAGGCGGCGCTCAGCCCCCGCGCTCCCCGGCAGGAAACGTCCCTCGGCCCCAGCGTGGCCCATAAATGCGACAGAGCCGCGCTCGGGATTTTATTGATTGCACGCCCTCGCAGATTGAATGCACCCTGGGTGGATCTCTGTTTGTTTTCTCCTGCCGATGACAGGGCTATTGATAAAATGCTCATGCGTTATTTTTTTTTTCCCTAAGTTTGGAGTTTTGCTGGGGAAGCGCTTGCCTTGCAAGCAGGGACCTTTTTGTCCCGGAGCATCACGCAGGGTGTCTAACCCAGAGCTCCTGCCTCTCCTCATCCCCTTCCCCACGTGCTTGGAGCTCTGCTGCAAGGATTTTATGGGATTTACAGGACATCGGCATCCCCGCCGGGGTGTCTGACACCTCCCCATGCCGGGTGCTGCAGGACTATGGCAAAAAAGTGGTTATAAATGGCTGGGCCGGGTTTCCAACGCCCCAGCGCCTGGCTGCTCCTGGCTCCGGGTGCCTGGCGGGCGCAGGGCCCTTCGGAGGGGTGCGGGAAGGAGCGGGGCAAGGAGGGGATGCGGGGGGACAGGGCAGGAGGGGACGGAAGAGCCGGGCCCATCCCCGGGGCAGGCTGCCGGAGGTTCTCCTGCATCCGCCACTCTTCCGGGAGGAGGCTTTTCTGCTGAAAGTGAAAGTCAAACATGGCACTGGGCGGCGGGGCCAAGCGCGCTCTTCCCTGGTTTTCACTTCCATTTTCAGAGGGTTGGCTCTCCTAGGCCATCGCGTCGGACTCCTCGCCAAGCTGGGTGGCTGCAGAGGGTCTCGCCATCCCCTCCCTCAGCTGTGGCACCGTTTAATTTTGCCTTTCCTCTGGCTCATGAGGGTCTCAGGGCAGCCCCTCAGGCTCGGACGCTGACCCTGCAATGCTGTGCATCCCCCACCAAGCGGAGGCGGGTATCGCCGAGCAAAACCCCAGCGCGCCCAGCATGCTCCCTCCACCCCAAACACACCCATGACGCCCCAGGGGTGTGTTGAGCCTTGTAACCCTCAGCCTTGAAGTCATAAAATGAGTCAGGAGCAAAGGCGGCAGCAGCACGCACCGAGTGCCTGGGGCGGGGGTCCACGAGGACAAAGCGATGCAGGGCTGGGTGGCAGAGGCTGCCGGCACCCCCCCCGCCAGCTCCTTTTCCAGGGGCCATGTCTGAGGGGGGGTTTGCCGGAGCACAAGGAGACCCTCGGATGGGGCAGAGGGAGCTGACCGCGGCCGGTCAGCACAGGAGAAAGACGTGTGGAAATGCAGTGGATTAAACTGGGAAAACAACCCGCTGAAGTGCAGGAGGCAGAGGGTGCAGCAGCAAAAGCCCCTGAACTACCCCCGCCGCACGGCACCGTCAGGGACCGCTCGGGTCCGCGGCAGCGTGTGGCTCTGCCAGCTTATCTCTGATCTTTAAGCAGGGCTAGCTAGTGCTTGCAAGTGATTTAATAAAAATATGCTGTAGGCTGTGGTTTCTAGTAAGTAAACATGTGCTTTTAATACCCCACATGAAACCAAAAGCTGCTAAGGAAGTTGCTGCATCTGAAGGCAATCGATTTTTTCAGGGAGGAGTGTTACTGAGGCTGCAGAAAGATTTGGCGGGTCACTCTTTCATGCTCCGGTGTTGCCCTCAGCTGTGGTAGTGCCAGCAGGTTTCCCCCAAGGATCCAGTGTCCAGAGGGTCTTTTCCAGTCATGCGATCTCCAGAGGTGATTTTGGGTGCGGTGCTTTGGGTCAAAACCCGCTGTGAAAGGAGCCCGGGCTGCAGGTGAGCAGCGTGCACTTGCCATGAGCTGTTTGACTTGTGCAGCCAAGTGTCGTGTAACCTGGCCTTGAAGAGGCTTTGAAAGTGGAAAATACCGGATCAGGAAATATGAGTCACTCCTGGGCTTTGGAATTTATTGATGGATTTGTTTCAATTGCAACGGAACTATCTCCGACTCACATGTGCAAAATAAACAAGGTGCTCAGACCGGTGTCCAGAAATGTCACACGAAGAGCCGCAAGGGTGGCTCTGAGTCCGGATCAAGGTTGCTCAGTGCAAGAGGTCTAATTAGAGGGATTAGGAGAATGGGCAGCAATTAAAGAAATCAGGCACTTCGCCCCCTGTTTGTCCTGGGGACCTGCTCCAGTCCCCTTGTCACATTCCGAGTGCCTTTGTGTGTCTGATCCCTAAACACTGACCTGAAATCCCAGGAATAGGCTCTGGCCAAGTGCCATCTCACCAGTATCCTGCCCATCTGCAAAAGTGATGACTAGGATCATCACTGGGAGGTCCTTTCTATCTACTTTCTGTCTTTTTTTCTTTACCTTCCCAAGTTTCTATTTCCCACTTTCCCCTACAACCGTGACGGTGAGAAGTTAATAAGTGTTGAGAGTCCTCAGTTGTCCCCGAGGGCAGGAGCTTGGACTTGGGGGACAAAATGGCAAAGGCTCGGGATGTGCCGTGTCCTGGCGCTGTGCTCCGGTGGAGCTGGAAGCCGGTGCCAGCAAAGTCCTTCCCTGCTGATGCTGCTTCGCTACTTATTAACACGATGTTCGGGCGTCCCAGCCGGGGTCCGCAGCCTCGGGGCGGTGGGAGCTGTGTGCGCTGAGCTGAGGGTGCCCAGCTGCAGCCCGCTCGCCTCTTGGGAGGGGTTTTTCCTGATCCCCCCCTGCAATCTCCCTGCTGAAGGGGGCAGGTGGCCGGGGAGGGGGCTGGGAGCATCCCTTGGCTGTGCGTCTGATGGTGGCTGTCCTCCTTTGCTCCTCGGCAGATCTCCGTTTCGGGGGGCGGGCTGCCCCCGGTGAGCACCCTGACCAACATCCACAGCTTGTCCCACCACAACCCGCAGCAGTCCCAGAACCTCATCATGACGCCGCTCTCGGGAGTCATGGCCATCGCACAGAGTAAGCGTCGCGCGCCCTGAGCTCACCTCTGCACCCTGCATGGACGCCCTCCAACTCCTGCGACCGGGAGGGGGACGCCCTGCCCGCTCACACCAGCGCCGACGTCCCCGCTCTCTCCCTCCTTGCAGGTCTGAACACCTCGCAGGCGCAGAGCGTACCTGTTATCAACAGCGTTGCTGGCAGCTTGGCAGCTCTGCAGCCGGTCCAGTTCTCCCAGCAGCTCCACAGCCCGCACCAGCAGCCGCTGATGCAGCAGTCACCCAGCCATATGACGCAGCAGCCTTTTATGGCCACCGTGACTCAGCTGCAGAACTCGCACAGTAAGGGCCCGAACGGTAGCTGCGAAGGGAAGGGCCCAAAAAATGAGTTTCGGATGGAAAATAAGCTTTTCCTCCCTTCCTGCTCTCCCCTGCCCAAGCTCGCACCCTTGGCCGGTGCCTTTCTCCCACGGGTACCAGCCGGCACAGGGCTGCGAGCGGGATGCACAGCAGTGCGGGGTGGCCCCATCTCACCGCATCCTCTCCTTCCCCTGTGCCACATCTCCCCTGCCACTGCGCTGCTGCCCCGTGAGTGGGATGCAGCCCCCCACCAGCGTTTTGTACAAGCTTTATTTTTCCTTCCGTGTTCTTATTGCTAAAACACATGCTTTGGGGAAGGAGGTGGCCGGGCCTATTGCGCTCTCTGCAAAGCAAACGCTTCCCCGCTGTGCCCTGAAGGGATCTGGAGTCACCCCTCGGGCTCATCCATCATCCTGGTCCTGTCCCTGCTCCACCACCGAGCTCAGCTGCGGAGGGGTTGCAGACCCTCAGCGTCTGGTCCGGCCACAGCCCCTCGCTCCCCACTGGTTTCCCTGGGCGAGCTGGTAGCTGAGAAGGCGGTGGCTTAGAGGCAGGCGGTGGTTTCTTTCCGTGGCTTGTTTCATCTCATTCGTGTCCCCGTGATGCTCGTTCCCACGCAGCACCCCTGCGACCTGCCCTAACGCTGCTCTGCCCCGGCATGAGGGCTGTGGGTGGCTTTTCCGTGACGGCTGCTTGTCTCCCTCCTCTCCGCAGTGTACACACACAAGCAGGAGCCTCCCCAGTATTCCCACACCTCCCGCTTCCCCTCGGCGATGGTGGTGACGGATACCAGCAGCATCAGCACGCTGACCAATATGTCTTCCAGTAAGCAGGTAATGGCCAGGCAGAAGTGGCCGAAGGTGCCCAGGGTGGGTGTGCGGAGGTGAAGCGGGGCTGGTTGTCCCCTGGAGATGGGGCTGGAGGAGGGTGTAGCAGAGTGGGCAGCTGAGGATGAGCCTCAGGGTGCCGAGAACCCCGTCCCAGCCCCTTCACGGGCACCCAAAATCCTGCCTGCAGATGGCAAGCATGATGGGGATTTGGGTGATGGTCTGGCTGTGCTGGATGAGGACATGTCTAACGCCTGGTGGTACCAGCCAGGCCACGCTCATCCCTGGGACAACTTCACCAGGGTGGGAGCATCCTGCTGGCGTTCAGATTGGGCTGAGAGAAGGTCAGGACCAGGCAGGCTCTGCTGCCTTTGTGTCCAGGGTGAATCAACCCTGGTTGGAGTCGAGTGGAGGAGCCGGGCTCCGATGGGTCCCGACTCCCCCCCAGCCCGTAAACCTTTATCATCGTCCCGGTGCCGGCGCAGGTGTAAGGCAGGACTTATCCTGGTTCAAATCAGGTGTGCGAGGCCTTACTCAGACAATAGTCCCTTTCTGAAAGCCAGCCCTGGGGACTGTGGGAAATATGTGGCCCTTATTGATTGCTAGATAAATAAGAGAGAGCCTTGAACTTGCATTCAGATAAACTTTCTTACCGAGGTTTGACAGGGGAGAGGAAAAAAATGTCTGCAATGGCCACAGAGTAAATACGGTGTGGGATTGCTGTGAGACCCCCCCGGGGATGCCCGGCGGGGAGCAAAGGAAGGGGCTGGGGCTGCAAAGGGGAGAAGCTGGGAGAGGGGCTGCTCGGGGGGGTTTGGGGTGCCCGGGGAGGGGGGATGAGTGCCACCAGGTCGGGCTCCCGCGCTTTGTAAGTGCTGGGGGTGACCGTTTATCTGCCCCCGCGCATCTCGGTCCGGGAGGCAGTCAGGCACGGCCGCGCTCCTCGGGAGCACCATTTCCTCCGCGCGGCTTTATCAGCCCATCTGGTGTGCGCTCAGCCCGAACTCCCCCTGATTAATCCCGCTCTCCCGCCACGGGCCGCCTTTGATGCCGGGCTGGCCCAACGGAGCCCTGGGCACACAGGAAATGTCCCTGGCAGGGAGATAGCACCCGGCCATCCCCGCTGCCCGCCTGCGATCAGCCTACCTTGACGCAGCGCCGCCCCGGGGTGATGGGGGCTCCCTCGGTTTTCCCCCTCCATCACGCTTTTGCACTTTAATTAAAGCAGGAGGAGGCCTCACGGCTCAGGAGGGGGGAGATGGGGCTGGGACCGTGGGTGCAAGGTGCCGAAGGGGCACACGCGCCCCACGTTACCCCCCCCATACGTGATAAACAAGCACAGGCTGGTCCAGCAAGCGCCGGGGGCAGGATCTGGCCCCTGTCCCCCCACACAGCGCAGGAGCGGGCATGGGGGTGGTGTCCCCCCCCAGCACAGCCTGCCAGCCCCTTTTCCCACCAGCCGTTTGACATTCCAGCTAAAGCTGCAAAAATGTATCCCCGAACATTAATTATTTTTTCCCCAGTGGTTGCCCCTTTCCCTAGCAAGGGGTGAGTGAAGTGCTACAGAGGTGGCATGGGGGGGCACCGTAAATGCTGCTCACCCCTCAAATGGCTCAAATGCCCAGATATTTACGCACAGCCCACACGAAACACCAAGCCTGCGGGGGGGCTGCTCCCGAGCAAACCCCTTTTTGCAGAGGAGAGGCGTCCTCCTGCGAAGCAAAGCTGCTGCCATTCCCCGACGGCTCTTCTGCCCCCCGCAGCCCCCACGCCAGACCCTACAAACCCTCTCCATGGTGGAGTCCGGCTGCTCCCGGTCCTGCCAGTGGGGACGGAGGATGGAGGGACGTCCCCAGTCCCCCCCCCAGCTGTCCCCTCACAGCCCCATGCTGCAGATCGCTTATCAGATGTTGTTTAGGCCTGGAAGGGGCAAATACCTCCCGGTTCCTTTGACAACGCTTGAGGCCGAGCCACCATTTTTATTACGTTAGCAAACACCTGATAGCCGCGGCCCGTCCCTAATGACATGTCACGGGAGGCTCCTGGCGTCTCCTTATCTCCGCGTTACGATGTTTGCTGTGTGCTCCAGCCCACAAGGTCACCCGCGGCTCCCGGCCCCCCACCCCACCAGTCACCGGGGGGACCCCGGGCGGGGGACCCACCCCAAGGGATGGAGAAGGGGCCGCAGCAGGATGCGGGGGCTGCTCAGCTCCTTTCCCGCAGGTGACAGCAATGCTGGGGGACACCAATGAGCCTGGTCCTCGGCCCTGCTCCCACCCGAGCGCAAGCTCCTGTGCTCAGCCTCACGCCTGGCTGCTCTTGGCAGCGCTGCCGGGCTGCGTGGCACAATCTCTGCGACAGCCTGGGCACAAACAGGCCTTTTTAAAAATTATTATTATTTTTGGGTGGGGGTGGCACTATCTGGCTGGGAAAGTATTTTCCCACTGCATCTCCCTCAGGGATGCTGGGGGGGGGCTTGGGGCCAAGCAGGGCTTGTGCGACACCATCAAGGTCCCAGGGTGGTGCGGGAGGCGATGCCTCCGAACGCTTTGTCATGCCCCCGGAGAGCCCCCCGCGGTGCTGCCTTTGCCTGCCCGTTGGTCACTGTGCTGCTCTCTGCCTCCCCAGTGTCCCCTGCAAGCCTGGTGATGCTCCACACCTCGCTGCATTCGCACATAGCAACGGGATCTTATTTTCCACACCATCCCGCCGGTGACCCGCGCGCCGAGCCCGGGGAATTGCCAGAGCGAAGCCCAGTGCCGCAGCGAGGAGCCCAGCAACCCGAAACGCAGCCGGAGGCTGGAGACACCCCGTCGCCCTTCCGCGCCTTGCCGGGGACGAGCCCGGATCCGCGGGGTGCCCACCCGGCACCGTGCCTCTCCTTCCCTCCACGCAGTATTTCCAAGACACGTCTTGGGGATTTTTTTTTTTAAGTATTTGCCTTCCAAGAGGCTTTTGGCTCTCCCGAGGAACTAGGAACAAGCTGTACTGGGGACTGGCAGAAGGGGAAGATGGATAATATTTAAGTTATACTCCTCCACCCGACGGACTGAGAGGGACTTGGGTCTGTTACTTGGCGTTTGGAAGGAGGAATTGCATGTGCTGTTGAACTGAGCCAATTAAACTGTAAATATAGGTACAGTCTGCTCCATCCTCACCCTTTCCCACTCTTATACATAGAGATTTATATAAAAGAAGTAAATTTTGTCCAATGGATGTAAACTACTGTAATTAAGTGCAATTGCCCCATCTGTATATATTGTTCCCGAATCTCTTCTTTTTCTCCCCTTTTTTTTTTTTTTTTTTTTTTTTTTTTTTGGTAAAGGTCAGAGCTGAGGGTGGGTTTGGTTTTGTATTTCTCTTCTTCCTTTAAATGAGTTAATTCATGAGGAAAGACCTGGGCTTATGCAAGGACGCCAGTCAGGCAGCACCGGCCTCTGCTTTATGGGGGGGACAACCAGACACGTGTCCTTTGCACAGTGACATCCCACGGGAAGGAAGGGCATGGAGGCGAGCCGACTGGAGCTGGCGGGACCTGGGTGGTTTGCCTGGGGACAACTGCTGCTACGGAGCTCTCACGGGTCTCTTCTGCTTTGGGAGACGCTGGGATGGACTATGGTGGGGTGGGGAAGTGTCACCAGCCTGGTCAACACATAGAGACCACTGGGAAGCGCTCGGCATCAGCAGTTTTCCGGTGGGCCTGTAGCATTTGCTGCTACAGAGGCTGCAAGAAAGTCTGGTGGGATCTTCCTCAGATGGGGTTCAGAGTGTCTCCTTTCTCCCCTCCTTGGGGCACAGAAGGGACTGGGTGCCCAGTTACTGCCTCGTCTCCTGCCCAGTAAACGGCCAGTACAGGTGGCTTATTTTCCACCGTTAGCAGGTTGATGTTGAGCCTTGTTGGCTCCACCCTTATCAGTTATCACGCTGCGCTCGTCCTCGTGGTGTCACCTCCAAGCCGCAGCTGGACGGAGGGGCGCTGGGGCTGTGACGTGGACACGCCAGCCCGAGGTCCCTGCCGGCCGCCTGCTTGGTCTCGCCTGGCAGTGGCTCTCGGAGAAAAAGCTTCCCAGCAACATCTCTGACCTCCAGCCGGTGAGTGAGCCCACCTCTGCGGCGAGGACACATCCCAGCTGGGCACCCGCTGGGGACGCAGGCTCCACACCCACCCTCCAGAGCCCTGAAGTGCATTAGGTGCCCAAGTCCTACCTCCCAAAGCCGGGGAAGCTGTAAAAGGCATCGTCTCCCCTCCCGTGAGACACCAGCTCCCTGCAGCTGCTCCCCTTTGCCAATGGAACTCGCACTCCCCAGCTGTGCAACTTGGTCTTGAACTTTGCGGTGTGTGCCACCTGCTGAGAGCGATTTAGAGAGGCGGAGAGCAGTAGAGGTGCCCACGGACGGATGACCACTGCTAAAAAGAAAAACACTGGATGCTTTATTTGGGGCAAGAAAGGCTCTTTTGCTCTGTGTTTGTACCATGTCTAGCACAGTGGGACCCCAACCCTTGCTGGGGCTAATAGGAGTCGCCCTACAGCGAATAAGTCACCATGAATTGGAGACCAATATTCAGAATGACATTTAATTTAATGTATACCATAATTAAATACCATTTCTTCTGACTCATTGCTGCCATGTGGTCTGTAAATTCCGCAGTCCTCCTCTGCCGTGGTTCGGCAGACGTCGGTCCGGCAGGCAGCCGGAGGCAGGGACGCAGGCTGGCGGCAGTGAGACATCCCTGCTGTCCCTCGCAATGCTGATCCAGGTTTCTACCTGCCTGAACGTGGCCAGTCAAGTATTTCATATGAAGCCTCTGCTATCAGCCAAAACCAGCAAGAAGCTCCAGGAGGTTGGGAGACCCGTGTCCTCACCCTCCTAATGATGCACTAATGATGTTGCCCTTACTCCAGCACAGTTTATTCCTCATCCTCCACTAACTTTAGCAGCCGAGTGTTAAGCAAACCAATTAGGGGCTGAGTGCCAAAGCCAAGCCCCATCCATTTTGGATGCTGAGCCCATGGGTCAGTGAAGCACGAGGGGGAGGTGGGAGGGTACATAGGGGTCACTGTAAAGCTTTTGAAGGTTTTTGGGAAGAGCTAACATCGCTGAGTGACTCAGAGCACACCAGTAGGAAAGGGTGGCCCTTCTGAAGACGCAGTGCAGCGCTTTGGTTTTAACCACTTGCAAAAATGCCTGGTTTTGATTTGGCACCCCTTTTTTTCCCATAAGTTAAGTGTGGGCTGCTGTGGGAAAGGCTTTCAGAGCAGCAATCTGTTGCTCACCAGCTGGAGCAGGACACCCCGATGAAAACCTTCCCACAGAGTTTCTTTGTTTCGGTGAATTTTAGCTACCCCAGATAAAAACTGGAAGCACAAAGGCTAGAAGAGGACAAGAGGCGTGAGGACTGCTCAGTCCCTTTCATGCTCTTTTAGCAAAGCTTGGAGAGAAAAGATGCAGGTTTTATCCTGAGATCCCCTTTGCACCTTCCTGCAAGTCCCTTTCAACACACCTGAGTGCCAGGCTAAGCCCCTTTTCAAATCCTGCTCCTAAATATTGCATTCCCACTGGCCAGGGTGGAAATTACTTGGATTCTTCTACTTATGCCAATTATGTTTTGCTCCGTGAGTGGCTCATTGAGCTAAATGGGCTGAGCTTTCCCCAGCTGATGTATATCCAGCATCAGGTTGAATTGGTCCTGCAGTGGGATGGGTAATCCAGTAGGAAGGAGCAGGGAGAAAGAGGCACTAGAAAACCTGAGCCGCTGTTCCAAGGGAAGTGGTACCTTCTGGGGCTTGATTTCTCCCCCAGCTTCCAGATGGATACAGACTAAGTTTGGGATGTGAAAGCTATGTGTAAAGAACCCTTTGGTGAGTGGTCCCATATCAGCGCTGCTCCCCAGAACGCCCTGCAGAGAAGGTAAGTGAAAACTTTGGGGAAGGAAGACCCTGAGATACAACCCTGCCAGAGAGGGACCTGAAGAGGGGACTGAGCCAAAAAACTGGGGAAAAAAGGGCATAGGATACATCCAAACAAAGACACAGATGGAGAAAGTGGCTACCATGGAGCAAAGAGTGTGTGATAGAGCAGGCAGGATGAAGCCAACACTATGAATAGAACAAATGATTAACAGCAGATATTTACCCAAGAGGTGTGAATTTATGAAGTTGCCAAACAGCTCGTTATGTGCTGTCTCCCACCCCTGGGTAGCCGGAGACGGGAAGGTAGGAAGCAGGACTGGTTGGTAGAGGATGCTGTGGATGCTACACATCCCAGTGTGTTCACGGGGAGAAAGCTTCGCTGATTTGGATGTAACGTCTGGCCGAGGAAACCTTTCTGCCCAGGGAAGAACTGGTTCCATCCACAACTGGTTCCCTGAGCAGCTTCTACAGCAGCAGGACTGTCCCTGCCCAGACCTCACCCTGCGCTGGAGAAGCACCTGGTGGGTGTTTGCTCCTGCAGATGCCCTGGCTGCCTCATTAAGTCCTTGGGAAATACAACGTAATGTTAAATGAGGCTCCTGGAAGACATATTTTTTATCTCTCTTTGCTGTGGGTCTTGTTGTGTTTGTCCATGATGCAGTTGTTATGGAGCAAAGAAGCTAGTAGAAACATGACAAAGTTCATTTATGGCCAATACAGTTTTACGGGGCTGGGTGATTATTTTACAGTTCAGAGCTGCTCACAAGGGAATTCCTTGCACATGAGGATCCACAGGCTGCCACGAGGCTTTATAAGTTCATAAAAGCAGCAGCCTCCTTGGTGGCAGAGCACAGGGACACTGCTGCATTTAATTTTAAGTGTGGGTGTGAAGGGAAAATCCCCGAAATCCCAGCGCTACCAAGGCTAGGGGATAACACCCAGGGTCAGGGCTGTCATGGCTCCCTGCGATGCAAGGATCCGCTCTCTCCAGGGCGGTATCACACAAAGTGCACTGTGTTTTTGGTGCTCCTTCCCTGACTGGGATGTGCAGGCTGTGGGGCAGGGGAAGGGCACGGGGAAGCCCCGAGAGGCACGGAGGTGGGATGTGGGAGGCCTAGGCAGGAGCATCCCCTCTCCTTTACCTCCAGAGGAGGGCGCAGCATGGTGCCACCTGCCTGGACAGGTAAATCCTGTGCCCCGACTGCCTCCTGTTTGCATCGCTGATGCTGCCAGCGAAGTCACTGGGTCACAACCAGGTTAGCGCCACCCTCGCTGCCTGCCCCAGAGCCACGATAAGGCTTTATCAGACCACGAGCATGAGCCCTTGGCGTGGGGCTGAGGCTGTCCCTGGGGAGCAGGGCTCCTCAGCGCTTATCACCTCCGTAATTGTGGTGAGGAACCGAGCCAGGGAAACCCCGTCCAAGGC
Organism: Rissa tridactyla; assembly: GCF_028500815.1. Lineage (NCBI taxonomy): Eukaryota > Metazoa > Chordata > Aves > Charadriiformes > Laridae > Rissa > Rissa tridactyla. The sequence goes on from NC_071472.1 coordinate 49,273,264, forward strand.
CAAATCCCGAGTGCCGGCTGCTGGCCGGAGGGCTAGGGCACCCTGGTGCTGGGCTCCCCGTCCCCAGGTGTGTGATGGCAGCCTGGTGGTGGTGCAGATCTTGCTGCCAGAGCAGTGCCGAGGCTGAAGCATCGCCGGGCCTCAGCCGCCATTCCCAGTGCTCCAGTGCTAGCCGGGCTCCGGCCCTGCTGCAGCCAGTCCAGCTCTATCGGCTGGCATTGAGCACGCGGATCGCTAAGGAAGGCCCAAGTCATCCTCATGGAGGAGCAGGTGTCCTGCTGGCCATGAAGGCAACAGCCTCTCCAGGGATACTGAAATGCAGACGAGCTATTTCAGCAACTTTAAAAATGTCATTTGGCGCGCGTAGGTAAACGTAACGTGTAGTTGCACAACAGCACCCAGCTCCAAACGCGCGGTCTTTCCAGACTTGTTCTGCCAGTCCAGCCAGATGGCCGGATCTGCTGGAAATTTCGGCAAGAAAACCCGCAGCATGGGGCTGTGCAGGTCCTTGGCTGTGCCGGGGCCGTGTTCCATGTCAGTGCAGCCCACGCCCTGCACGCCATTGCCCGGCAGTCCCAGTGCTGCCTTCCCAACAAAAGGGAAAGCACCGTCAGTCCCCTGCGGACAGCAAACACGCTCTGCCCTTTGAAGCCTTTGAACGGATTTGGTTGGGCTGGTGGCGGAGTTTGAGGAGTACACAAAGAGGAATGCAGAAAGTGCTTGTGTTGGGAGGCCGGGCTGTTGGCAGGCGTTGCCAGCTCCCCGCTGCGGTCTGGCCACGGGAGCAGGTCTACGGAGCCGGGGGAGTCCCTGCGCCAGGTGGGCGGCAGCTTCGGGCAGCGTGCGTTGATCCCATCTGCTGCTGAGGTGGGGTTTCCATGATTTGGTGCAGGAGGTCTTCACAAGTCTGTGAAAAGGTTTGATGGGGGGAGACATGTGAGTCACAAAGACCAGCAGCAGCAGAGAACAGCACTGGAACAGTGTACTGTCCTAAACCAATGCACTGCTGCCAAGCACCTTAAAATGTTCTCAGTGGATAGAGAAAAAACGTCACATTCTGCCTGCTCCAGTGCATCTCTGATTGCTCCTGCAGCTCCGGGTGCTGTGGCCTCCCCACGCACCGCTGTGCTGTCCCGCACCAGCCTCCTGCCAGCAGCCAAGGGACCTGCAAATCTGGGGGCTCACCAATCAGTCTGCAAAGATGTTGGGGACCCTTGGTATCCCACCACGCTCCTACCATGACAGTCCAATGCGTGCAATGCTCTGCATCCCTTGGTGAAGTGACCGGGGCTGCCTCTCCGGCTGCAAACACCAGCAGGTCCATCCCCGCAGCCCCGCACACCTGCCGCAGCAGAGCCCGGCCAGCAAACCTCAGGAGCTGCCCCGCACCGATTGCTCTCCAAAGGTCCTCTGCAGGCAGAGACTCAAGTCGCTCGCTTGCCTTCTCGCTGCCAGTGCTACGAGATCTCCCGCACCGACGAGACGGGCAAGACGCTGCCCTGGGCCCTCTGGGGACAAAGGATGGACGCCCTGTGGAAGAATTCTGGTTTCACTGCGTGTGGTCAGATTAAATGTCTGGTGTGAATGGACAGAGCCACGGGCTGTATGACACGGGCCAGGGAGCTGGGCTAGCCGCTCCCCGGTGCGGATGGGTAAACAGCTAAATAAAAGCTCAGAGCCATTCCCAGAGGCAGAGACCCGTGGGAGACTCTGGGGCTCAGCCGCTCAGTGGCACCGGGAGCCCAGCTCCCCTCGGCGCTTGCAGGGTGCGCCTTCATTTAATTCTGAAGGGTAATTTACCCCTGCTGCGGGTGGTGGAAGACTGACAGGTCCTGCAGCAGCACGGGGGCAAAGGAGCGGTACATGCTGCCATGAGGGGCTTAGCAGAGCCAGCAATGGGAGTGCTGGGACAGGAGGAGAGGTCTCTGACCCCCTGGACTTAATTTCTCTGACCCAGGGATAAAACTTAAAAGTCAAAAAAACTCAAACGTGCACTAAAGAGTTGTCCTATCCCAGTGTGTGTGCAATACAGAGCCACACAAAACCTGAACCTCAGACATTTTATGTTATTCTTCTAATTCAAGGAACTTTGATTTTACTTTTCTATTGAGCAAAATTAATTCTCCTTTCTGTAATTAATATGCTGCTGAAACGGATTCTTAATTACAGATAAATCACAAATCTACACACTCAACTGTTATGCTTTTCAAGTAATGAAAGAGATCATTTGTCTTCCTCAGATGAACAGAGACCAACTAGCACACCATTTCCCCCTTTATGAAGAATTCATTTGCCTTAGAAAGAAAGTCTTTAAAAAAACATTGCAAGGATTTCTTGAATAGGGGATCAAAGCTCCCACACTGCTGGAAACCATTTTTGCTAAATAAGATGTGGGTGAAGGAAAAAAAAGTAAAAGTTTTTTGGTAGTGGTTGGGATTACGACACCCTTGGGAAGGAGGAGGACGTGGGGTCAAGAAGTTGTGACCAGGTTAGCAACACAGGGAACAGAAGGGGAGGACAAAGGAACAGAAAGTGGAAATGGACAGATGAATGAGGAAGCATGTTTCTTTGCCGAAAGAGAATGGATGCTACATCAATTCATACTGAGAGCTAAAGGGTGAGGGCCTGTTAATGGATTGGGGGACACAGCAGGGATCAGAGGTCACGAGTGCACTCCGCTAGGCTAATTGACTGTTATGTGCATATTAGTGACGATAATGTAGTAGGATAGTGGGACGTGGGGAGCAGATATGCAAAAGTTCCACTGACAAGCGCCGTCCTGTAATTCCTGTCCCACACCTGCTAAACAAATGCACACACACAAGACAGTGGCCTTAGCTGTTGTCCTTCAGGAGGGGAGCCCTCGGTGACAGGTAAGCATCTCTGACCTGATGGTGTGTGCGATGAAATGAACTCGCTCACCACATTTGCTTTGCAGTCTTATGGATATTTATTTCAGTCCTATGTGCTGGGGACAGCCCCATCATGTGACCAGCGCATCGCACCTGGGCTGCTTCTACACCATCGCAGAGCTCCCCTGAGCACCCCGGTGGGATGGGGGCTGCTTCAGGGTCGGGAGTGTTCCCTACCATTAACCACCTGCCTGTGCCTGCTGCGCTCCCAGGGACTGTCTGCAAGAATAACAAATGAAAACCAGAGAGCCTGGGCTCTCCCCCACGTCCCAGTCCGGTCTGCGGGCGTCCCGCCAGCAGCTCCAGGCAGAGCAAGGCTAGTGCTCATCCTCCTCTGCTAGAATTTTATGCCAGCCCCGGCGTGTCGGAAGCGCCATGTTCCCCAGCACATACAAACTGGTGCAGGGGGTTAATATAAAGTCTACAAGATTGTCCAATAGCTGCTGCAGTCACCCCGTCTGAGTGTGGCTGTGGCTGGGGGGGTGTTGACGCCCCACCTTAGCCGCCACAGGCAGCTGTCCTGTGTTTGCTGCTGTGCAGATGGAGTGAGAATTCCCTGGCAGGAGGCACTGTGGTTTCTCTTTACTGGTTTGGATCAATTACAGGAAACAAAGCAAGCCATCCTTTCCCTTGTGGTGTTTCTGCGGCCTGCACCTGAGAGGGGTCCTTCACTGGGAGGCTTTAGGTCACCTTGCTCAGCAACACAGAAAAAGAGTGAAATTGGCTCCAGTTGACTGAGATACGGGATCAGTTTTGAAATCAGATGCAGTTTTGAGCTGACTTTTGTGGAATTGAGATCCAGGCGAGCGCTGCTAATAAAACAGGATTGCCCAGGTTACATCAGGCTACTGGAGCATTAATCACCGCATCCATGGCTAAGCTGAGCTGAACGGCCCATGCTCCTGCACCACGCGCACCCTCCAAAGGCCTCACTGGTCACCTGGTGTCAGCGCTGACTTGGCAATTAGCACCGAGTAATTGATAGAGCAACACTGGGGAAGCAAAGGTAAACCCGACGCCGTGACAAGAGCAGTTTCGCTTTGCATTAACTTAAGTTGCTCCATTTTTGTATTTCACTGACTTCTCTCTTTCACCGTGACACACAACATGACCCCTCGCAGCCCGATTCCTGGCGCTGGCCCCTCCAACCACTCCAGGGCAGATTGACCTCAGTACGGCAGCTCAGCCCCCATGGCCGCACGTGCTGGAAGATGGGAGCGTGCAGCCAGGGGCTGCTCCTGCCGCAGGGTCCCTTGCTCACGACGCACAGCTTTCCGCCTGCCTGGCAGCCGGCAGTGCCGCCTCGGGAGGAGAGCTCCTTATTTCCTACACAAAGGGATTTCCCAGTCGAGTGATGAAGAGAATATTTCCCATTTCCTCACTCTTGAATCTGCTGACAGCATCTCTTGGTGAGTGATGGATATTGGAGATGATTTATAGTTCTTTGTTACACAAATGCCTCCACATTCTTCCCTGTCCTCTCACAGCAACCATTAGTCACTTTTCCCAGCAGAAAAGCAAGAGCCTCAGTCCAGGAACGGCTCGAAGGATGCAGTGTTGAGTCTCTCTACCACACTGGCTTTATTCGCTGTAAATATGCCATCAGCCACGGCTCGGGGACACCAATGAGGGAAGCGTCAGCGTTGTGGTGCTCTGCACCCACCCAGGTCTCTGAGTGGCTGCTTCCACCCATCTGCTGGGAAGCCAAAATGTTGGCAAAGAAAAAGCACTATAAATCAGGCAGATAGGGGCTGTGGGGAGGATCACGTTTATGCAATTTTTCATCTCAAAGTTTGTAATTAAAGTAGTGAACGATACAGCAGGAACAGCCATTGCCAGTATCTCTTAGGGCTCTCAGACTTCAGCAATGTAAGCATTTAGCCCTTGAGACTTTTATTACATAAAATAGTTTTTGCAATGCTGCTGTTCCTTAATTGGATTTCTGTTTGTTTTACTTCAAGAACACCAGGAAAAATATCTGTATCATTTGATCTGATACAGAGTATGAGGAGACTTACCTGTACTATTGGGTCTCACAGTTTATCATAATGAATAAATACATGAATTAAATAAATTCTGATCTTAATCTATGCAAAGTTTCTCCATTACCTTGAGCAGCTGAGCCAGTTGCTGGGTTGCTCCTGCCATTGCCTCTAGCGTTTCTCTCTTCAAGCACAGTTGTGAGGCTGGATTGTATCAGTGGAAATCAAGGTTTAAACAAATTAACTGGGCACATTCCTGACTTTAATTTAGCTGTCACTGGGACTGCCAACCGGCTTCATGTCAAATACACGCTGAAATGCTCTCTTGATGTGGGTCTTAAAATCAGTAGGGTAGTGCAGGATTGACCCTTAAGTATTTTTTAACAAAATGGGTTCGAATCAAACCAAGAGAGAACATTCCTCCACTTCCACAAGGAAAGGCAGAACCACTTGTTGCAGATCACAAAGGGAATTCCCCATCAATCCACAAAGAGAATATAAAACAAGGGATGATCCAGGCAATGAAAATTGCTAATAAGCCACCGTTTTTCCTCCTCAGAAATATCTAGGGCCTAAGTTTACATCTCTAAGAGGCACAGTGGAGCTGATAATCTCTACTTGCTGGTGCTGTGATGGATAGAAGAGAGGTCACTCCTTTGAGACCAGCTAATGATACTGTAAATCACCAAACCCCAGACAAGCGTGAACAAAAACTTCCCACAAAAGCTTTTGTCCTCCGATTCAGCTGAGCCCTTCCTTAAAAATAGCCGAAGCAGTCAGCGCAATTAACTTGCCATCAGGAACACACAAAAGGACAAAACGCCGCCACCGGCCTGTAAAGATGTAGAACAGTTTTATGGCTCGTATGCAGGATCCGATATTTCTGATTCCTTTTGTCCTCATGCAGATGATTAAAAATTATTAAAAACAAGGAAACAGGGCATCAACAAACACCACTCTGCTGTGGGGCCCTCCCGGCCACACAGCCACACCGCTGACTCGGAGCTCCTCCGGGGCTTCTCCCACGGGGGAGGCTTCTCCCGGTGCCCCGGGGCCTGGTGCGGCCTACCGCGGAAGGCGTCCCGGCGAGGCCTAACCGCGCGGTTGCCATGGCAGCGCGGCGCCGTCACACCCCACCGCGCCCTCCCGGAAGTACTTCCTACTTCCGGCAGGGCGCCGCCGTGGTTGCTGGGAGCTGTGCGGCAGCATGGAAGTTCAGGAGCTGTTTCGGCGCTTGGGGGCCGGTGCCCGCTTTGATGTGCGGCGTTTTGGGGGAGATGCGCGGCGATTTGGGGTGCGGTGCTACCGCGGGGGAGGTTGGGAAGGGTCTAGGCACCGTTCCCTCCGCCACACGGGCCCGCGGGCCCTGTCCCGTTCGTGCGGCGGGGCACCGGGCCTGCCTGCGGCCTGGTTGTAGCGGTCTGGATCTGCGCAGGGCCGCCTCAGCGTTTTCCCTGCTCTCTCCCGCAGGTGATGAAGGGGAGCGGCGGCGGCGTCTCGCTGGAGAGCCTCGACTTCTTCGGCCGCAAGGAGGGAGCCCCCTTGGCGTCTGCGGGGGAAGGCTGGGGGCTCGCAGGGGCTGGCGAGGAGGGAAAGGGTGGTGAGCTGCAGATGGAGGATGAAGCAGGGAGTAACGATGGAGAGGTGTCAGGAAAGAGAAAAAGAACTGCAGAAAGCAGTGGTGGCAAAAGAAAAAAGAAAAAGACACGAGGTATTTATATATATGTGCGTATGTCCATGGCAGAATATCCTGATGTCCTGGTTTCAGCTGGGATAGAATTAATTTTCTTTCTAGTAGCTGCTGTGTTTTGGGTTTGGTGTGACAATAATGCTGATAACGCATATTGTTTTAGCTGTTGCTAAGTGATGTTTACATTAGTCAATAACTTTTTCAGCTTTCCACAGAAGCTGAGAGGGAGCATGGACAGGACAAGCTGCCCAAAGGAATATTCTGTACCATGGATGTCCTGCTCAGTATATAAATGGGGGTTGGCCGGGGCTGGGCTGGGCAATTGATCATGGGGTGGTGAGAGTGACCTGTGTTGTATCACTTCATTTTGTGTATTATTTTGCCATTATTATTATTACTGTTATTTTCCTTTTCTGTTATTGTTGTGTTAAATTGTCTTTATCTCAGCCCATGAGATTTTCTTCCTTTCCCCTCCTTTTCTCCTGCGGGGTGGGGAGTGAGCGAGCGGTTGCGTGGTCTTGGTTGCTGACTAGGGTTAAACCCTGATACCCAGTGAAGTTCATGCTTCTTACTTCTTTCAGTTTATTTTAAATCTCCAGGTAGTGTAGGTCATTTTACCAGAGTAAAAGAGGCTTCTAGGTTCTTTGACTGGCCTGTGCCAGAACTGATGAAATAATTGGGTTAAGATTCGATGTTAAGGCATGGGGATATGTTTGCCATCCTTCTGGAGTCTTCGTTAACTTTAGCGAGAATGAGAAGAAAAAGGTTTTGAGATGACCTTTTTTACAGGTAATTTCTGACTCGATTTTGCTAATGGAAATTTCAATTTTTTGAAACTTCCAGAAGCAGCATCAATGTTGGAGTTGTCAGAAAGTAATGGAATAAAGTGGATGTCCTCTCTGGAAGCAAAATTTGAAGATGCAAAAGACAAAAAACCTACTGCAGAAAAACTTGAACGCTTGAGAAGACAAAAGGTGAGACCGCAGAATTCTGATGTAGCAACAGATTACTTGGTTTCTGTGGGTGTTTCGTCAGAAAATTGAGGTTCATTTATGGTAGCTTCTCTTGGGAGGAGGGTGACAGAGTATGGGGAAAATAACCAGTAGATAGATAATTGTATATGTTTAGTTTTATGCTGTCAAAGAAATAAAGAGTTTGTCATTTGCCTTTTAGATAAACCGCTTCAGAAATCAGCACAGGATTAGCATTCAAGGAACAGATCTTCCGGACCCAATTGCCACGTTTGAGCAACTTCAAAAGGAATACAAAATCCACCCTAAAATCATGGAGAACATTCAAGCTGCTGGTTTCCGGGTCCCAACACCAATCCAGATGCAGGCTATTCCCGTCATGCTTCATGTAAGTCTCCTGGTATTGCGTTTTATTACAGGGAACTTGGCAAAGTTTGTAGAGCGGCCTCTCTTTAGGGTCACGGCAGAGGTTAGTTGCATGGCTTTAGAGACAGATCAACTGCATCGGAGTTCAAAACCTAGCCATTGCAATATTCTTGGTCTGTGCTTATGTATTTTGGGTTAGTTTGTAGCATTTATATTTATGTGAATGTGATTTCTGTTTTGTTTTGTTTTTTTCTTCTAGTAAACTATTATACCCTTCTTGGTTTTTTTTTTTTACAGGGTCGGGAACTTCTAGCTTCAGCTCCTACTGGGTCTGGAAAAACACTGGCATTTTGTATTCCTCTCTTAACACATCTGAAACAACCCAGGAACAAAGGATTCAGAGCTGTGATAGTATCGCCTACCCGAGAACTCGCTAGCCAGGTGTGTGTTGAGGGGAAAGGGGTTGTTGTCATATTGATGTATTTCAAAGTTTTCACTCTGAATCCATAAATCAGCTTAATAAGTATTTTTTTCCTTTATTGTCCTCAGATATCAGAAAAAGATAATTTAAGTGTTTAAGTCTTTGTCTTCTGTGAAATAGTTACACATCTAGCATCTCAATCTAATCTAGATAATTAGATTAAACTCAAGATTCTTTGATCATATTTTAAAACTGTCCAGTGCTTAGGTGCTCTTAATACCTACCTTCATATTTGAGATTGCTACAAGAGATTTATATGTTTGTCCCAAACGCAGGAGTTCAACGAATAACTTTATATTGAAGCTTTGTTATTAAACTGAAATAAAAATTACAGCTTTAGGCAGAGTTCCATATTTACTCGAACAGGAGAGCTACATCATTAGAGTCAAGATACGGTAGTCAAACCTGTGAGAACTTTCAAGTGAATAATACATGTTAGAAAGTTATGTTTTATTATGCTAAGAAAACTAGACATCTTCCTCTTAACACTGAAATCGGGGTGATGTTTGATGCTGTATCTTCAGGGCTGTCTGCAGTTTTTCTGGTTAGAAAAGCTAATTAGCTCAGTTTAAAAATTTAATTTATTTTGCTGCATTTTCAGACGCATCGGGAGCTGGTGAAGTTGGCTGAGGGGACGGGCTTCAGAATACATATGATCCACAAGGCAGCTGAGGCAGCAAAGAAGTTTGGGCCCAAGTCTTCTAAGAAATTTGGTAATTGTTTTAACTACTGAAGTGCTTCTGAAAATTTAAAAAATGTCACTGACCTTTCTCTTCTGGCCTGCGTGGATTTAAAGAGATCGGTTAATACCACTCAAGATGTGTAAGCTGTTGCTCAACACTAAAAAGTAGCTGGCATGGAAGAAATAGGAAGTGAGCCCGACAGTGGATCCTGTTAAATTGTACCTCTGGCAGATTGGAACTTGTGTTTCTCAGGGCTCTGTTAGTCTCATTTATTTTGTGTCTTTTTTAATGTTTTGCCCCCCCCCCCCCCTTTTTTTTTTTATAGATATACTAGTTACTACTCCAAACAGACTTATTTATTTGCTGAAACAAGATCCTCCAGCAATAGACTTGACCAGGTACTGGGAGTCTTTATCAAATCTGGCTTTGCTGCTACTTTTGCCACTGAAAAGTGGATGCGTGCATAGTTCTTGCGTCTGTGATTGTCTGTTAGAACTTTTGCCTTCTCCACAAGTGGCTTTTACTGAAAAGGAAAACTCTGTGTTCTAGCGTGGAGTGGCTGGTGGTGGATGAATCGGACAAACTGTTTGAAGACGGGAAGTCGGGGTTCCGAGATCAGCTGGCCTCCATCTTCCTGGCATGCACGTCCCACGTGGTGAGAAGAGCCTTGTTCAGCGCAACCTTTGCACATGAGGTAGAGGAGTGGTGTAAACTCAACCTTGACAGCGTTGTTCTGGTGTCTGTTGGAGCAAGGTTGGTGTGCAGTTGTACTCTGATTATCTCATGTTTTTCTCCTTTCCTGGGCAAATAATTTGCTTTTTTTGCATCATCAGTCTGCTTGGTTGTATGTCTCTGTTGCAGCACGTTGGTTGTCTACAGAAAAAATTGTCTAGGCATACAGATCTTTCTCACATGTTGGGGAAAGCCTTGTTTTTCTTTACCCGTTACTTTATCATCAAATCTTAACATTAATCATAAAAGTGTCTACTGGTGAAGTAAGTTTGTCATGCAATATTTCTCATTCAGCAGGTAATATTTTATGCTTTTTAGTATTTATAAATATAGCAATAAACTCTAATGGTAGCACGCTTCTGTTGGATTTCTGGTTTCAGAAACTCTGCAGCCGAGACAGTAGAACAAGAGCTGCTGTTTGTTGGATCGGAGACAGGAAAACTAACTGCAATGAGAGAGCTTGTTAAAAAGGTATTTTTGAAAGATTGAGTATGTTCTGCTTTCTGCTGAACTGAGCTGTGTGTTCCGTCAGAGACTCCTAATTTCCTAGGGCAAAGACTTCTCTGTCACACATGTTAAACCATTGTCTGAATCCGCTGCACAAGAGGAAGAGTAAGTACCCTGCCTATGAAAACTTGAGTGTTTTCCCCCTTCTTGGTTATATATTTGAGTCTTGCTTAGAAGCAGTTTGTCTTAACAGTCTAATTTTACTTGGCAGTGTGAGTGGGTTCTTCACATTGAGTGGAAGAAAAAGATTGTTTCTGTGGATTAAAATGCAGCCTGATGCTTAAGTTCCATCAAAGACAATAGAGCTGAATTTGCTTAGTTGTGACTTCCAAAGACTTGGCTGGTCAAAAAAAAATTAATCATCCTCTGAGATGGAAAATACTGGGGCTAGTTAAGTCTCTTTAGTAGCTCAGTGACTGTAACCAATAATGGTAATAAAAGGACTTGAACCTTAGACAGGCTTATTCTTTTGCAGGGTTTTGCTCCTCCGGTCCTTGTTTTTGTACAGTCTATTGAGAGGGCCAAAGAGCTTTTCCATGAACTTATTTACGAAGGCATCAATGTGGATGTCATCCATGCAGACAAAACTCAGCAACAGGTAGGAGGATATAATTTCTTTTCAAGAAATGCTTTACAACACTCTTGCTTTTACCTTTCTTTCTAATGTAACTTCAGGTAACTTTGACAGTAAACTACTGCAGGGTTTTGTTTAGAGGTTTAGTTTTATTTGTTAATGTGATGGCAACTTTCAGGAAACAAGTTCACCTCCCTTCTCAAATTGCTAATTAGGCTATTTCCAAGAACCTTTCTTTTCTTTTCCTAGAGAGATAATGTAGTACACAGTTTCAGAGCTGGGAAGATCTGGGTGCTCATCTGCTCAGCCTTACTAGCTCGCGGAATTGACTTCAAAGGAGTGAATATGGTCATCAATTACGATTTGCCAACGAGTGCGGTGGAATACATCCACAGGATAGGTGAATGATTGTTCACAAATTATGTCCTCTTTCTGATTTCCTAGGTCTTCAATGTAGATGCTCTTGTGCATGAGGAAAAATCCTGAAAGCAAGCCTCCTCTTTTGCTGCAGCACTAGCTTCTACATCGCTTGAGCCAGTTTATATCTGGGCTCAACTTTCAGTAAAACTGCATTACTTTTTGTCAGTCTTCTATTAACCTTAAGTACTTAGACGCTTCCGACATTCCTGTGCTTTCATTCAATAGGAACAATCTTTGGGGATCGGTTCCTTGGTAGTATACTTAGTGTATGAACACACGTCAGGAGGCTGGGGCTGTGAAAAGGAATAGAATAAAGGGAAACATTTAAAGTAAAATCTCTACTCTGTGCAAAATTTGTGTTTGACAGGTCGTACTGGAAGAGCGGGGCACACAGGAAAAGCAGTTACTTTCTTTACAGAAGATGATAAACCTTTATTACGGAGGTAAATTGGAAACATAGCAAAAATGTTTTTTGTGTTTTGTATAGTGTACTATATTTCTTGCTTTAAAAAAAACACAACAAAACAACACCAGTGAAACAGCCAGTTGTTAGGGATTGGTGTTTTCCACAGAAGATGCTTTTCTTTTGTTCAAGCACTTACCACCAGAGTTAATCTCTTCTCTCCTCTCCTTTCCAGTATAGCCAATGTTATTCAGCGAGCTGGTTGTCCTGTGCCAGACTACATAAAACACCTTCCCAAACTGCAAAGGTATGTTCATTTGAATAGTTTACTAGGTTGTTTCCCATTTTAAATGCCTGCATGAGTGGTGCTGGGTGGATTACAGAAGATCTAGTTGTTTGCAATATAATTGCAATTTAGCTGCAAAAGGAATTTTACACAGGGTGGTTGTGGCAGTTTTACACCCAGACAAAAATGGAAACAAAAAGAATTCTCAGCTTACGGTTTTCCTTAAGTTAACTATTTTTCTATGAGTTCGCTGAAATCTGCTTTAGACTTGCCAGGCCCACGCTAGTGAAATGGCCTTCTGATATATGAACGTCAGTCCTTTACTCTTTTGAGCTACCTGTAGAAAAATCTGTGTAGGGATATATGCATATATAGATAAATAATTTCTTAATTAGTACTTCTTTTCATGCTTTTGCACACCTTCCAATAGTTTCTAAAACTAGAAATCCTTATATATCTGTATTAGACTTAGATATTAAAGTTTGAATGTCTGAGAGATAACGTGGCTGAACAAATCTTGGAATAAACAACACTGAAAATACATTCAGACCCATAAGTCCCTAACAACTAGTAAAGGATTTAATTATCTGTTTTATTTACTTTGGATATTAATTTTTGCCCTTTAAGTAATTTAATCCTTCTTCACTACACGTCGTTCTCAGCAAACAAAAGAAGAAATTAATTAAGAAACCGTTGAAAAGAGAATCCATTCGTACCACCCCGGAGTGCTTCTTAAAAAAAGGCAAAAGAAAAACGTAAGTAGATTTTTCTCAGGAGGAGTTTGAGAGAGGCCTTTTATCCAGAAAAGGCCCAGCAAGCTTCCTTGAAAGAAACTGGTAACTTATTTGGGGGGACCACCCAGTCATAACTATTTTAGTGATGGTGAAGTTTTAGTGTCAATATCTGCTATATACTTCATCTTTTTTTATATGTAATGTTCAATGTGTTTCTTGTAGGAAAACTATAAAGGAAAATATTAAGGAAAAAAAGAATGTTAAAGAAGATAAAAATGGCAGTAAATTACAGACTGTTTCAAAAAGCTGAATAGCAACAGACTGCTCGTGAGCTGGGGCTGACACCTACATCTGTGATGAAGAACAGAAGAATGAAGATTGTAGCAAAGGCGAAGGGGGCAAAATATTTCTTGTGTTTCCTTCTGGGTGAGGATGGATGTTTATATGCAAGAAAGTCTCTACTGAAATACCAGTAGCAGATTCCTGAGTGCTTCTTATAGAAGCTGAAGAGTGTGCTCTTGCAGTAAATGCCTTGTGTTTCTGAACAATAGTTCAAAAATAGCATCTGTTTGTGTTATTATCACGCAGTTTTATGTTACTCCTTGGAAATACTGTCATTTCTGTGTTCAGATCATCCCTGATATGTTTGTCAGACTTCCAGAAGATTCAGTGGTAGAAAACACACAAAGCTTGCTGTTAGGCTTGATAGGCTTCCTTGGTGACTTTTAAAAAACAAAACAAACCCACTTGTATTTTAGGTGAAAGTAAGTCTTGCTTCTACTTTTTTGCTTCTGTAAGATCATTTTGAAATAACAAATACTTTACATGTCTGTAAACTCTAGTAATTTTGTACTGTTTTATATTTAAGCCTCAAAGCAGAATAAATAAGGCCATAAAAGAGATGTGGCTGTCTATACAGCCTTGACAGAACAGGTCTGCAGGGCCTGTTGCCCGTAAAGGCCAGACTCCACACATTTTCCACCTCCTCGTCTGCTAATTGTGTTCTCAGTCCAGTAACGCAGGAATAGCTTCTCCTTTGCAACTGTAATCCTTCTTTATTAAAGCATTCCTGTACAGAATTGTCTCTTGCTTTGTCATACTTAATCCCACCACACCAGGTTGCTCCAAGCCCCGTCCAGCCTGGCCTTGAGCAGCTCCAGGGATGGGGCAGCCACAGCTTCTCTGGGCAGCCTGGGCCAGGGGCTCACCGCCCTCACAGCAAAGAATTTATTCCTGAGATCTCATCTAAATCTTCCCTCTTTCAGTTTGAAGTCATTGCCCCTCCTCCTATCGCTACACGCTCTTGTAAAAAGTCCCTCTCCCGCTTTCCAATCATGAGTATCTGTCGTGCGTACACGGTACAATTCTGCTGAAAGATAACGCCACAGTTCTCTTCCTGTGGGACTTAGTTTTAAAACTGAGAGCTTAAATCTCATTTATCTCTTTCTCTCAGGCTGGGTTTGACTTTAATGTGGTTTCTGACGCCAATCAGTAGCTTATCGAGACGTTTACCGTGTAATAAATTACTATTCCCGGTGCCCTCAGCAGGGCCCTGTCGAGCAGCAGCCCAGGGGCAGAGCTCCGGCAGGGCTTCAGGCCAGCCCTGAGCTCTGCATCCCCGCGGCCCCTTCGTGTTCGGGCGGAAGGGCGGCGCTTTGTCAGCGAAAAGAGGTTCGTTTCGGTGCGTGAAGTTGACTTTCATCAACGCAGAACCTCGATTTTATAAGCGTTCTTGAAGAGAAGGTAGGGCCCTTCTCTCCCCTCAGGCCACCGTCGCCCCCACGCGCGTCCTCGGCCGCCCGGGTGTCTGTTCCCGCCGCGGCCGCTCCCCGTGGGGCCGAGCCGGGGCGGTGGGGCCGGTCCGTGGGCGGTCCGCGGCTGGGCCCGGCCCCGGAAGCCGCCGCCGCTCAGCTGACAGCCGGGGCCGGAGCGGGAAGATGGCGCTGCGGCCGGGACCCGGCGCGGGGGGTGCCGGCGGGGCGGCGGGCGGCGGTGGAGCAGCGGGGGCCGCCAGGTCGGTGATGGCGGAGCCCGGCGGAGCCGGGGGGAGCGGGGCGGGAGGGCTGGGGCTCAGCGGGGGGGTGAGGCCGCAGGTGAGGGGGCGGAGGTGAGGGGGGGGGGGCTGTGGGGACGGGGGAGGGAGATGGGGAGCGTGGGGGCAGGGACCGGGCGACGATGGGGGAACTGAGAGGGACGCGGGGAGGGCAGACATGGGGGAACTGGTGGGCGATGAGGTGGGCAGAGGTGAGGGGGAGACTCGAGGGGTGGGGGCTCGGGGTATGGGGGTGGGATGTGGGGGTAGAGGGGTCAGGGCCCAGGCGGGGAGTGGGCCCAGGAGGGGTATGTGGGGTCCCTGATGGGTTGTGGGGGTGCCGGGTGGGATGTGGGAGTTCCGTGTTGGGTATGTGGCGTCCCGGGTGGGGTATAGGGGTCCTGGATGAGGTGTGGGGGTCCCAGACGATGTGTGTGGCTCCTGGGTGGGATGTGGGTGTCCCGGGTGGGATACGTAAGGTTTTGGGCAGTGTGTGGGGGGTCCCAGATGGGGTATGTGGGGTCCCAGGCAGGGCATGGGGGTCCTGGGTGGCATATGGTTTCCCGGACAGGATGTGGGGGACATAGCTGTGGTGGCTGTGCAGTTTGGGATGTATTTGCCTTTTGGGAGCCCACCTTATCCCCCAGCTTGTTGGGGCTCGGGCAGTTGTAGCCCACTTGCCATCAGGCTCGGCAGCTGCAATCTCAGATATTGGGGCGGGAAGGGATTTTGGGGTCTCGCCAGCCCTGCCCGAGTGCCGCTGGTGTTGGTAACGATAAATGTTGCTTATCACCACCGGGCAGGCTTGTGGCCACTGCAGGACAGAGCTGCTGCTCGCCTGCCACTGCTGCGGGGAGTTTTCTTTCCTCTCTATCCCACAAAGGGCACATCAGCAAAGAGGGAGGACTGAGGGATGGTGTCAGGAGAAAGAAACAGTAAATGGGATGCGTGAACATGTCATTGTGTTTTTGGAAAGGCTAGGAAGCTGTATTTTGCAACCTTTGAAGACTTAGTAATTCTTTTTTTAACGTAGGCTCTTGCGTGCTGTTTATCTGTTGCCCTACTTCTGGGGAGCCTGGGTAAATTTTGCAGTTGACAAAGGGAATTTAAGTTCATTGAGTCGTCTTGAATATTTGAAGCCTGTAGTTTTGTCGGTGTTATTGGGAGTGTGCGGAGGGGTTGTCTCCAGCGGGGTGATGTTCATCCATAGGGCCGGGGTATCCCCGTCACCTGAGCCAGGTTTCCGCTCTGCATTGGGCAAAGGCGTCCCAGGGGTCTGGAATACTTGGGAAGGGAAAAGCTGAAGTGTCTATGCCTGTGCACACTGTGGAAGGATGGGAGGCTATCTTCTTCTTTCCCTGCGCATATAAATCTGAAATAGTTCTTGTGAGGGGCTGGATAAACAGTCTGACCTCTTAGAGCAATGACACCTGCTCAGCGATTTAATGTGAAAGTAACAAAAATGTTATCAGCAAACTATAGGTTTTGCAAAATAAAAGTATTTAAAAATCATTGTTTCCCATTGTTAGTATTTTGGTTTCTTTGAGAATGAAGTCTGGAGGTAGAGGAAAAGTTCCGTTCTCTGGTCCTGTGTAGGTTCTTTGCCTTGTTTCACTTTAATTTTTATGGATTTTTGCTATTTAAAAATGCTATGACGGTCTCTGTTGTGTTGGTAGAGTGGTACTGGTTGGGAAGTAAGGCGTTTAAAAATCTACTTGTAGGTAGGAAAATGTTATGTGTAGTTTGGAGCTCTTATAGTGAAGTATGAATACAGAACAGGAGTTGCTTCTCCCCACGCTCCTGCCTTTTGACTGAAGCTGTTGGTTGTCTGTTTAGGTTTTTTGTTTGAAGTTCCATATTTAAAATCCTTATCTGATAGGAATTTACAGATTTATATTACTACTTTAAGAGTTCCATTATAGGGTAATTGCTTCATTTTCCTTATTTTGTGCAGCATATCACACATATTACGCTTTCATACTGTGTTACCCAAACTATTACAGTTAGTTGCGTGAGCCTGGGAGATAAAGTGCTTCTGCTGTTGAGAAAAACAGAGATGTCTGCAGGTGCATTTAAATCCATTGTGGAAATAAAAAGGAGTAAGAAACTATATTAATATAGGATGCTTAATAGTCGTGAGCAAATCTATATATTTTAAACATCTGGGGTCATAAAGGTTTCCATTGTCTAGAAAGTGTGTTTGGTCATTTTAAAGCACACAGTCAGCTGGCATAAATGTTCTTTTAGCCCCCAAGTAGTACACTGCTCCTTACAAATGGCTTAATTTATCATGCCCATGATTTATTTTTTTTTAAATGTTCTACTGTTTTGATTTTGTCTGTTTAAATTCTCCCATCAGTGTTGTTATTTTGAGATAACTGGAATTAAAATGTTTTCTTTAAGAGAAAGCTACTTCGGACGTTGCTTCTATCACCCTATAGTTTATCAAGTTCAGTGATTTACTGTAGTCCTTCAGTGAATCGAAGAATGACTGCGCTTAGCTTCCTTTCTCAGCGATGGGAATCAGCCACTTCTTTAACTAGATGCGTGTGGGCATTTCTTTTGCATCTCCGAAAAGTAGTTTAGAAATAAAGTTCCTGTTGCTTGACTAAATAAGTTGATGGGGTTTGTGTACGTGGCTGATGTTGGTGGTTGCACGGATGACTCTTGGAGCGAGGTCCGTGATGAATCCGCGCTGCACCTACAGAGTGCTGTGCTGCCGGAGCTTGCTTTACTACTTTTAACTAGCTCTTCTTTCGGTGCCCTCTAATTAGCTTCAGGGTTTTGTTTGTTGATTTTTTTTTTTTCAGCAGAGACTTCTAAATAAATCAGGAGCTCTGTGGAAAGGGATAAATATTTAATAGTCTGGCCTTTATTTGCTTCCAACAAGCAGAGGTACCTTGCTATGCTTCTTCAGTTTACATTACATTTGCTGATTTGGAAGAATTCTTGTTCACTGGACTACCCAATAAGAAGGGAAAACACAAAGCTACAGACACTTTTCCATACTTGCGAGCTTTTTAAAAATAACTTTTAACATTTCATCATTCTGACGAAACTAAGAATGGTGTATTTTTATGGCGGAAGTTCCACACGTCTGGAATTACACAGGTTTTAAGGGGGTATATTGCTGAGGAGCGCTCTGTACCAACAGCCTTGTGGGCAAAATAATTATTTCCGGAGGTGAAACCAAATGCAGGGAAAATCCAGTTAATTCACTGTGCTTCAGCCCTTGAGTGGAGAAAATAGCTTTTCTGACTGACAGCGGAGTTCAGTCGTGGGTCCCTCTGTGATTTTCAGTCAGCTGTTTGTTTTCATGATGTTAATATTTGTATGCTAACAAGTGGATAAAAATGAATTGACCAGCAGTCAGTTGAACAGCCCTTGGCTGCAGCGAGAGCTGTGTGACCCGAACCCAATCCAGAGAAGCCCAGCACTTGTTTTGAGATGAGGCAGCGAACGTCTGCACAGTGCTTCGAAAAGAGAAGCCAAAAATTGTGGTGATTGAGGCTGATAAGACCTGGACCTGTTGGAAGGCGTAGGTGTGTGTTAGTTGTGGACGGAGAAATTAGCACATAGCGGTCAGGGTAGAAGAAGAGGCTTCAGTATGAAGATTTTGAGTTAGAGGATGAAATGAAGAGTAATATGGGTTGTCTTGGTGACCGCGTAACCTGCTGTCTGTATAGCGGGGAGGTGCAATTTGCTCCTGGATGAATGCATAATTTAAATTCCTTATTTTATCTTAGTACTCATATTACACAGCTCTTTTATATTTATATACCAGGTTGGCTTTCAGAACTTCCTGCAGGTTTTGCAAAACTGTCTGCAGTCATTTATGATAGCATCTTCTCCTTTACTCTTAAGCAGTTTCTTTTATATCTACCCTTGTGCTGAGGAATATAGAATATCAATAAGTGTGTTTCTCTTTCATGGTATTTTGATGTAATAGCTGCCTGGGACACTGGGTCAGGTTCTTGTTTGGTAAATTACTGCTGACAAGGGTTTCTGAGAGTCGCTTGCAAATGAGACTTTTAAACTAGGTCCTTTTTTGGACCTAGTGCAGCACATGGTTCTTTTTGAAAGTGAGGGCTAGCAATTTCCGTTATGATTTCAGTTGAAATTTTAACAGCTCTTCCTCCAGGTACACTTGGCCCTTGATACTTGAATGAATTTTTTTTTTCCAAGGCACTATTTCTCTTGTAATTAGATGTAACTGAGAAAATAGAAACTCCATTATTTTCTCATGCTTAGTATTCCAAAGGGGACAAAAATGCAGAAGTGGCAGGGTTTCATGCATAGTTTGTTTCCCTGCAGAAAACTGTTAGTAAGCAGCTGAGAACTATTGTCTGGTGCAGTTAATGGTCTTGCTGAATCAGATACTTCCACCAGGAGATGCTTATTCATTCTGCAGTGCTTGAAGGCCTAGCCTACACTAACAAACTGACCTGTTACCAACCTGTGTAGGTGTCGAAACTCTCTTGTGGGTGATGTCGATGAGTCAAAGCCATTTTAGTGCTGCTGTGGAGGATAAGATCTGTTTCTTCCTAGCTTTGCCGCCTGTGATGACGCTGGTGGGATGCTCTGGTGCTCTGGGGGACCCCTGGGAGGGGTGGCCTTTCTCTGGCGGTGGGGTCGGGTTCTGTGAGACCTGCAGGAGCAGATCAATGAGCCGACCAGAATGTGGGAGGCTTTGGGTGGTGGTGCTGACGTGCAAGTCGAGGTAGCTTTTTCAATCATTTATATTTGCCCTAAAATGATAGATCTTCATGTATCCTTGTTTTCCTCCTGCAGCTTCATGTTTCCCGTTGCAGGTGGTTTAGGCC
The DNA here is from genome assembly GCF_028500815.1 of Rissa tridactyla. NCBI lineage: Eukaryota > Metazoa > Chordata > Aves > Charadriiformes > Laridae > Rissa > Rissa tridactyla. The sequence continues at coordinate 49,292,860 of NC_071472.1, forward strand.
CCCCTCAAGGTATGTATCAACCATTTGAGCACAAAGTTCTTTATTTTGTTTAGATACATTCAACAACTTAAAATAGTTCTGCACTGATGCTCAGAAGTGTGATTATTAATTGAACTCCATCGCTGTTTTTCCCCTTGAATTCAGTACTGGTAATCTGACTCTCGCAACTCTATAAAACTTTCTATGCGTTGTTGAAGAAGCAATGTTACCAGAATGCTGGATTAAAGATCTAGGAAAAATACATCTCCATTTTTAGCCTGAATTTGCCTTTAAGATTTTTGTGTTATTTTGAGTGTGGTATTTAACCTCTTTATGCTTCATCTACCAGCTGTGTATACCCATATTGTGTGGGTGTTGCAAGACCTGGTAAATATTTACAAAGCACAGCAAGACCCTGGGACAAGAGTCACAACCTGTGTGGAAAGTATTAATACAATAGGAGAGCCTCAGCCTTAAATTACCTTTGTTCTCATTCCTGTTGCAGTGCTGTTTAATTAATGGAAAATACAGAGAGAACTTGCAGTGAAGAGAGTTTTCTTATAAAAATCTTAGGGCTTGATTTATGGATTATTCTCAAGTGTGTTGCATCTCTCCTGGAGTGCTTTTGCCTGTGATGTTCAGTTATGCACAGTTATAATTATTTCACGGTGTGCTGGTAACAAACATGTTAGTGTATGTCTCCCAAGATAGCAAAATATGAGATATGAAAATACTGAAACATAATCCACTTGGCTTTATTCAGTAAATTAATACATTCCAGCTTTATTTGTCTGATTTTGTTGAAGTTTAGCTTTTACTGACAAATATCATAAACATTCTAATATATGTAGTGGGCTAATTAACCTACAGACAAGTTATCCAGCCAGATCAGAGTGTGAAGTTGCATTGTGAAACGATGGGTTTATTTCCCAAGACTTATCTTCCAAAGCTGCCAGTTTTCCCTTTCAAGAGGAACGGATGATTATCAGCACCAGTCAACGTGGTCAATTAAATCTTGTTAATTAGAAATGACCCTTTCAAAAATCATACAGTGAGAAACCCACAGAGGATCCTTACGATGATGGGAGAATTCATTGGCTTAGTTATTGGGAAAGCCCCGTAACGTTTCTTCCCTTAGACTGACCAGTATCTAAACTAAGGAAATTCTGTGACTGCCTGCAGTGTAGTATATTTTTTTATTTTTTTAAACAGTCCAGCAAAACCGGGAGTTTTTTCCTTTCCTTTGCTGGTTTAGTAACAAAACAGGTAAAAAAAAAAAAAAAAGTTTTAACCCTAACTGGGAGCTTACCTTGTTTAATTTTTCATTGCAGGGATGATTCCTATGCAGCAGCAAGGATTTCCAATGGTTCCTGTCATGCAGTCCAATATGCCAGGCATGATGGGAATGAATTATGGTTCTCAGATGACTCCTGGACCCATGACCATGCAGGTGCGTGGCAATGAAATGTGGACTAAAAGGAGATTCCTTGGTGCTTGTCTGAAAGGTGGCAGCTGATGCCATAGTCCTCTCACAGCTGCAGTGGGGTGAGAGGGTGGAACTTGGCTAGAAACTGAAGTGTGGGTATTAGTCCGTAGTGGGACATCATATTTTATAGTATTCTCTTTGAAGACATTTAATTTAAAGAATTCTCCAGGTTTCACTGGGATATGGATAGAGACAGTGAGGGAGTTTGGCGTACGTTACTAACTGTTGTAGGGTAGAGAGAAATGAGAGTGTAGTGCAAGGACACTATCGGTAATATTTAGTGTAACATTATAACCCACTCAAAGATATCAGAATCTGAACTTTGATTATACGTGTCATGACGCCAAAGTGTGGTAAGAGAAGCATGGTCTCTGAGCAGGAAAGGAAACAAAAGCAACAGCAAGATGTTGAAAAGCCACCAGATGCCACCTACTCCAAACTGTGGTTAGTAATAGTACTGAATTTTGAGTAACTTAATTCAAAACTCCCACAACATACCTCTTCTGTCTTTTTAATTTTGCTTCATGCTTTTTATTCTTTTGCTTTGGTTTTATGTGCTTAACGTTAAGGTGGTGTGTCGTGTAGTATTTTAAATGAGACCTTTATAAACTGATAAGAAGTGACTGTGTACGCAATCTGATCATGACCAATTCACTGAATTGTTTTATCCCTTTGTAACTCAAATGCTGGAGTTAATAGAATTAAGTTTCCTGCGTGTAGGTGGCAATTCATAGACTTTCTTTTTAAATACCTTGTTCCGGGGAGCAAGGAAACTCTTAAATGTGCTGTATTGTCCCACGTGACCGGTTTTCCCATTTGTCCTATTTCCTGTGTTTCATTCGCCTTCTTTTTCTTGCTTAAAGTAACTTTGTCTTTAGGTCTGCTGTTGCTAATTGAGGAACTAGAATGAAATATAAGTAGCTAATATTAAGTTTTCTCTCTTTTCATCCTTTGTTTTCTATTTAGCACCATATGTGCTTATGAACAAATTTGCACTTTGCTGAAATGTAATGTTTTGGCATGTCTTTTGCAATTGCCAAATTGCTATGTGACAAATTGAATTTATTCTATCTTCCCTTCCCACCCCCACTCGGAATTTATTAGATTAATTTTGTAAAATTTATAGTAGGAAGATGTTCTTATGAGAACTCGTCTAAAAACAGTAAATAGCTTTTGTTCTCTTCCTACATGTTCTGATACCAAATACAGAATGAATGGTAAGAAAAGTAAATTATTCTCTGCCCCCTTCTATATTAGGCAAGCTTTGCTGATATAACTGTATCAGAGTATATTTCTCAGCAAATGTTTCTGATATAGATGCAGTTTATTCAGACAAGTCTCCTCTTGGCTGTTGTCATGTGCTGTCTCCTGCCCTTGCCCCCCTGGAAACACTTTGTTTGTGAAATGACTAGACCTCATTTTGCCAGCGTCCATTGTTGGTTAGGAGTGTACACCTCCAGCAAGGGATTTAAAAGTATTATGTGATCACTTAGAATAGGAAATAAAAAGACCCAAGAAAACCCAAAAGCATGGTACTGAAACAGATGTAGCACTGTAAGATGCCTGTAACCTTCCTGCTCTTGAGGTAGGTTGTGTGGATTTGAAGTCTTAATTTTTTGCATTTGACCAGAAGACCATCCTGCTTTCTAAAATCCTTTAAGAATCGTAACTCAGTATTGAGAGGGAAGAGTGCCATCTACTGAGGGACCAGTGCTTTGCTCTCTAACAGCTACTCTGTGCTCAGGCACTGCTCATCCAGCTATACTTAACGCTCTTAATTTTACGAGACCTATCTGGTTCGCAAGGTGGCAGGGTGTAATTGCCAGTGGTTTGGGTTTTAAAATTAAATAAAGTTGTATTCTTTATTTTGTTCTAGGGTGGCATGCCTTTAGGGCCGATGCCAGCGACTGGAATGCCTTACATGGGACAGGCTTCTTTCTTGGGAATGCGTCCAGCAGCCCCGCAGTACACCCCTGACATGCAGAAGCAGTTTGCAGAGGAACAACAGTAAGTGACACTTATCCCACTCTTGAGAAATTCTTCTTTTTTAAGGGGGAGATGTATTCTGGAAGGGTGGTCCACACAGTAAAACTATTAATAGTTGCTTCTGGAAAAGTAATCCTTTTAGGGTTGTAGAATGTTGTTGAGATCATTCCATTGCATTTGAAAGCCATCTATGAAGTTAGTAGTGGCTGTTGTACAGCTCTGAGAAGAAGTAGAAATGTGTGCACCAAGTCATCTAAATTTGAGGCAGAAGAAATAGAAAAATCAAGCAGAAGCTTGCCATGAAAATTGTAATGAAAACAATTGTAATGAAAAAATATTTTTAAATTTTTAAAAATTATTTTGCTTCAGGAAGAGATTTGAGCACCAGCAGAAATTCTTAGAAGAAGAAAGAAAGCGGCGCCAGTTTGAAGAGCAGAAACAAAAGCTGAGACTCCTAAGCAGTGTGAAACCTAAGGTAGGTCCTAAATAATAAATGTAATAAATGGATGTTTCTTTCTTTAGTTTGTTTGTTTTTATGGCTTTTATTGGGATTGGTTCTCTCAACAAGCAAATAACTGGTGAATTTATATGAGACATCAGATTACGTCTCGAAAAGCATCTGAAATAGTCAGTCCTTTAGACACTGTTGGTGTAATGTAAACAAAGTCTGGTGTTGAAAATGAAATCAGCTTTTGAAAAATAAACCAACTTGGTGTGTAACATTTGGGAACAGACTGAGTTTCTGGAACAGAGAATGTTTGGTGCCTTGTTTGTTAACTTTATCCAAAGTTTTGGACACTTGCAATGAACTCGAAGGCCCTTATCTGTAGGAATAGAAACAGCTGAGTAAGGTTCCTGTGCATAAAGCTATGTCGTCTAAAGGCGGAGAAACACCGCTATGGTGTAGTCTGCAAAATAAATGCTTTCTAAATGGGGGAGTTATTGTTGATATGCTTCGGGAAGGCACTGCTGGAGAAAGAAGGGTTTGATGTAACAGCAGGCATTGCTCATTTTTGTACTGAAGAAGTGTGGATATTGAGAGAAAATTGAGCTGTTCTGTGAATTTTTCAAAATGTGTTCTGTGGTGTTTCAGACAGGTGAAAAAAGCAGGGATGATGCTTTGGAAGCCATTAAAGGAAATTTAGATGGTTTTTCTAGAGATGCTAAAATGCACCCAACACCAGCCTCACATCCAAAAAAGCCAGGTTTGTAATTTTTCTAATTTTTCTCATCTTTCAACTGAAAATAAAACTCTAATGTTTGAAATCCTCAGCAGGGGGAACTAATTCCAAGAAGTATTTTTGTTTGGTGGAACAAAGTGAGTGGATTAACTGTCTTGTAAAATAAAGTGTCATTCTAGCAACTGTTTGTGTGGTCAGGTTATGAGGGTGAAATATTAGATACCAACTTATATTAGAATTGAAATTTTTAGAATAAAGCTTAACGTGCTGTCTTTAACATGAAATAGCATGGAAAATGATAATATGTTTGTTCTCCTCTAGTCAAAGCATTAATTAATGTTTTGCAGAGTGCTTTTGAAGGCAAGAAGTGCCATACAAGTGCTAACAATGATCAAAACGTGTACTGTAACAGCTTACTTGGGTACTGTTGCCCGGGCATGGTCAAACCGAAGCCTTCTGTATTCTCAGTAATTACTGTATTTGTAACAATTACTACTGAAGATTTCCTGTGGGTTGCAGTATAGTTTGTTCTGTGTCTAGCCTGAAACAAAGCTTATCTAGACAAGTTTTTTCCTGTATAAAATGTTTATCTCTACTGTGGATTTGCTCTTTGATACTTTTGAAGTTACAGGTGGTTTCTGACAATTTTCTGTTGTCTGTAGATTTGCCCATTCTAAGTCAGTTCTGTTAAAATGGGTAACTATGCAAGGGATCAAACAGCAGATTGTCTAAATAAGTACACATTTCTTACGTGTCTTATGATATATTATTGAGCTTTTGAGGATAAAACACTCCTTTGAGGGAGAATGTCCCCCTCCTGTGCACACCCTCATTATGTCCAGTTTGAAATATTACTTCTTGATTTGTTTTGACCCAGTCTGTTTAAAACAAACAGAACACTTCCTCAACCACTGTTAGGAATCAAGTTTCAATCAAAGTGTTTACATCATAAAAACCTGGGAGAGAAGATGCATGGTTGGAAGCGGCTGCTCAGTTTTGCTTTATGTGTTTGTTACGCTGACAACAACTCTTCACATCTCTGTCAAATAATGCCTCCACTGCTGTTTCCCCTCACCCATTTGCTATGTATACCTAGTATTTGCCACTTTTCCTGCCTTTCCACCCATGAACCTTTTCCTCATCACTTTGCATTGTGTGTTCATTCCATTTTACAGATCATCCCACATCATCCCATTCTGCTGTATCTGTTTCTCACTCTGCTTTTCTCGATGATGAAGAATTTAGTGACTTTATACAAGGGCCTGTTGAAATCCCCAAACTGGTGCCTCAGTCCACCTCTCAGCCTTTCCAGCCTTTCCATTCTCCTGCTGAGGCTGGGCAACTGCTTTCAGAAAAGGCTGTGGTCCAACCTCTCCCTCCAGCCCAGACTCCAGTGTTACCCATCCTGCATGGTACAACTGGGCAGGTTCCTTGTTTTCCTACCTCTGCATCTTCACCCAATATCCATAAAACAGGTAACGCCAAAGTATTTTTTTTTTTTATTTTATTTTTACATATCACCTTCTGTCATAGAGCTACACAGAGTCTTTACTTATTTTGTTGGTTTTTTTTTCAGTCTGGCTGAAAGAAGTAATATATAGGCAATTAAGTAGAAACCTGCTGATCCGTGTAAAAAGATGACTTAAGTCCCCTTCTTCCTTACCTTAGAACTGCGCTGTAAAAGCAAGCCATGTGTGATCCAAAGATTGCTAAATATGCATATGACTGATCTTAAGTGAATTAAGTCTTGTGTGCTAGCATCTTTGTAAGTCTGTGTAGTGGAAAACGATACAGTTGAGATGGTGGTATAAAAAAAGAACTATTAGGCTAATGTGGAGCACTTGTGTGCTTCCTCTCTTGGAGGCTAAATGGATGGTGGTGAGATTAAAATGAAGAATTTTGCAGGTGTAAGTAGATACTGGACATCTCTGCTACCGATGCCTAGATGATTATGCAACGGTAATCCTAATACAGAAAATAGTTTCATGTATTCCTTCTCCTGCTTGTTGGTGTTTGTTCGTTTGTTGTGTAATGCATGGTAAGTAAAGGGCAGAATCAGGCTATAAAAGTGTTTGAACAGGGTGGTACTATTGGTCTGAACTGGGACGGATACTCATATTGATAATTCATCGGTGGTACCAGTAATGCTTTTCCTTTGAAAGTGGGGAATTGCAATCTGGGTGGTTAATAACAAAATATAAATAATTCCTCCTGCTGTTCATTCAGGCTCTTCCTTGGAGGAGAAAGTCTTAAATAATGGCTCAAATGAATCTGAACACGAGCAAATCAAACTTAAAACATCCGAAGTTGGGCACAAAGCCTCAGCTGCAAGCCAAGTTCATCCCAGTCTAACCATCAATGACTGGGATGTTGTAGGTGGACATGAAAGCGGTATCACTGCTGCAGAGGTGCACAAGGCTTCAGAACAAAACATAGCAGTTGAAGAGTGTGGTGAGCAAATGAAACATTTGACAGAATTTAAATCTAATAAGATGCTGCTTGAATGCTAACACTCTGTACGCTAATTCTGAGGCCAATCCTGCATCATTTTGCTCTGAATGCCTGCTTGAATAATGTGTCAGTACCTCCTGCTCCTTGCTAAACGTATAACAACTATGATTTTGCTCTGAACTTTTTCCACATGAATTTACTGCTGTCATCACTTTTAACATGTTTGTTTAATCAGGTCTGCTGTTTCAAAATATTCTGTCCTCTTTCATGGGAAAAAAAAATGTGCTCTCTAAAGATTATTATTATTTTTTAAAATTATTTAAGGAAACATTACTAAAGATAGTCAATGTCACGGTGGGTTTTCATGTTTTAACTTGGAGGGGATAAAATCTTGTTAGGTTAAAACTCTTAGGCATTTAATACTTCTTTCCCAAACAATTTGCCGCTTACATGCGTTATGTCTAAAACTATCTGTGCTTTAGGGATCAAAATTTCAAAAGCTGGACTAGATGAAAACTTCGAGCAAGCTTTAGTTCCAGTTTGGATTTTATTAACGCTAACTATTGACTGTTTGGTTTTGCTTTATTCCAATCAAAATAGATGCAAGGTCTCTGGTGCACCTTGGTTAGTGCTCTGATGTCGTACTCAAGGGTTACATGAAACACGGGCTCCACTTGTAGTCAAGCATGATAAAAATACTTGTAGTCCTTTGTATGATCTCGCTTTGCTGGGGGGTGAGAGGAGACGGAGAAAGGGGACAAAGCTGCTGGTCTGTAGATAATTGAATTGGACACTTTCTCAAGCAGTTATTTCTTTCCTATAAGTACCGTAACTTTTAATTAATAAACTCATGTGTTCCTCTTCTAAGTCATTGGATATGCTGCTTTCAAGTGTTTTCTTATCCAATGTATTTAAAAGACATTATTGGATGAAATTAAATGGTCTGAACGGGCATTTTTAATAAGTGGAGGGGCTTTGTAATACACAGTAAATTGCTAAAAGTGACTTTAAAGAATATACAGCATGAAATAGGAGCTGTTCATTTATTCATAGTTCAGTCAATTGCATTGTTCATTTTGTACAAATCCAACACAATCTGATGCCTCACTTAAAAAAAAAAAAAAGGGGGGGGGGGAGTGGATGGAGGCAGGACACTGCCCTTAAATGAGTGTGAGACAGAGTGAGTTTAAATACAGCCTGCAGATGAAGGTGGTGCTGGAAGTAGTTATGTAGAGTAACAATAGCTAAGCATAGTTCCAAATGTTAAGAGTGCTTTGAAGGATGAGCTGAAGTACTTTGTGAGGAACAGAAGTAGTTTAGTTGTGACAATGCTGAAAAATGGCAGACCCTTGTCATCTAGATATTATCAAAATTTTGAGTAGGACTCTCCTATCTATCAACTAAATATGGCTGAGAATTCCTTTTCACTTCTCATATTATTTGATTTTTAAGGGGCTGGATTTTATCAGAGGGATTCAAGGGTGAGATGCAAGAATTGGGAGGATGCAGAAGCGTATGGAAAGGTGGTTAAAGCTGGAGAGCAATGAGACTGGAGGAAGTAGCAAATTTATTTCACTCGACTGGTGAAATGGAAGGAATTGCTTATATTAAAATGTGCTTGGAGTTGTGAGATGATTAGAAATCAGACTGCAGTCAGGAGACAATCCGTGTGGAAGATGAGGAGATGCAAGGGCACTGGGAAAGACAATGAAATCTGAAATGATTCTGATTTTTGTCAGCATTGCATCCAAGCCAAGCATAAAACTTGCTTACGGAGACTAGATAGGAAGTAAAACCATGAGACTGAGGGGAAGAGTCCACACAGTGGAGAGGAAATAACCAATTTGGAGGGAGTAAAGTGTGGCAGATCGCGTCATGAAGGCGGCTGTGATGTCTTCTGGATCTCAAGACTAGAAGCAGTGGGGCCAGGGTTTCATGTTTGGGATCGTGGGTTGGGATCTTGCTGAGATTCAGTCCAATAGGTTGTGGACTTCCCTGATAAAGATGTTCTAGTGGAACATTGTGGTTCTTACGGTAGGTATGAATTTATTTATTCCGCAAGTAGCCTGAATAGCATATAGTTGATGGGGAGACTAAATTTGATATGGCACAGAAATGCTGCTATGAAGGTTTAAGAGACAAAAAGACGAGCTTCTGTACAACTAGAAATTAAGAGGGAAGCAAATGAGGAGCCTCCTTTTTTCATTATGTATATAACTATATTCTTGCTGTTACTGCCAAATCATTCTACTTACATTGAAATGCATATTCCTGCAGTCGCTGTTTTTCCTCTGAGCACAGTAATTCCGATCTGAAATCTTTGCCTGAAATGCTAAATGAGACTGACCAACTGCGATCTGGTGTCTGAGATCTTTACACTCTGAACCTGTATATCCTAATACAACTGTCTGTCTTTTTCTTCCTGAATGGGATATGTTTAGGAGTTGGAGTATTCCCTTCACAGGACCCAATTCAGCAAATGATGCCTCCTTGGATTTACAACGATAGCTTGGTCCCAGGTAAAAAAGAAAGTGGGCAGTGTACGGTGTGAATGTACATGTGCTTACATTGCCATTTATCGATTGAAGTATTATTCTTTGGTCATCAAATGAATGTATCTTTGATACATTATATGTATCAAAGCCACTCATATGGTGGCTTTATATTTGAAGAAGTATGGATTTTATTCAAGCGTGTTAAATGTTTAATCTAGAATTTGTTATGACAGAAGATTATGCTAGTAGAGGTTGCATTGATGATAATACTGCTTTCATGGGTAGTCTGTTTTTTGGCATGTCTTGTAATTAAGCAGGCTCGTTTCTTAAGGCTATTTATCTTATATATGCAAATAACATAGTAAATAGAAAATGAGATGCTGTAATAAATATTGATTACCCTGAGGTTTAAATACATAAAGCTGTTGTAACTATCTTTTTATATAGATTATCCTGCAATTTTTTTAATGAAACATGTTTTGAAATAGAGCCCTAACCGTATTTTTTATAAAATACTTCGTTACTTGTTTTAAACCTGCCTGTAAAGACCATCCGATAGCACATTTAGATGAAAACATGATGATAAATACGATGCCGGAATGCTGTTGGTTTACCTTACACTTTGAGTGGTACTAACTGGATATAATGTTGAGTTTGCGACAAAATAGAAAAGCGATCTTAAATTCACTTGAGAACAGCAGTTGCCACTGTCTAATACTGACTCCCTTTTAACAGAGTTGTATAAGAAAATTTTAGAAACCACTTTGACTCCTACTGGAATAGATACAGCTAAACTCTATCCCATCCTGATGTCGTCTGGATTGCCCAGAGAGACTCTTGGGCAAATCTGGGCTTTAGCCAACCGCACTACTCCTGGGAAGCTCACAAAAGAAGAGCTCTACGCTGTCCTGGCTATGATAGCAGTAACTCAGGTATGACTAGCGCTTTGGAGATTAGTGCAAAAAGGCTTCACTAATCTGCCATGATTACGTGTTGGCACAAGTGGCTGGTATACCACACCTGTAGTAAAATACTATGTCTGTTGAAATCCAGAGAGGAAACTCCCCTTGTAACTTCAGTGGGATTATAATTTCATCCCCTGCATTTACATTTCAGTTACTCCTTTCTTTAGTGTCAGTTCAAGATAGTTCTTAGCTGTGCCTACCAAACACATGGATATGCATTTCTAGTAGAAAATACTGGCTGATTTTCTTCTGTTGTATACACATCTGTTTTCCTCAAACTATATGGTCCTTGTATGCCCTTAGTCTGAACCAGTGGAGTGTGAATTTTAGGCTTCCATTATTTGTCAGCGTAGTGTCATCTCTTAGCAGTTTATTTCTAAATACCACCCCTGTATGAAAAATTAAGGTATCTTGAGCAGTGAAGATCAAAGCTGAGTTACCTTGTGGGGGTGGCGTGCAGGAAAGATGATATAGCACCCACGAGGTTCAGCATAGCTTTTGCCAGCGCTTACTTGATTGGTTTACTAGAAGCCGAACAAGAATGCTGTCGAATGCTGTCAAATGCCTCTGCCCACTCAGACAGGTACATTACCCTCTGTGTAACTCCAGCTGTCAGGGTGTTGAATACCATTCACTTACACAGGCTCTTGATAGTGGGTTTTGCTTTGGAGGGTTTACTTGAAGCTTGACCAGTACCCTGCTCTTTCATGATGTCAATAATACAAGCTAGAAACTGGAATTGAGAATGCAGTTTGCCTTTTTGTTGACATGTACACGTGTATGGTTCTCTTTGCTTTTCTGCCTTTGCAGAGAGGAATACCTGCAGTGAGTCCTGAAGTATTAAACCAGTTTCCAGCAGCCCCCGTTCCTACTTTAACTGGATTTCCAATGCCGCTGCCTGTGACAGTGAGCCAGCCACCCCTGCTGCCCTCCACGCCGCCGGTCTCCATGCCTCTCAGCATCGGGCCGGCTGTGATGGGAATGAGCATCACGGCACCGGCGGGCGGAGCTGCAGCACAGCCTTCAGCAGGATTCGTGCCAGCCTACCCGCCCAGCCAGGTCAGCTCGCTCTTCTGCTCTTCTTGCCTGGGAAAGCTCCCTTGTCCTGGAAAGAGAATTAGCCTGACTCTTTCAGAGCTATGTAGTGACAACAGACTTTAAGTAAAAAGCAAAAAATGGAGTTGAAATCTAGCACATGACATCAGAAAACATGAAGTCATGCCACTAAGGATCTTCTTTTATTTTTCCATTTTTTTCTAGTGGCATTAGAAGAGGTACAAAGCATTCTCTGTTACAGACTAATTGCATTGCAAGAGGATTTTACTTGTTGTTAGGATTTTATAATACACCTAAAATGGAATTTTATATTAAACTACGTAATAGAGTCTCGTAGCTGGTAAAATAATTCAGAGTTTTCATGAGAAGCCGAGAACTATGAAAACCTTTGATTTACAACACTAAATCATGTAGGGGATAAAATTTTGGTGTTTGCAAATATGGTCCATTCTTCTTCAGAAAATATTTCTTCTGATGCTTTTGCTGTGTGTATTGATTTAAAATTACTGATAGATTTAAATTATTAATATTTGTCCTGTATTAAAAGATTACATGGCTCTAATCAATAATACATTTAACATGAAAGGACTTGAGAGTTCCCTGTTCACCTGTTCTTCATGCATACTACTTCTAATCCTGCACACCTTGTGTTTTGAGTTGAGTGAGGTGCAGGTGAAGTAGTATGACCATGCTGATTTTTGCATGCTAATGTTGAAAGGTTTTTTCCTTCTTTTGCTGTTTTTTTTTTTTTTTTTTTTTCTCCTGAGTTGATCACACTGCTCTGAACTGCTCTCATGCTATATGACAATTTGAAAAGGCAACAATATGGCAATTAACATGTTGTTTGTAATTCAGGTAGTAAAACCAGAAGATGATGACTTCCAGGAGTTTCAAGATGCTTCAAAGTCTGGCTCACTAGATGACTCTTTCGCTGATTTCCAAGGGGATGTAGCTGCCTCCTCCAAAGCAGCCAGTTCACAGCACAGGAGCAGGTAGTAGATCTTTGATTTCCACCCCTTCAGTATTTTAGAACTCTTTAAGAAATGAAATATTTTCCTCTTTTGTGGGTAGCTTTCTCGCCTGTAATTTTCTTCTGTCACCTGACTTCTACTCTGACAGCTTCTTTTGAAGGTTGTTACAACTACAATTAGGCTTTCTGAATCAAAAATGACATTTGATGTGCCATAGGTGGTTGGCCGTTCTTTAGCATCTAGTCATCATGCTGAGGTAAATTGCGTTTACAAGGTATGGGGATAGGTTTTTAAGTGTTTATACTACTGCACAGGCAATTGAAAGTTACTTCATACTGTGTGTTCTGGCGAAAATCTTGCATAAAGCTATTCAGAAAAAATACCCTGGAACAGAGGAGTTCTGCGTTGAGTGCTGTGCGCTTCCATTAAAAGTATCACCCCATGTTTGTTGGAGCTGATGGAAATGGTTTGCTGACATCAAGGTCTTTCTTTGGGCCCTGAATATGGACCCCAAAACTCATGCAAAGAGCACAACATCACTCTTAAATGACCGAGAACTCCAGTGGACAGGGTTTTTGTTATTTCTGTCGTTTCTCTGGCCAGTGCTTAAACTTTTGATAACTGACTCTAAATCTCAATTGACATCTCATTCAGACTTCAGCAATCTTGGCTTTTCCTTTGGGAGACTGCCAAAATGTAATTCTGGATCAGGCAAATTTTGTATAACAAAATAAGTAAGCATGTTTACTCCCTTTGAGAGTTTACAATTAATCCTTCAAAGTCCTGTGATTACAAAATTTCAGCGTTGTTTCCTTCTCCTGCACATGGCAAACTTCTGTGTACCTCCCTGGTGTCTAATTGCAGACGTACACATTTTCTGTGTATTGAACCGACTGTTCTTAGTTGCAAATAGAACTAGCACTTTCCAGGTAAGCGGTGATTACCAGTGGCTTCCTCACCAGTGACATCAAATGAGGATACTAAAACAAATTGTTCCGTTACACTGTGCCTAATGGCATTCTATGTAAGCAGTTTAATTTTGCTGTCAGTTAATGCCACGTGTATCTGAAGATGCTCTATTTTAAGTATATTTCTATTAGACATCATTTTGCAATTAAAGCTATTGTTACTGAAAGTTTTAATAGAAGCATTGTTTGTAAATTCCACAATGGGAAATAGGGGATCATAAAAAATAAATAAATTTAAAACCAGTGTTTCTTTTTCACTGGAGCAGTTCTCTTTATTCAGTTGTAAAAGCGTTCAGTTTTGAACAGAATGTTACAATGAGCCATAATCTAATTGCTTATGGAGCTTTATTTAAAAAAAAGCCATCTGTAGAGTACAGCTGATTAACCATTACATTTGCCGAGGCTGCATATCTAATAGCCTGTTTTGCAGTGATGTGACATTTAATTATGTTACCATAAGCTATATTTTTTGAGATCGCCCTGTCTGTCTGCAAGCATCACAGACCATCATTAGCACGTGTGTGCAAGTGCTAGGTTTGTGTGTTGCTTGTAGGCTGCTGATAAGGAGATTTAAATGGCTCTGGAAAGATTCTTGCTTCAGGCCAAAGAAAGCCATAGAAATTCATTCACGTTTTCAATGTGCATAGTATTGAATGACATAAACTAGAGGTAAAATGCATTATTCATATGTAAAGGATGTTGTTCTCTAGAGCTGCCAAGGTCTGATAAGGGGGCTTGTGTGGAGGGCAAGCAAAGCTCTCGTGAAACGTCTTTTAAATCTTACAGCAGTTGCTAACATGGTGTTAGGTTATTACGGCAGGTTTACTATATAGAGTGTGTTTATGTGCAAAAAGATTTGCTTGCGTAACTGTGGCCTCATCCTTATTTCGCTGATTAGCTAGCTACCTGAACTCGCTGATCTGCACCGACTGAAATTCAAAGTTATCCTTTCCTTCCTTTTGAACAGTGGTTCCACTTTATTCTCTTAATTTTGCAATATGTAATGAAATATAACCAAAAGTAGATAAGATGAAAGTATGGAGCTGGCAAAATCTCATGCGGTTTTAGCTCTTTACAGTATCTAGTCCTATCAGCAAGAATTGTCCTTGCGTTGCCCTGGGCGAAGTGATTAATTAAACAGCAGTGATTCCTGTGTGCTTATTCTCTCCCGGGCTAAGAATTCCCGTGGTGTAAAGTTCACGTGTTTTGTTCATGTTTTGGTACAAATTAAAATCAAGAAGGGTGAAAACTGACTTCTGGCCTAAAGATATGCAATTAGGTGAGATAAAGTGCAAATTCACCCATCAGTTACCCAGCTGCCTGTTTACATTCTCTTATTCTTAACAGATATTGAGGTAGTTTAATCAGGTTCTTGATTAAGAACTCTTTAGGGTACAAGCTTAGGTTTAGTGATCCAAATTGTGTAGTCATAATAAGAGGCTCCTCCAGATAAAACCTGGAAACGCAGATCTCTTACGGTTAAATTAAGGAACTTTGCTTTTATCTCTTTTTGTTTTTAGTGTTCCTTCTTTACTAATGCCACTGCCAGGTAATAAGACGCTCACGTCAGCTGATAAGTATGCTGTGTTTAAAGGAATTGCAGCTGAGAAGCCTTCTGAAAGTACAGCTACTTTTGGAGGTAAAGGCAAAAATATGCAACCACTTTGAGAAATTTATTGCAATATTTCATATATCTTGGTTTTAGCACTGGTAAAATGTTAATATAAAAAAAATCAGAGAAGTTATGCCGCTATAAAATTTAGGAAAGAAGTTCCTAACATCTTTATGTAAATTTATTTCTTCTCTCATGTTCTCTAGATTGTGGAGACAAGTATAGTGCTTTCCGTGAGTTAGAGCAACCATCAGAGAGCAAATACTTAGGTAAGCAGTGGGTTTTTTTGGAACGGTTTTAATATGCTTTCATGATTATTATTTTATTTTTTTTTTTTAGCAATTGTCCATGAGCTGCAGAATTTCCATTGCTAGAATTCTAGAAGAATAGTGCTTCTGCTCTAAACAACTTAGCAGGAAGTATCCTGAAAAAACAGTGCAATATACTATTGGAACAATCTACAAATTGTACTTCTAGAAGATTGGCATCTCTTTTGGATGCTTCTGAGTTTTATTTTAAAATAACAATATGGTAGGAATTTGTTCATTTTAAGTATGGAATCGTGTATTCTTAGAAGACAGAATAAGATGCTTCTGGACAAAATGCAGCTTATTTCTATTGTTAGGGCAGAATTTAAACTTTTCATGGTCTCTGGTGCTCTAAGAATAAATCTGATCACTTATTTTGAATTTTGTGTTTAATTGTTTTTGATTGGGAAAAATAAAACCTAGATGGCATCTGAGGCGCAACATCTGTGTAATTACAAAAGCAGAGTCTCCCTAAGCCGTTTCCAGAACTATCTGTGTCTAACTCATTTATGTGATATAAGTGGTAACCAGTAGACAGATCAGAAAATGAACATATTACTAACTTAACCTGACTTCCACAGAGTTATGTTATACCCAGCATTTTGTTTCATTATTAGAAAACAACTTTAGATTCTAGACTTGAGTTCACTCCTACTCCTCCTTTTTCAAAGATGGAACTCTTTTTTTCAGACACTGAGTTTCTGAAACTTCTGTAAAGTTTTGTGAGGTTCTTATGCTCATTACCTCTTCAGGGTTAAATGCATGCAATGAAATGAAATAACATTTTATCTTTTGCCATACGTGTTCTAAAATATAGAAAATTTCTGTATTTGCCTGCTATCCAGGTCTGACCTCTCTTAACCCTTTCACCAGCTGCTTACATTTCTAACGGAAAAGTTTGCAATTCATCAGTAAGTTTAGTTTGCTGTGATGTTTTAGGTTTGATCGTGGAATAGCAATTTCATGAATATTGGTATTGTTGCTGGGCGAAGTGAATTGATTTGGAGGGGAGGGAGAATGGAAGGATATGTTAGGTATTGTCGTGGTCCTTTACTACCACTATAAAGAATATTCTTTTAAATCTTGGTTTATCTAATTTAAAGTATGACGCTGTGTGCTATCTTAAGAATTAAATGTTAATGGTGTACTTCTAAAATAGAACGAAATCTGTATATTGGACACTTGTCTTGAAGTACGCATCAATACTTTAAATTTACAAGTAGCCTAAGTATGTACATGCTGGTGAATGGGTTAAACTAAACATTTTTCATGTTCAAAAGAAATTGCTTTATAAAAAAAAAAATAATTGTGTATGAACAAGAAGAAACTTGTAAAATTAGTACACCAAAATATTTAATGTAAATTCAATGAAAACATTCTTACCTAATGGCTAATCAGTTTTAAATTATAATCCTTACATAGTACTATCTTATATTCAGTATGTAGTTAGACTAGAGATTGGCACATTTTATGATTAATCGTGCTGAGTTTCATGTGAAACTCGGTCTCCAAGCCTGCTAGTAAAACTGTAATCAGCCTCAGCAGAAGTCAGAAGATGCTGGAGTTACGTTGCGTTTACTGAAGTTCTGATCACTTAACGCTAGAGTATGTTTAGGTGGACCTGGCAGAAGGAAAACACGATAGATTAAAATGAGAGCTTAAAAATGTTCTAAACCAACACATTAGGATCACTGCCTTGCATTCCTCTTTGTTTGAAGCTTTGTCTCTTGCCCCCGGTGGGTTCCCCATTATGCCCAGTTGGATAGACTTGTTGGCTGGCTACCTTCTTTTAACTGAGCTTTGTTCAAAATGCCTTCAGCCACCAGGCAAGTCTGGCTGGTGTCTCCTGTGTTCCCCTGTTGGCTTACCAGCAGGGCTGCTTTTGTCTCAGCCCTGTGCTGATGCCCCAGGAAGAAACTGCATTTGGGAAATATTTTGAAGGGAGGGAGGGGGAGAATTGCTTCAGTAAGAAGCCAAATACTTTATTGGGATAAGCGAAATTCAAGATTACATTTATTGCTTAGCAAATACGGGAAGGATGAGGTGGGAAAAAGAATGGAAGCTGAATGAGACAGTACTGATCACCTTTTGCATCAGTCATGGTGTGTTTTGATATTAACTCAGTGCAAAGGGAATTGAATATGACTTTGAGGCTATTTGAGAGACTTAAGTGTTTGCTGGAATGAATATTAGAATCGCTGACCTTGAAACTTGTGTGGTTCATAGAAGTTGAGTTTGCAGTTCTACGTGCATCCTGAGGTCTTAATTTAAATAGTTTGCATAAAACCTTCTGACACTGCATGAAATACTTTGCTTGCTTGCATGGTGTGAGTATGATGTATTTGTTATCACTGCAGTGTCTTCTTATTGTTTTTTCCTTGTTTTTATTCTCAGGAGATAACCTTGCAGAATTCAAGCCTGCAGGAACCGATGATGGTTTCACAGATTTTAAAACCGCTGATAGTATCTCACCATTAGAGCCACCTACGAAAGATAAAACTTTCCCCACATCCTTCCCTTCTCTGCCCGTTCAGTCAAAACAGCAAACACAAGCAAAGACCTCTTTGAATCTAGCAGACTTGGATCTCTTTTCCTCTACTGGAGAAAACAAGCAGCCATCCTTTCCACCTGCATTCAATACATCAAAATCGGGCTCCTTTCCTCCACCACCCCTTCCATCTGCCCAACCAGCACCCAGCAAAAGTTCAAGCTTAGCTGATGAGTTTGGAGACTTCAACCTTTTTGGGGAGTTTTCTAATTGCGCATCAGCTGGTGGACAAGATGACTTTGCAGATTTTATGGCTTTCAACAATAGCAGTGGATTTTCCGAACAAAAACCAGATGACAAATACAATGCGCTTAAGCTAGAGGCTGGTCCCGTTCCTCAGTCTGGCTCGTCTGTCAGCACGGTGAAAAGTGGGCAGAGCTCTGCCACCGCTGCTACGCCCACCAAGTACGATATCTTCAAACAGCTTTCTCTGGAAGGCTCTGGAGCAGGCTTTGAGGAGGCCAAGGACAACACGCTTTCTTCAGTGAAGAGCGATGATGATTTTGCCGACTTTCACTCTAACAAGTTTTCTTCCACGTGCAACAGCGTGGATAAGTCTCTGGTGGACAAAGTTGCAGCTTTCAAGCAGGCCAAAGAAGACTCTGCTTCGGTGAAGTCTCTGGATCTCCCTTCTATTGGTGGCAGCAGTGTTGGCAAGGAGGATTCTGAAGACGCGTTGTCTGTTCAGTTTGACATGAAACTGGCTGATGTGGGAGGAGATCTTAAGCATGTCATGTCTGATAGCTCTTTGGATTTGCCAACAGTTAGTGGCCAACATCCACCAGCAGCAGGTGAGGAACTGGTTAGATTGCTCTGGTAATGTAGGTGATGGGAGATTTCGGTGTTGTTCTGTGTGCTAAATTACAGTATTATGCACTAGTCTTTCAATAGTGAAAGACTTCTAAATCCCTGCAGCCGCTAGCCAACAGCCCCTTAGTAGGGCAGTGTTTATTTTTTGTCTTAGATGACTATAAATAGATTGAACAGTTTGAACTCCATGCCAGTTTATTTTTGAGATTTGACAACATCATATTACTGGTACCTGTTAGCTATTGTCACTTAAGGGATTCGAGTGGAAAACTTTCTAATGCAAACAATGTCATTCCATTTATATTAGCAAGATGAATGGCAGAGTCTCACTATAATCTCTTGGTTTCAACAAAGCATTTGGCTTGGGGATTTAACCCGCTCTGCGCTTCTAAAAGGGTAGGCAGAACACTAATTTGTGCTGTTAATGAAAAGCTGTCTAATCAACAGTACTAGTATATTCCCGTTACGGTGGGGCTTAATCTGTGTAGCTAGTATATTGCAGGACTGCGAGTAGAAGTGTTGCATAAACTTTTTAGAGTTAAAACCCGCGTTGGAATAATTGTGCAAAGGGCTGTTAATGCTAGTTTTGTAATTGGTAGCTCTTGGCCCTAAATTTAAAACCACAGGACTTTATCAGGTTTTCACCTTCTTTAATTTCCCTTTATGAAAGTACTCCTGAGAGAGTGAATTGACCATCTCCGATCTGATCGCATATCATACAACAAATTTCCCAAGTGTCCTGCTTTTTCTTTTCATATGTACATAGGAAGATAAGATGTAGTTAATGCTCTGTGGCCTTCAATAATACGGGAACTGTTACTGTGTTCGAGCGACAAGTATTACGCAGTCAAAGGCTTTTCTGAACAGGGGGGAGCACACAAACTGCAAATGTAAAAGCTGTTACTGCAAGAATTGGTTATTTCCATATGAAATATTTCTTCCAGTTTTGCAGATATGGGTAGAGAAAATACACAGTACTGTAATTTTGCATTATATGATATTTTTAAGTAGGGGAGAGAATTGAGTTGGCAACTTTGACATGGAAAATACTCTATAACAGGGTACAAAATATCAGGAATAATTTATTAGCAAAGACATTTAATTTTCATATTACTGCTTGGTAAAATTCCAAGTTGAGTGAGCTTTCAAAAACGTAGCACCTACAGTGTATTCTTGAATGTTTACTTTGGTTTTGAAAGCAATTTTTCCTAATATTTTTCTAGCCTCTTTTGGTGGTAGTTTGACTTATGTAGCTCTTCTACAGGATGTGAGCTTTTGCCACAGCAATCAGTGATTAATAATTGCCATTTGTGGCAGGAAAGACTTTTTTGGTTTGTTTAAAGGGGTTAGCTGATCATATGCTTGTTGCTAAACTTTTGAACTCTGAAGTATTAATTAGAAGCTATTTTTATTAAACAAGTCTGTATTCTCCTATGGTGCCAAGCTAGATGTTTTTCCACAGGGAGAGTTTAACTCCATTGAACTCAGTTTGGATGTCGTTGCAGAGTGTGCTCTGGACGATCTGTTACGAGTACTTCTCTGCTCATGTGTTCCCATATGTACGTTTGATGCATTTCAGGCTATGAACTGTTGGTGTTCAAGTCCTTTTTTTTTTTTTTTTTTTTCGGTTTACATAACTTAAAAAGCAGATTTATCTTTTTTCCCTCTTAATCTTCTTCGATCTGTAAATCTAATGTCCAAAAGGGACAGTATCCCTTTGTCATCCTCACTGGTGAGCAATGGGAGACCAGTCACGGGGAGCCGTATGTTTGCACACACCATGTAACGTCTCCAGTGAAACAGCAGCTGGACAGAGGTGCTGATAAATGATTTGACTTTTCTGACATACCCATACAGAGGTCTTTATCCTTTGGCTATGGAGATTTCACGTTGCGTAGCTTCCAGGTATGGGCAGGTAGGTTGCTTACGCTGGAAATCAGAAAGAAATCATGACGTTGCTTCCCGTACGACAGACTTTGGTCTCTGAGGGAAGAAAGGTTTTGAGTTTTGCTCTCTCCAAAGGGGATACTGTCTCTTTAAACTTTGCTATAGTTCTTTGTGTGGAAGGTAGATTATACTAATGTTGCCTGATTTCTCTTGCATTTACTTCGTATAACCCTTTGAGCACTGGCTGCATGCTGTTAGTTTCAACCAGGCTGCTTCTTTTAAACCAAATTTACGTTTTACTCCAAAGCATTTTAATTAGCACCTAGTCATGTTATATGAACCTAATTTGGTCTGTGTCCTGCCAAACGTCGCAGCGAGGGCGAACCCTCACCCGGGTGTTCTCAAAGGGTTATCCATTTGCTGCACTTGCGAATCTGTAAAGTACCTTTTTCTTTGGCATTATTGGAGATCTCTGTATATTTTAATCAACTTCAGGTTTTTTGCTGCTTTTCTAATGTCTAATTTCAACTAAACATTTCCTGTGTGAATGTGCCTTCTCAGATCTGCTTTGATATCTCTCTTCTGCAAGTATTGACCTGCATGCTTTATTCTGATAACGCCCTTACGAGCTCCTATGTATCACTATCTTTTGTGATCTGTAAGTCCTGCTGTGTTAATAAATATTATCTTGGCATATTTTGAAAATGTGGGGATGTGTGTGATTTGTTGCAAACCAGCAATGTATTTCTTTTTCCTGAAAAATACAAAGTTTAAAGTTATAGTATCCCCTTAAGCTGGCGGGTGCCTTTGGTGTGGGTGAGCTTCTTTCTCCTCTTCCAACGCTTTGACCTCGCTCCCTGTGCGCTTCTGCAACTTTACAGATCAGGCTAAACAATATTTTTTTTAAAAGAGCAGTTTGTGAGAGGGATTTTATTCGAGGAGATGTGTGGATGTCAGGGTTGTTTCTGTGAGTTGGTTTTGTGGGTATGGTGGCAGTTCAGACTGAAGACAGACATAATGTCTTCTCTGTCCCGTTGTCTCCTCATCTGGATTTCCCTGCTGCCAGCCGCGGTCATGGTATACCTTTGTGAAGGGGCCCTGCTGGAAAATGTGTTGCTATCTAGGCCTTTATGAGTAGGAGCCCATTAAACTATATTCTGATATTTATTTAGCTCATCTAGAGTGAGTTAATTGGTGCCCCACGGTAAAGGGCCCTGTTTCCTTTTTCTGTTTGGGAACTCCTGGCTTAGTAAATGTTGAAGCTTTCAAACACGTGTCACATAATTAACGTCACTTCGAATTCCTCCAAATCCCAGGCCACTAACAGTTTGGGATTAACGTCAAATTAGCAGACAAGCTAAAAATAATTGAGATGTGGAATAAAGTTAAAGCATTGCACTGGCCCAAACTGGGTTTTTGTAGTTCTTTGCCGCAAGAGCAAAAACCAGACCAGAAACCAGAATGTGTTTTCTCTTCTTTACACTTCTTGAGAGATTTTAAAAGGGGAAAAAAAAAAACCACAAACAAAAAAACCCACCCCTTTTTCATTCTGGAGAAGCAGTAGGTTATGCCTAGCCCTAAAGCTTTTCAAACTGAAGTCTTGAACACAAACCTGAGGGACTTAATTCCGCAGGGCTTGTGCTATTAGTATTTGTTCAGTTAATCATACCTGGAGGAGCGAGAATAATGTTCATGACTCTCTTCTTTATTACATTTTTTGTCCAGACTTGACAGTCAGATTCACTCACTTGCTCTCATTTAGCAGAATTCTGCAAATAGAAGAGTTTAACAACACTTATTTACTCTGTGAAGGTCTCTAACGGTGGAGGGTGTGTATTTTCTGAGCGCTCTCCGAGCCCAGCCAAAGGGTGCAGAGACAGGGCTGCAGTCAGCTGGCTCCACTTCCAACGCACGCTCAGGGGGCCTTTATTCTGCTGTGAAACGTTATTTATCATTATCATTAAAAAATAATTAGCGAATTCTTTAATTCCCCAAGGTTTGAAGGCTTTTCTCTCCTTTTTCCTTCATTTTAATTTATCTTACAGTCATCGTTCCTGATGGTTTGCACCTTAGCCGTGCTAGGTACTGCCATTCTTTAGCGAAAGTAAATTGGAGTAACTCCCTTATCGTTAGCGCTGTGCCAGGCTTCACCGGCTGAGAAATGGCCTTTGAATGTTTCTGATTGCTGACAGGTACAACACAGAGAGCAGCAGTATGTACAAGCCTCTGTATTCTTCCAGTTTCCAACTTTATCGGGTGAAGCCCCACTGGAAGCGGTAAGGAGGGGGGTGCCTGTCCCCGACCAGTCTCCGGACTTGGTCCTCAGGCTGCTGGTGATGCTCCCAGTGCAAGAGCTCTGGGGTTGATGCTGTTCCCGCTAGGAACAGAACTTGCTACCACCTGCACTACCCTGACAATGACAAAGTGACACAAGAGTTATATTTATTCATCAGAATTTAATACAAATTGAAATATAAAAACTTCAAAGTCTCCTATGCTGGTTAAAAACACTAAATATATTATAATCTTCTGAATTGTCTTTTTCAGTTTTCTTTAGAATATCACTAAGGCTGTCAAGGGTTTTCCTTAAATGATTAAACCGTTGACATTGAAGGCTCCAGCTTGTAAATTGCCTCCAGCCATAACTTAATCCTTGGTAGTTGAAATGAGTTGTTATACTTGGCTGAAATGAAGGATGTCAAGTTTTCCTGTAGATGAGATAACACTGGGAAAACAGTGTTCTAACTGTATTTCACCCTCCGTCAGTATTCCGTAGGTGCCTTGGCAGCTACAGCTCTGCCTCCCCAGCGGCGGCGTGGCTGGCTTGTGTAGCTGTAGCTGTCCCCAGGTGAGGAGCAGGCAGGCTGGACTGTGGCTTTGGGAGTTCAAAAGGGTTGGGAAGTAAATGGTAAATATTTCAAACCTTTTGCTTTGGAGGAAATACAAATTGGGGTTTTGTTTCTAAAGCTTTCGGAAACTTAACTGCGCTCCAGCATGACTCTGTGAAGATCACTTTTTCCATTCTTGGTCCACTAGAAAATATTTTTAAGGGGAAAAAAATGTGGTTACGTGATATTTGAATGGATCTGACTTTGATTTTTACAGACACACATGCAGCCGTCTCACCCTGCTCCCATCTTTAGGTGATCTGAGAGTCTCTGTCCAGTGGATTCAATCTGGGCTGTGTTTCCTGGTCTCACCAGGGCAAAGCTGACGGTGCCAATGATGTGTGGCTTTAACTCAATTGGGACTAAGAGCTTTTTGGATTTTTGTAACAGAACTAAACTCCAATCTGTTCTGTTGTTTCTGAACGACACCACAGGATTGCTACTGAGATTACTAAGGAGTACTGGTTTATGATGATATATTTCACTGAAATCTGTTGATATATCTCTTGTGATAGGATTATAGGATTCCTAACGCATGATCAGTTTAAGATTTGCCCTGCTTCCACAGGGAATTTGCTGTATGCTCTCTAAAAAATGGTAACTAAAAAAAATCACTTTTAACTTTACAAAAAAAGATTGCGTGTCCTCAAAACAAAGCGTTTTCCTAGAATCTTGAATGGGTTTAGTTTTTACTCATTTTTTTGGATAAAATTTAATGCTTCTCATCAGTTCAGAATCTGTTCTTACTAAAAGTGTCCTCCAGAAGGAACTGGCGGGAGCTCCGTAGTGTCCATCTTCCCTAAGTGTGGTGCTTAGAAGTAATTAATTTTTTTTCCCACTTAATCATCTCTTGCTTTGAAAAAAAAGTACTGATACACATGCATCTTCTTAAATTTTGAATGGCCATACCAGCAAAATGAAGCTTTTATTACAGCGGAGGCTAGAACTGCAGCATTTTAACTACAGCTTTTTTTATTCATTAAACGTACCTGTGGTCTTTAAGAAAAAGGCTGTTGGAGGAGCAGTTCTTAACACCGCTTAATAAAACAACTTTTTGCCGGTAATAAAGATACCCGCATCACAAGTTCTCTAGGGCCAACAAAGAAGTGCTTTTCATGTGTAAACTGCTTTTTTGCTTATTAGTCTGTGGGGAGTTGCTCTGCTACCTGTCGGGGGGGGGAAAAGCTCTTTTCATTACGCAGTGAATGTGCTTGGAGCTCAGATCAGCCTCCGGTTGGGCCGTAGCTACGACAAAGGTTATGATTTTACTTCCTGGATGCAAAAGCATCTAACTTGTGGTAAAAGATTCTATGAAGTGCGGTGCATGGCACAGCAAAACATCGGGGGTTTTGCAATAGAATAAAAATTCTTATAAAACCTAGTTTGCCTTGGGTTATGGACAGCTGCGCATACATTCTTATTTTTTCATACTTCTCAATACTTCTCATACTGCGCAATCTTGGACTGGATCTGAAAGGTCCCTTCCAACCTAGACAATTCTATGACTCAATAAATTGTTTTAGGCCTGCTTTAGCCGTAAACACTTTCTCTCTGAACACGGTGTTTTTCCTGTAATATAATACCCCTAGGAAAGTTTACTCACCAGAGTTATCCTTTCATAGCTATCCAAATAAATAAAATGTATAGAGTTGAACTGTTACATTTCATCTCAGCTTTTAGACCTACGCAGATGGGTTTCAGGTCTGCGTGAATTCACCTAGAGAATCTTGAATCTTAGTTTGTGAATAATTAAAATACTGTTCTGCCTCCCCTGCCGTGACCTATTGATGGCGGTTGAGGGTTGCCACCGCAGCTGCTGGCTCTGCCTGTCCCCAAGCCAGGACCCGAGCAGGGGGACCGTGCTGACCCGGGCCTCTGGGATGTGTTTTCAGCTCAAACTCTTACCAGTTATCAAAGAAATCATTCACAATAGGTTGTGCAGAGCTTCACAGTCGGATCATCGCTCTTTCTTTTCATTTCCTGGTGAACACCCAAACAATAGCCGTGCTTAAATCTTTGCTGGGTTTTGGAGTCAACACAAATTGAAGGGGGGAAAAAAAAAAGGAGAAGGAGGTTGCCTAGTATGCTTTTCAAGATCCCAGGATTAATTACAGCTGGCTAACATTTTGGAGGTTATTCTGGCACTCTTTAATGCTAGCGAAGCTTTCATTTAACTTCTTTAAACAAAACCATGTATTTGAGAGCGCAAGGTGTGGTTTCTTGTGATAAATTACCGATCCCTTGCAAGTCAGCTCCTTTTCACCTCGCAGCCTTCTTTCTGCTCAGTTTTGCCATAAGCAGGTGATTTCATCTCTCGTCTGTTTACCCTTCTGTAAACTGCTTGCTCTACAAATTTAATATTCGAAATGGCACTTTGAAATCTTGCTGTCTGTATGCAAGGTGCTAAGGTTCGTTAGCGAGCTCCTGTCATGTGCAAATGCCGCAGCTGCAGGAAGATCTGATAGATGACACACCGAGCCTCGCTGACCCGTGGCAAGGGGCCTTTTATTGTCGTAGCCATTAAACTCTAACATTATATTGTATATTTGTTGGACTTTTTAATTAGCTATGTATGTGGGTCATGCCTGGAAAGCAGCCTAAAGCGGAGCCTGCTCTCCCCTTCCAGTAAAATGAATAAACAAAGGCAGAAATGTTTTGTTAAAATGGTTTAATCCTGGGGCTGGTGTGGCCAGATTGAGTAACGAGGGCAGCTGGAAAGTCAGCTTCTTCCCGCCCTGGCTGTATTAAACCCAAGTTGCTGGTACTGTGTGCCAGCCGGTTAAGACCATAATGTTTATCAGAAGAGTCTCAGCTAAAAGCATGCTAAGAGAATATATTTTCTGGTTTGGGTTGGCTTTACCTCGAGACCGTTTGACCCTAGGCACTGAGCAGCGGCTCAATGTCTGATCCAAACTGACAATCCTTAATGCTCGAAAACAAATGCCAAATGTAGTATAGTAGAGCTTTTTTTTTTTTTTTAATGCTTTAATGAAAACTCCCCAGCCCCTGGCTCTCTGTGCCTTCGCTATGGATCAATCTCAGTCTAGACTAACGTGAAAGATCAGTTGAATGAGTAGAGGACAAAGCCCAGCAGCCCCCGGTCGCGGTGTGGGCTCCATTGCTGCGCTAACGTGAGCAACCAGGCTGTATCTCATACCTGCTCACGGCAGTGAGGAGAACCTGTTGGCCCATAGAATTGCCAGGTGAGTAGAAATGTTTGGAGCTTTTTGCAAAATAACTGGCTTTTTCTCTCTACTTAACCAAATAAATAGTCTGTAAAAGCTAAACCACGATCTTCGCACTGTTCGCGTCATTCCTGGAACCCGTAAGTTTGAAGAGTCGGCCGTGTGGCACTGCAGTAACGGTGATAAGCTTAAACAGGATTTCTATTTTTTTTTTCAAATTCTTGCAGCATATTTTATACATTATTTGTATCAAAGCATGAATATAAAATGAAAGTGTATTAATACTTTATCGGAGGGAATGGAAAAGTTAGCCCAGTCTTCTGTGTGGTTGGTTTTGATAAGATGAAATAATGCGATGTTTGAGTTGCTAATGTTTACGTTTTGATTGTAGATTCTGCCGCCAGCATCGGAAAAATGAACTGGTGATCTGTGCAGTCTGTACTGTCTAGAAACATTTATTTATATTTATATATTTTTTTTTAGTGTTTCTTCACTACCCGTAGTGGGATGGTGACTTTCAGCTTAAAATATAAGACAATATTCAAAGGTCAAGGCTTACATTTATTAAATGGTGAAATTTCTGTACTAAATGCTTAGGTATTTTTCAGATCTATTTTTTTTTTTTCCCAAACTCCAGTTTAAGCCTCGTTGAAACAACAATTCACTGTGTTTGTTCTCGCAGTTCTTTAAGACTCTTGGCAAGTTGATATTGTTTTTGTACGCTGTACAGAGATTAATGTTTGAGCTTCAGCTTCTAATGGTAGGGGTTTGTTTTTCTCAGATATAGATGACTTAAAATGTGCCCCATTTGGAAGCTACAACAGTGGGTCTGCAGTCAGCAGCCTGGCAAGCTATGACTGGTCTGACAAAGAAGACATTCATCCGGGCAAGAAGCTCTCCTCCTTTGTCCCGTCTGCAGGAAGTGGATCCTCTGCGGCAACTTCTGTTCTTCAGAAGAAGGAGACCTTGTTTGGCAGTTCAGAAAGCATTACCATGACAACAGTTTCCAAAGTGACAACCTTTTCCAGTGAGGATGCTTTACAGGATGTTTCCTTTGCAGCCTTTGCAAACTTTAAAGACTCTGGACCAATATCTAGCGGTCCAAGTGATGATGACATTGGAGACTTCGGTGATTTTGCAAGACCTTCATCAGAAGCACAGGATGCGGCAGCAGCAGCTGACACAAACCAAGAGGCAGACTTCCTTGCTAGTGGTATCTCTTCTGAACTGCAAAGAGAGTCCACAGATGACTTTGGAGAATTCCAAAGTGAAAAGCCAAAAATCAGCAAGTTTGACTTCTTGGTGGCGACTTCTCAAGGCAAGGTGAAGTCTAGTGAAGAAATGATCAAGAGCGAGCTGGCTACCTTTGACTTGTCTGTTCAAGGTAAGCGTGCTCAGGGTGGAGGAAGCCCATAACGCATGTGTTTAGCAAAGGCTAATTTTTACAATCAAATTATAAATTAGCCAGTGGGGTTTGTTCCAAAGGCTACTGGAAACAAGCTGAATCTTCTCATTGATTTCTATTGCGTTTGGAGCAGGTCTTTTTCTAGAAGAAAAAATTTTGTGCCAAAAAAATCGTGAAGAATTGAGGAACTGGGGAAATTTGCACCAGTCACCGAGTAAATAGAAGGCTTTGTTCCTCTGGAGTAGCAGTGCATCCCTACTACTTTATTCATTTTAAATAGTCCATGCCTTTATGATTAAAAGGCTAACTTGTTTATATCCGAACTTTTTAGGGTCTCATAAAAGGAGCTTAAGCCTAGGAGACCGAGAAATAAGTCGCTCTTCACCTTTACCGGTTTTGGAACAGCCATTTAGAGATCGTTCGAATACTCTAAGTGAGAAGCCTGCTTTGCCTGTCATCAGAGACAAATACAAAGACTTGACTGGGGAAGTTGAGGTAAGGAAGTACCGGGAATACAAGTAAATTGGCAATGACTTTCATCGGTGTGATACCAAGGGTGTTCTGTATCCCAGCGCTTTGGGACTTTAGCTCTTTGAAATTAGGGTATGATTCTAAGATAGCATCTAGATGTTTCGATGGGAAACTGCTCATAAAGGAGGTGTCTCCTCTCCTGTCTTTAAAGTCTTGTGAAGGGGGAATAAAATGCTCTTGTCTGAAAGTCAGTCAGAATCACTTGACCTTGCAGTCTAAGCTTGTAACTGGAAATTAGTTACGACTTAAATCTAATCCCAGTTTTGGCACCGAGACCATTGGCTTTTGGAAATGGCTTAACTTTTTTGGCTGTGTGGTAGTTATTTCTCTTGCTCATCTTCAGAATGGATGGTGAAAGGACTTGGATTAAATTCTGCTAATCCCTATTTGTAGAACAGCAGACCTGTAACAAATGTGTCGGGAGTAGATATGTGCAAAGCAAACTTTTAACCTGTTCATATATGTTCTTTCTTTTGAAACTAGTTCTAACTCCCAGAAATCAAATTTTAGAGTTCAGGTGCAAAGAGAATATTTAAAGAGAGTGTGTGTGTGTGTGGGGGGGGAATTAGGAATAGGTATGTTAAAAATTTACATAGCTAATCTGCAAATAATCTCTTAAAATGCCTGTTTACTGTATGTCTGTTGCGATAGGAGAAAGGGAAATGAGTGTAGGACCGAGATTCAGACTGTCCTTTTCTTTCAAATAGGAAAGCGAGAGGTACGCGTATGAATGGCAGAGATGCTTGGAGAGTGCCCTGCAGGTAAGTGTCTGGTCTCCTCCGAAACCTTCTCCTCCGTCCTGTGGGTACCACCTCATCCAGAGTTTAAGCCCGTATAGGCACAGAAAGGGTGTGAATCAGCCCGAGTGGATTACAGTTTTTAACCCAAAAGCTGTCACACAGCAGAAGCGTTACCTCCTCGGTTTAAGATCCTGTGCTAATCTCCCTGTCACTTCGGCTTTAGTTTGGCTTTTGCATAAATTTTCAAGTTACCTAGTTAATGCGGTGTTCCCATGTTTTGGGTGCCCAGTAAAGATACCTTGTTCGAGGCACTGATACCAGCTGGCTCCTCCGCACGTTTTGTGAAATGGGC
Organism: Rissa tridactyla; assembly: GCF_028500815.1. NCBI lineage: Eukaryota > Metazoa > Chordata > Aves > Charadriiformes > Laridae > Rissa > Rissa tridactyla. Next base: position 49,322,664 of record NC_071472.1, read on the forward strand.
TTGTGTAATGTGCTGTGTGGAGAGGTCATGAATTTTCTGGTCACGGGTGTCAGGTGTTTCACAGCCAGATTAGTTTTCCTTAAAATTTCTTCTTTGCGTTTGAGTATTAGACAGCCAAAACTGTGTATGCTATTATTAAACTAGATTGCAATGCACGCATACTCTTAAAACTATTATTTTGGTAGTGAAAATATTTGGGGGAATACGTTAAGGTTTTAAATGTTCCTATTTTTCCCCTGATCTAGTTACAGCATGAATGTACAAAAACATGGGATGAAGCATGGCAATTATTTCTTATTTAATTTACCTCCTTTTTTGTATAATAGTTTCTGTTGGGGACAGCCTTGTTCATAATGATTATTTTAAAGTAGGTAACACCATAGTTTTATGAAATTCATTTCCACCAGGTCATAAAGAAAGCGAATGATACCTTAAATGGAATAAGTAGTTCATCCGTTTGCACTGAAGTTATCCAGTCTGCTCAAGGCATGGAATATTTACTAGGTATGTTTTAATTTACCATGTCTCTTACATTGAAAGTTCTCCTCTGAAAAAACAGTAATATATAATCACTCTTTTCAAAACAGTATTATTTTTTAGCTTAATCTTTGCCTGCACCGAAATAACAAACAACTCTTCTGCTACATAACTGTAATTACTACTTCGAAATAACCGTCCATGACCACCTTCCGTGTGCCATGCCTATTTTGTGCTATTTCTGAGCTAAAATATCAGGAACCTGTGCTTGCAGTGAATTCTCTGCAATCCTCCACTGTGTTTTATATTGGCAGGGGTTGTTGAAGTCTACAGAGTAACAAAGAGAGTTGAACTGGGTATCAAAGCAACTGCCGTTTGCAGTGAGAAACTCCAGCAGCTGCTGAAGGATATTGATAAAGTGTGGAACAACCTAATAAGCTTCATGTCACTTGCTGCTTTAACGGTAAGACCAAAAATAAGCTATGCCTTTACTAAAAAAAAAAAAAATTAAAAAAAAAAATCATAATTGCATGTCAAATGACTTCACGGGGTGTTCTAACTTTACAGTATGTATTTTCCTCTTGCAAAATGGAAATGTGCTTATTTGTGATATCCAGTTCAAAGCTCCCTGTATGACAAGTTTTACTTATGTGCAAACATGATGTTATTTTACTAAATATCTTAATGATTTAGATGATAGCCTATGTGTCTGTGGACCTCTGAAATAAGGGAAATTTAGTAAAATTGAAATAAGTGATTTTATGAAGCCAGAATAGTGTGGACCTATCTTGTCTTTGTAATATCTCTGCAATTAGCTGTACTGCTCACAATACAGGAGCACACAGTGGAGCAACACGGGCATAACTCAACTGTTTTCCTTTCTCTCTGCATTTGGAAATGCCTGAGTTTGTTTTGGTTCCTGCTACAGCCTAAATAGCTTTTCCTCCTCTGAACAGAACCACCAGAAAAAGCTCCATTGCTCTGACACAGCCTGCTAGGAGCTCGAGGGCTTTCTACAGAACCGGGCAGGGTTGCAGGGAATGATGGCGAGGGGCTGCCTGAGGGGTGGCCTTTGAGAGAAAGTGCATCCCACGGGAAGGGATGGGAAAGGAACTGGGAAAAAGAGGGGCACGCTGGGCCCAGGTACAGAATACACACAATCAGAAGGCAAAAAAATCACCTTGCCGTTAAATACCTTGCACTTTTTTGCGTGTGTATGTTGCAGGAATTGCAATGTGCAAAATGGCTTTCTTTACCGGTGGTAAAACTCAAATTTTTAGGGAATTGTCGGTCTGTAGGTGCTTGATACTGTCTTGCATAATGGATCCCTTTAGCTCATACACACCTCTTTAACTCTCAGTCAGTAGCAGTACCTCGCATCAAGCATCAATAAGGAGATCATTACCATGGTTATGTTTTCATTGAACATTTTAATTTGTAGCTTCCTTCTTCCAATGCATCTGTAGCCACTAAAGATTTTTTGCTCCCCAATTAACGCTTATTTATAAGTCAGGCCCAGAGTACTTGGTCTCTGCTTGAAAGAGCCATCTTCAGCTCCCTGTCGTTCCCTGCAGAACAGGTACTATAGATCATCAGTCCCTTTTTACACACCTTTTGCACATTTTTAAACCTCTCCAATACAAACAGGGGTGGCAAGCAGGTATTTTTGGTGTTGTCCTGTGTTGCACAAAGCCTGTCATAATGTGAAATTTATACTTTCGATATTTTACTGCTTGGCAGATGAAGTTGATAAATGGGGACTCATCTGTTTGAACTCGGGCATTGTTTATAGTAACAATCTAAAAAGCTTTCAGGATCCTCTCTTGATTTAAGCAAGTGGATTAAAATTTAGTTCTTAAAATGCTTTTCCTTGGAAGATTACAGGGATTACTTTAAAGTCTGAAGCGTGGCCACATGTTCTCTGAGCTACGGCGGTGCAGATAAATTTTAAACATATTGGGAGCTGTGAATAATGACTTCTCCAACACACACAATACCCCTGAAGTTGTCCGAGCTACCTCCTGTAGCGCTCAGAATTGTCCCTTTCTGTGTTTGCCTTCTCTGCCTGGGTCACTGGAAGGTGTGCAATCCATTCCTTCTTCCCCTGGTCTTGCAGCCACGCATCCCAAATGATGCAGAAGTGCCAATTAAGTAGGAGAAGTATTCTAGCTCAGAGGCATGTGCTTGGAAAGGTTAATTTTATCTTTTAAAGGATTTTGTTACAAGGTAATTTTATGCACAGCCTTGTGGTTTTTCACTGCAAATTACAGGATGACCTTCTCATTTGCTTCACTCATGCATTTGGTAAACAAATATTAGAGTGCCTTTATTAATTTGATTGATCTACTTAAAGATTAAAGGGTGTTTTTTTCAGGATTCCAATTATTTTCCAGCCGTTCAGCAGGGGAGCGTGATCGGCATACCCAGAGCGTGGATTAAGAGTACACGTGTTCTGGGATCACACCATTTTTATTTTTTTTTTTTTTTAAGCTTCTTGCATTTTTAGTCATTGTTTTCATTTGCGCTGCTATCATCTTCAAGCAAAACTTCAACAGTTTTATACCACCCTTATGCAAAGTTTTAAGTTGTCATTTATCTTGTGGCTGAAATGTAAGACTGTGTACCAGAAAAATGACTGTATTCACTTATTACTTATTTCCAGGTTTATTTTCCCAGCCTTTGCCTCTTTTTAACCTGAGCTCATGTACGGCTGGTGACTTTAATTCTTCTATGGTTTGGTTAACCGTAATATCCCATTTTGCGCTGCTGCGCCGTATTCTAGCTTCAGGAAAAAGTTCAGGAAGAATAACAACTGCCCTTTTTTGATCAGGCAATAATACGGAATTTGGGACAATAAACACTGGTACAGACACGGCTTCAAATGGCAACTGGGGAAAGCCGTGCTGGCCGCTGCCTCCTCTCCTGCAGCTGCACAAATAGCCGTCGCACACCACTGTTTATCTTCCTCCCGTTCTTCATACGCTGCAGCTGAAATGGAGCGGCCGCTGCCCGCGCTCTTTCCTCAGAAGTTTCTTCCCCTTTTGATGTGGGAATGTGGAACTTAAGAAAACTTTCCTTTGTAGTCTTAACCCTTTTTTCAAGAGCGCGAGTGTTATAAATTAATGCTGATGGAGGCTGCATAGCAGGATTGCGAATACACACTAATGGCTTTGATTAAATCACGCGTCAATCTATGAGAAAAACGTAACATGTCATCCCTGCCATGGTGCCGGTGTGATACCATGGCTCTCGGTGGCAACCGGATCACGGAATCATAACTTTTATCCTGATATCTGAAATCCAGTCACTGAAAACACCTAAATTTTATTGTCTTGTTTCTTTAGCCAGATGAAAACTCACTGGATTTCTCTTCTTGTATGCTGCGTCCAGGGATTAAAAACGCCCAAGATCTTGCCTGCGGGGTCTGTCTTCTAAACGTGGATTCAAGAAGTAAAGTAAGTACAGTGGCCTCTACTGTTACACTCATTTTTAATTTACAGTTTGGACTTTCATTTAGGCCTTGGGTGTATTTAAAAAAAATTTCATGGCTGTAACTTGTAATTGGAAGTGGCAAAAGCAAAGTCTGACCTATAGGTGGGACTCTAATGGCCAATGTCCTGCCTTCATTGGGCTTTGGGGATGACACAGATGTAGTTAAAGGGATGAGGAGTTAAATTGTTCATAAAAGGGAAGAAACTGGGATACTGAGACTTAAAAAGTATATCTATTTTTTTAAAAAAATAAAAATCTGTTAATGTCTTCTCTTTATGAAATGCATCTCTGAGGCTCACCAGGAGGGGAGTATTGCAATGAGCAGAGCTGGGAGGGAATCCCAGGATGTGTACAGAGTAATGCCAACCCATTAACATGTATCGGCAGTTTTGCTGACTTTTTGGTTTCAACGTTATTTCAGAAAGAAGAGAAACCTGTGGAAGAGCTTCCTAGAAAAGTATGAATCTGTAAAAAACATATTCCTTATAGAATCATTCTTAGTTGAGTGTGGAAGGCTGAACTGCTAACTGGTTTCAGCTGTCATTCTCAATTGTACCAATCATGAATCCTTTTCTTCTAGTCATTTTTTGTGACCGTTAACACTTGATCTGATCAACTAACATGCTCTAGAGCCTCCCCTTTGTCTTGTCTGCATGCTTGTATGTCATGAATAGCTTTCTGGTTTTGTGCTACTTCTGTGTGGTAGAAAATCCACTGCAGTGAGTTTCTGAGTTTGTAGCTGCCTGTGTGTCTGTCGCAGGTTGGGGGGAACTGTCGGGTTTTTTTCATACAAATATTGACTTTTGGCTGTACGTAGTAGGCAATGGCATTTTTAGAAATCTCTGCAGGAAGCCCAGGGTGTGGGGAACAGGGTTAGAATATTTTTTTTTTAAATAGGTGGCTGTGAAGCATTGGAAAGTATCTCCTAGCAACAAACATCGAGATGTTTTAAGCTCGTTCCTGGCTTCGCACGCTCTGTTCAGAAGCTCCTATTGTAAAGCAGGTTTTAATTAACAGAACTCAATTCTGTTTAATTAGCAGAAGAAAGTAGACCAAATTCAACCTAAAATAACACTTAATACCAAGAATTGCGCCTGCCTAAATCACAGCAAAATTTGACCCAGTGAAATAGATGCAGTAGCTGTGTCCTGGATGGCAGAAGCAGCATTTATCTTGCATGGGCATGTCGCAGAACTAGGAGATGCATGAACCAGGGTGAGTTCGTTGCCAGGTGTCAGATCAGACGACGTGCTAATCGGATGGCTGCCCTAACAGGGGGTGTATCAGGCAACGTATGCGCCAGGTGTGATGTCAGGAGCTTTTGCCCACCTGCAAACGCTTTGCAGGCTAAAATAAAACATTGTTTATTGGGTGGTCTGTTCAGAGCGAGAGGGTCCTACCGTGCTGTGCCAGTCTGGGGCGATCCCTGCGCACTCTCCATTTGCCACTCTAGTTTCTAGATCCTGGAATAGATGAGATTGTCACACTTGTTTCAATTCTTGTTATTTTAGGCCTTTAATTCGGAAACGGATAACTTTAAGCTGGCGTATGGAGGGCACCAATACCATGCAAGCTGTGCAAATTTCTGGATCAACTGTGTGGAGCCGAAACCGCCAGGTCTCATTTTGCCAGACCTGCTCTGAAAGCAGTTGCACTGAAGACGGAGTATCGGGTCTGATAATGCGGGAGACTGGGGGTAAATTGTGCGTTAGGGTAAGTGGAAAGGCTTGAGGTGTGGTTAGTGTTTGAAAGGTTTCGGTTTGATTTCTGTACAGTAATGGGCTAAAGCCACCGTCGCACGTACAAATGTGCGTCGCATACACACACATTGCTCATGAAGAATTTCACTTGAAATGGCCAGGGTTTCGGAAATAACCAGAAAAAAACTGTAGTGTGGCAAAAAATGCGGCATGTCAGTCGTTCTCAAGCTGGAAACGGGTTAGTCTTTGTAACAAACCAGTCTGCTAACCGGGTGCATAAACCTCTGAGAGAGGCCAGTACCGAGCTTCCAAGAAAAACTGAAATGCTAGACTGATTTGCATAGAAGTGACCACTTAAATACTTGAAGTACATAGTTGCAAACAAATCTTTTCTTTAATGTTTTTGGTATACGGACCACGATGGTTTTCTTTCAATGTTTGCTGCTATACTATTGCAATGCACGAGGCACAGTAACTTCCAAGGCAAAATGAATTATTGACTTAGAAGGAATGGGACTGCCTAGAGCCATTGTATATTTATACTTCCACTGTTCTGTATTTTAAATTATACTGTGTTCGTCTGCATAGCTGGGTAGTAGTGGGGGATAAGGACTGGAAAACAATACATTGAAATTTTCCCTATCATATCTGGAGTCCAGGCAGCTGGATTTTAAAACTTGCAATCTTTGCGAATCTGTTGTAAATACTCCTTCCTTGGGCCTGTCCTGAACTGCAGGTATGATTTGTTGTGTTTCACCCGACCCTTTGGTAGTTGTGCGGCTGCATCACTGTTGAAAATCGGGCTCTACTGATACAGCGTGTCTGCCCCTCTCTATATATTACCTTTTTTCTATGTTAATATGCTTTTCTCGATGGGATGCCTGTGTGTAACTTGTGCAATCTCCTGCTATCTGTAATAACGTGTTTTTCTGACTCAGAACTGGCAGCGCGAGATGCCCCTTAGCTCCTGCTCCAGGTGGGTGTGATTTAACCCCGAGACTTGCTCTTCTCAAGCAGGCTATTTTTCGAAGCAGGCTATCGCGCTCCTGCCCTTTCGTTGCTTATGGTAGGTACAGCTCCCTGGGCTGGAGGAGGTTAGTATAATAGACTGTCACCAAATGTGACCCATACATCTAAAGTACCCCGTTCGCCCTTCAGATACCATATCCACACCACAGTGCTGTCAGCTTTAGCGCTCGTTACAGAATTTTAAACCTAGTGGGAGCCTCATGGCATTATTTTACGAGCCTTACCGCTATACGGTCTTAGTCTGCAGTGAACGAAATGGGGTGTATAGCCATCAGCTACAACTTGCTGCTTAATTCTTTGACTTAAGTTTCTCGGATCTCTAGAAAATCTCCCCTCTCTCCAAAGATACCAACAGCTTTTTCCAAGTTAATCTTGCCTCCGTTGTAAGTAGCTGGCAGTGACCGGTGGTTGTTTGCTGAAATAGAAATTACAAAGAGGAAAAATGATGCTTCGTGTTTTTAAAAAAAAAAAAAAAAAAAAGGCTTAGTTATACCAAACTATTAATTATACCAAATGAAACAATCTTGGCTAATAAGAGTGCTAGGTGTCTGGCCCCTTATTTACACAAATTAAAATAAATCTTCCTGCTGCCTGAAATTAGCTCATTCATAAAATAAGCAACTTGTGCCTCCAGTCGCAAGCTCAAGCTAATCAAGTGGCAGATTTTTCAATCGTGTGACAGTGCCTGCCTGCCTTCTGTTGCCCAGTAATTATCAAAAAAAGGGCAGTCACTCATCGCTTGTTCTCCATTTCATTTATTAGGTGTGAAATAGTTACAGCAGCCAGCGCCGTCGCTTTTGACCACATACATTGTTTTCCGCCGTAATTAGGGGCCGCTGTATACATCACCAGGGCAAGTATTCCCATTGATGTTTGGGGTCTGCTCAGCACAGAACGCCTACGCTCGCGTTTGCATCCTGAATTACAGAAGCACTTCAGCATTGTCTGACTTCAAGCAAATGCTTCGTCTTGCTGCAAGCGAGGGAACTTCTCAAGTGGTTTTGAGTATCTGGCTGACGCAAAGGCTGTTGCTTATGAAAACGCTATTATTAGGAAAAGGGAGTTTATTGTTAGCCTGGGTTTCCACCACAGTTCCTGAAGACTTAGCTAGATAGGATTTTTTTTTTCTAATTAAAAGAGAATGCCACAAATAAAAGAGGCCACAACGTGAAACTTAAAGCAACCAATATTTCAAATGCAGTACCAGCTTTGTTGTCATAAAAGCATTTTTCAGTGATGTTTTTCTTGTGCTGGTTAATGTACTTGGTAAGCAAGTAAGTTCCCCCTGTAAGATGCATCCAGCGTGTCTTTTGGCCCATAAAAATAAGGAATCGGCATTTACAATTATAATCGCAGCAGAGCTTACTGAAGTATGACACTAGTGCTGGCTTGCTCCCTACAGAAGGGAAAGCAGCAGGCGACGTTACCGCGTTCGTGGCAAGCAGAGAGCGTCCTTCTGAACTGAACACCTTTACGTCATGGGAATACACCAAATGTTTTGGATGTAGATCCCCTCGATAAAGGCATTGCACAACGAGGATCATCTCCCTCCCCTATCCTAGTCGTTACGATGACTCACTGTTGCATTCGGCATCTTCTCACAGGCGACATTGCCAGCCAAAGCCCGGTGTCCTTGCAATCTGTATCCAAGGTTACGGTATTTTCTACAGTGCGTTCTAACAGACCGCGTTCCCCCGCTTCCTTTCCGCACAGGCGAATGGACATGCTGCTGCCTTTCGCTTTGGTTGTGTTGAATCCCGTAAACGTAACTCCTTTGTCTGCATGTCTCTTTTGCTAGGAACAAAAGCGAGAAACGTAGGGGTTTTTTTATTTAATGTACGCGTTCTCTGGAGCTGCCTTGGGATTACCTGTGGAAAGTGGGTTTTCTATGTATTTGTGTATATTTGGAATTTTAAGAGATTATTCGCTTGGTTATTTAATGTATATTATTGCTTTACCCAGCTGTATTCCTGATGCTTCCGCGCTGGCTTCGTGCGGGGTGGTTTTTCCTCGGGGAGCGAACCGAGCGCTCCAGCCCGTCCCCTGCCCCTCCAGCGCCAGGTTTGGGTTGAGTGTGTCCCGGATCGGCTGCAGCCGCTCCAAGGTTGTTTGTGGCATAGGAGTTGTTGTTCCGTTCTGCATTTGACCCTTCCGCTGGCTTTTTCCTCTCCGGCAGCAGCTTCTCTTCACCTGCGTTTGTTTTGAGCAGCTCCTTCCTTGAAATCTGTGTGGTATATGCGAAGTGATAGTGAAGTTCAACCTAAGGTTGAGAAGAAGCTCATGAAAACCCAAGGAATGCTCCAATTTCTAGTTAGCTACATGTCAGATTAATTAAACTTGAAGCAAAAAAACTGCCTTTTCAATAAAAGCTGCTATTGTACAAACTACTTTTTCTTTAAGATCCACCCCCCCGCCCCCACCCCCGGACCTGTGTTTTATTCCAGTTCTCAATATTAAAATATGAATGTCATAATTTTATGAAGCAAAGTGGTCAGAAAACTTCTCTTTATCTTGTGATTCTTTATTCTTCCCTCTGGGTGAATGTTACTTGCCTTCTAGAAGTGGTTTTGCCCTTAGTAGTTGGAGCTGTTTCGGTTCGTGCTACGCTGAAGTCGCTGCTGATATTTTAAATCCAATGAGAATAAGTGTTATTAATTGACTTTAGTACTTTACTCCCTTAATTATTGCAATGATTTATAAATCCTTTGTTGAGATTCAAACCTTGTTTTCAATAAAGAGCTCATTTCATATCTGACCAACCCGTGGAGTGGCTTGTTCCAGGCTGCAGCCAGAAACAAAAACGCTTCTTGCTTTTTCCTTTTCCTGCTTGTTGGTGCCCAAATGTCGTCCCCTCCGGCGGGAGGGAGCTCCGCGGGCACTGGCTCCTCCACAGGAATACACGGGCTGGGTGAAACCTTCCCCGGGCTCGGGAGAAGCCTTGAGAGGTTGGCCAAAAGTGCCGTAAAGGTAATGAAGCTGCAGAAGCGAAACCTTCTTTGTGGTGGGTACGTGAAAGACATCTCACCCGATAACATAGACAATTCTGCAGGCGCTTAAGATATCGGCCATTTGGGAAAGCCTCTGGGGAGCAGGAGGAACGATCTTCCCCACAGATCCTGCTGGTGTGATCCCAGCGATCCGGAGGTAAACCGGGGCTCTGGCTGTTCTTTGGTTTCCACAGATTTGAGGATGCATGAAAAACTGTGTTTTGAGGGGTGGGAAACCAGCCGCTTGTGTAAAGTATCTTCTCCTCGAATGCACTCCAGAGGATCTTTTGCAAAGAAATACCTACCAGTATTAATGCCATTGCGCTTCTCCATCATGTAATCTCTAATGGGTATTTCAGGTGAATTCTTTATTTCATAGTGTGCTTTATTAGGCAATTATATTTTTTTATGGGTCTAACTTCCCCTTTTGTTTAAGAGTTAGTCTTGATGCTTTCTTGGCTGAAAATTAGCAGCTTCCCCTCCCCTAGGGACTAGAGCAGTGTGCGTATAAAGTCTATATAATAATTCAAAGTGGAGAATTTTTTTACCTTCCGGTTTTTATATAGAAAATACCATTAAATTATACATAGTCCATTTTCTAGGTAAAGTTTAATTTTGCAAGCAGGTTTCAGGTTTTAGTATTTTTTTTTTCCCCCTTTGAAATGTCATGCTTTCAGGATGTCTCCAGACTAATGATTAGTCCTTGTTTTTAATCTCGGGTTCCTTTTCTTACTTACCGTTTCCCCGGTTCAGTTTAACTCATGATAAAAATAGAGAGATGAGTAGAACGCTTTTTTTTTTTTTTTTTTTTTTTTTTTTAAATGGACTGAGTCTCCTGCGTCTGTCTGTCTGTCACTGAAACCGGGACACCACCGCGAAACCTGAACCGCGCGCGGCCGATGGCAAAACTCACTTATACTTCAGTGGGCCAAAACTTCAACCCTGCTCGTCTGGAAAAGCAGGAGGAGACCTCGCTTTGCCAGCGTGGGGCCGCGCTCCGTACGCCTCGTGCTGGAGGACACCAAGATTGCTGCGTTGATATTGTTGGAAAAAATGGTGTTGAAGTATTGGGGTGGTTTTTGTGTGCAGTTTTGTCTCGGCGCGTGCCGGGTAACGGCTAAAAGCAGGGTTTGCAGGGAGAACGGGCTGTGTTGTGTGGACAGGAAACCTCTTTGGGGCTTTGGACGCCCTTGCGACTGCCTTCGCAGTAACTCGTTGCACAGGGGCATCTCCCTGCACAGGTCTGGCATTAACTCGGTTTGAACCCAGGGCTGCCCTCCCTCTCCGCTCTCTCGGGCCCGCGTCCCACCAGGCCCCCGCAGCGAGTGGCCTTGGGCCCAGTTTAAAGCCTGTGAACTTCTCCAGCAGCCCTTGCTGACCTTGCCGGACCTCGGACCGGAGCCTAGAAATTACTGAGCACCGTTTCCTTCCCCCGGTGAGAAACTTTTAAGCAAGTGGCATTTGCCCAGTCTGGTGAAACGCTCGTCTCCAGGGTACATTTCAAACCGTCTTCTGGTCGGAGCTGATCAAAGCCTCCGTATCAAATTCACTCGGATCTACACTTTTATTCCAGCCAGGTCTGGTTTTACTCCTGACCCGAAGGAGTTTGAGGCCATTTGTGGAGTTTTGTATCAGCAATAACAGCATTTCAGCCCTGGTGGCTTTTAGTGGGGGGAAACCGGAGACCTGCCTGCGCTGCAGCCGCCCCGCGCTGTGGTTCAGCTCGGAGAAAACCCTTCGCCGTGGCTAGTGGTCGTTAAAAGCACGGCTGTGCAGCCACGCCTTCAGAAGATAAAAATTTTGAAATAGCCAGATGAATTGCCTGGCCTTTGCGATGAGGGCCAGGAATTTCAGGACACCTGGCTGGACCGTATGAACCCATTAGCCAAGCAACAGGAACAGATCGCCGTATTTTTCTCAAGACTGAGGTCCAGATTTCTTTAGAGCCACGGCTCAGCATTACACCGTGTTCTCGCTGTCGTTTGAGCTACATTAGCACGGTTCTGCATAGGAAACCAACACATGTTCTTGTTTAATCTTTATTGATTTTTTTTTTTTTTTTTTACAAGTATAGAATCTCATTTAAATCAGATAGCTATCTCGGCATCCAGCAATCTGCGTATTCCTCCTCCAGCGATGCCGCAGAGGACACAGATGTCTCTTCGAGGAAGGGACTTGCCATGCTCTCCTGGGGGTCGGGTCACGCTCTCACGAAACCAGTCCCTTCCCGTCCGCCGGGAGGGAGCCACGTCCGGGAGGCAGCGGCTTCGCCACGGAAAGGCTTCTCCCACGTCTCGGCTTGGAATCGTTCTCGTCACGCACAGAACAAGGCAAAGCCTTCTCCGTAAAGCCATCCTTGTCCGGGAGGTCGAACAGATCGCCATTTTGCGCAGAATAATTCTAGAATGCAACATAACCTCGAGGACATAATGGAGTGAGTTAGAAATGGGCTAACCTCTCGCTTCTGTCTGGAGCCACGTTTGGACAAGATCTCTGTTTACTTTCCACCCACGAAAAACACCAGCGTTTTTCAGTAGTGTAAGTGTATTCCAGAACTACTGCCCTGGCATGGAATGAATGAAAAAGGATCTTGTATTTATTTGATTTGAATAATTCAAATTTTATTTTGCTTGTGGCCGACACGGACTGACTTCACTCTTTTTTTTTCTTTTTTTTTTTTTTTTTTTGACTTTTAATACAGATTAAGAGCTGACTAAAGATCTCAAACACTATATACTGAGAGTCACTACGGATGTTAAATAAAACACCAGCACTAGCACCACAGCCCTGCACGCCTGCCTTCCTGGCTCTTGGAAAAACCCTCTGCCGTAGAGTAGGACCTCGCTCCCTCCGTGCTAGTGCCGCTCCCTAGCCACTACAGGATTTTGCAAGGAAGCAAACAAGCTATTAACGAAATATCCAGGCTACCGCATCACAAAGCGCACTTTGTTCATTAACTCTGCCAAATGCCTTTTAGGCCTTTCCTCATAGGATACTAATAAACTGACTAAAAAAGGGAGGGAGGCTTTATGAAAGGAACAAACTTATAAGGAGACCTCATTCTGCTAAATCAGAGAAATGCGGATGGGGGAATCCCTGTAGAGAGAAATGCTTTGAAGGGAATCGTTGGCCTTGCAGGTTAGTGAGGTGAGAATTAGTTGAGGTTCTGCTGTATGGTAAAGAACCAAAGTTGGCTGTAGAAGGAGAAGGGAATGTCTCCAGTCTGGTCGACTCAGCACAGCGCGTCCCTTCTGTTGTGCTTCCTGTCTGCAGTCACATTAAATTCCCCAGTAAGGCATCAGGGGTCTCCTCTCTCTCTCATAAACGTCTGGGATGATGCCATATGGTGTCTGTATCATTTTAACCGTCGTCTTCCCAAAGAGCTTCCTCTCGTAGTCTATCAGTTGCCTCCAGAAGCCCATGTTGGGGCGTATAACAGGGCGTCTCGATTTGACCCAGTTGTATGCCTCAAAGAGGGACACCTTGTGGTACTTCATCAGGTAGGCGATGCAGAGGGTGGCCGACCTGCTCACACCGGCGGCACAATGGACTAAGGTGGCCCCGTGCTTCCGCGCCACGCTGTTGATCTTGTCGGCGACGCTGTCGAAGTACAGGGAGATGGGGGCGTTGGGCATGTCAGCCAAAGGCACTTTCACGTATTCAAACTGGGGCCAGTTAAAATTGGGAATCTCGATGGTGGCGTTGATGATGCAGGTGATTCCCCGGGAGAGGAGCAGGTGCCGGTTGGAGGCGACGCTGCCCCGGCTCAGGTACAGCGAGGGGGTGATTTGGGCGATGCCCCCAAGGGCACTTTCGGAAAGCATTCGTGGAGCCATCAGAGTTCTCGGTAAGGAGTTGTGGCTTCTGGAGGTCATGGAGGATCTCGGCACTCACGCTTCCATTATGGGAAGGGATCCAACGAGATCTTCAGCCAAGAGAAGGATTGTCTGGCCTGGTGGTGCTAGGACAGCAAGAGCTTCCTCCGCTTAGTCACTGCAAAACACAAGCGATGCCACGTGAGTGGGGCAGCTGCCCGGTGAGACCACGTCTACGCAAGAGAACAGGAAAACCCAACTCGCCCTGCCGCGGCCTGGACAACCTCCTGCTGGCAAACCTCCGTGGGGTAAGGTGTTTCTGGATTTGCAGAAGTGCTTATTACCGTGGGGCCCCCAGGCACTGCCTGGACAGATATTAACTAAAAAATCTTCCAGCCTAATTAGCTCCAATTACTCGTCGAGGGTTTAAGCAGCCTACCTGTGGGCCTGGACAGCATTTCACCCGGATTAGCACGTGGAAGATTAGCTACGCCTTTTCCATGCTCAAAAGCAGCAACTTCCCAACTGGCCAGAGTCCAAAGGGATGGTGAGACGCAGCTCACTGGGGCTGGCGGCAGATGCCAGCAATTCACATTACCCTGCTCTCTCCCCAGTGCCACCCTTCTCCTTTTTTAGGTATATGAAAGGCCCCGCCAAAGTACATAAACAGAGGAAAGTTGCTCATTAGAAAAGGCAGTGAGTCATGTCCATCCAGATCACTAATCGGCTCTCATCTAGGCTGGGGAAGTGTGGAAAGAGTGACCTGGTTATGTCAGAAGCTGAGAGCAAAACCGAAGCAGAGGCTGGGACAGGGGAGGCTCTTTTCCTGCTGCTTTAATGACTGACTAACGCTTTGGAGAAGGACGTGCTCCGCAAGGGCTTGGGTTCGCCTGCATGAGCCACGAGTCCCCAGCTGCCTCCGCTGTGGCCCCCAGGAAGGACCCACTTTTACTTCCCCTACTCCTTTAGGACTTCTCCAAAGCCAAGGGAGAAGCCGCAAGCAAGGGGACGAGCCCCAGACCGTTAATAATTTGCAAGTCCCTTTTAGCTGTGCCTTCTCCAGCCCAAGAGGGGCCGTGGAGGAGGCTCCTGCCAGCACGGTCTGGGGAGTCCCTGCCCTGCCCAGGGACGTCTGAGCCCACCAAAGCGTCACCGGGCTTTGCACGGAGGAGATCTGGGGGGGTGCTCAGCGCCTCAGCTGAGAGGGCGTCTGTCCCTCCAGCAGTTAACTCTGCGGGTCAGAGTCCTCAAAGGGCTGAGAGACCCCGACGGCGGCTTCCCCGGCCCTGACACGACAGTGCAGCCGTCTGTCTGCATCCTGCGCTCCGGGAAACACCGGCAAGTCTCAGCAGCGGCTGGTAATGCTGCCAGCGGATTTTTGGCATGGCTTTGCGGTATGGTAACTTAATGAGCATAACACGGTCTCCTCTGTGGCTTGTTCCCGGCTGGCAGCTACTTGAGCAGCTCCTGCAACCGTGGGCCCAAAGTGCCGGCGCTGCAAGAGTTCATGCCCCAACAAGACGACTTTTGCTGCAGCTGCAAGCGCTCGGCTTCCCCTGCGGACACCCCCACCGCGGTCACCCAGCTGGAGCAGCAATGAAAGGCACAGATTTTCAAAGGAATAAAGTTCTTTGAGCAGGGGAAATCCCTGCTCTCAAATAGCTGCTAGTGACAACGCGAAGGATTTGGGCACTTACACTTGGTAACAAACTGTCCTGCTCCGAATCACCGACCGGCACAGGGACCCCGCGGGCTGCTGAAGGTGGGACGTCTCATAGAGCGTGTCCGATGGTGTGCTGGGGAGAGAAGAGAGCACGGGGTTTATTGTCCCTTTGTGCTGGACCCAAACAGGACACCAGGTAGCCCCCTGTACTGAGGTATGTTGAAGCCCCCTGATTTAGGTGGTTGTCCAAGAAGTGGGAGGGAGGACCAGGGCTTCCCTGCCTGCTCCCCAGGGAGAGACAGAGGCCTCGCGAAGGCACTTGCTGCCGACAGCGTAATGTCACCAATTGCTGCCAACACAGCACTGAAAATCTCGGTAGGCCCAATGGAATCGGAGTGCGGTACAAAAGTCATGATTCAAAAAAAATAAAATAAGTGTAAGTAATTAATTTGCTCTAATGTATCCTTTAGCATCCACCAAGATTCTTGCCTAGTCCCAGAGAGCTGGGGCAGGTCTGCGTTTCTTTTGATGGTGCCCAAAGCGCACTCCTGGGAGCCCCTGCTCCTGTGCTACCTGCTCCTGCTCCCCG